>NC_088795.1:112591808-112892433 GCF_011386835.1 Chrysemys picta bellii | reverse complement strand
CGTTTTTTGTTCTGAGGGACTCCTATGAACACAGATTTCAATGTGGCACAAACAGGTAATTGACCAGTTCCAGCTTTTGACACAAAAATACGATGAGGATTTTTCCCTCTGGATTTTAAATGCAGAAAAAAAGAGGCTGTCACTTAAACTTTATCCTCTTTTCCCCTCCCACCTTCCCCACTCCCCATCCCTCCCAAATCACGTCTGGCTCTAAATGTAAATATACAGCAGTAAAACAACAGAGCTAAAATTAAAAGATGAGTCCAAGGAACAAAAACAGCCAACAAATGTACTGTAGCTTGTTAGACTGCTCTCAGAACAAGATTTTTATCAGGAATGTTGTTGTCAGCGGACACCAGAATAATTTTCTCCTAATAAATTTCTATCTTGTGCAGACAGGCTAAAATTCAGCCTGTAAGAGGCAAACTCTTGGGGTATGACTCAGTCACTTCTACTACCACTGGATTAGATGTGTGTCCACGTTTCAAAATACAGTGAGCTAATAGATCTCATAAAAGGGCTTTGGGGTATTTTTCAAAACACAGTAGTGTAAAAGCTTAACATTTACTTTAAAAAGATTTGGTGCTTTTGGTTATTGCAGACTTTTTCTTTTAATTCAGAGGACGGGAGTATGCATAATTTCACATTCCCTGCAAAGCTGAAAGAAAAATATTGGTCTAAATAGGGCTTTATCTTCTTGTTGTTGCTGCTTTGATTCATGGAAATTAAAATACATTATGTTTTTATATTGCATTACTTGCAATTCCTCTGAAATATTTATTCTCTCCCTTTAAAAATGTCTGCAAAAATAAGTGTGTGTTAGGATATTAGCAGATTAGTTCAGTCAAACAGTGCTAATTATAGGTTTAATTGCTTATATGTGAAAATCATTTATTTAAATTAGCTGCATCAAACATACAGTGTGCCCAAATACTGAAACATTGTGGTACTGGAAACTAGGTTTGTTTGTCCCTCTCTCCTTCCCCCTTCTCCCCCCCCCGAAAACAGGACATGCAAAAAATGAAGAACAATGTCCCTCTATGTACTGATCAGCAAATGCGTTTAAACCCCAAGCTCCCTCCTCCTCTCCCCCGGGGTCAGAGAGCAGCCTCATTTGAACAATGACTAATGGAATGCATTGAAGTGTGTGGGGGGTTGCAAGGAGAAATACTACTATTCAAGCCAACAAACTTATTTCATTTGTGATTTAGAGGGGCACTGTGCCTTTTTCCCCGAACTTCTCCAGGGAAAGAATGAATGGCCATCTCAAGGTTATATAAGAGTTGATATTTGGGATGGAAGGCATTGTACCACATTAGGTTTTAAATAAATAGGGTTTTTGTCATGTCACAGGAATTCTGCAAAGCAAAAATGTTGCTTTAACGGCACAAAATCCATTCAGAGACATTCAGGAGTAAGGTGAGTACAGCAGTGATTAAATTAATATGTTTATGAATGAACAAATACATTGTATTAATACACAGACTGATAATATTACTACAGTAGGTGGGATGGACTTGTATTCTGATCTGAGAAGGAAAAAAAAGAGGGAAAAGCCAAGGAAGCCTACTGATTTTTACCATCAGGAAAGCTTAGGTAATTAACATACTGAGGAGTGCCTGGCTGCCAATCCCTCTGTCTTGTGGTGACAAAAGAATGCATGAGAGACGTTTTTATAAAATGAACAAAGAGAAGCAGAAGAGCTGGTACTTCCTCAGGTGAGACATACCAAGTTTTCATGTTCCATATCTCTGCTCCTTCAGCAATCAAGTTGTATCTGAATGTTATTGGATTTTTCTAAACCTTCATGTTGATATTAAGTTCCAGTATTCTCAACAACATTATGGAAGTACAAACACAGCAGCAAAGCCTGGTGGCTGCAGAGAGCTCCTCTTAATTTAATAAGGGTTTTTAAACAGAATGCTATGCACCATTGACTGTGCAGGAAAGCTATTTTTGCTGCAGAAGTTCCCAGCTCATGAATATCCTTGTACACGTCTCTATGCATTACCTCCCTCCGCGCCCCCTTCCCCTTTTCCTGCTGAGAGGGTCACATGGCCATAGGAGAGCCTGACCCCCTATTTACATTTCAGTGTGCAGATTACACACTGAAGAATAGTACTACAGTTTACTGCTTCCCATTTTTTTTAACTTTAAAATTCTAGTTTGTATGAGTCTCTCTTTGCAAGCAGCTTGCAATTTTTTTTTAGTTTGGCATAAGAATTCATTCTGAGTTAGGATGCGCCTATATAAACAATAGTGTATTTCAGTTTGGGGCTGTATAGTGCCTTGCACTTGAGATCTCACAATGTGAAAATGTTTACAAACTTTACCAATTTTGTAGATGAGTAAACAGGCAGAGAGAGGTTATGATTTGCCTGAGGTCACACAATGAATCAGTGACAGACAGAGCTGGGAATATACACTAACTCTGGAGTCCCAGCTAACTGTTCCCTAGTCTGATTACTAGATGCTCCTGTCTCCCCTTAGACTAACACGGCTGCTACTCTGAAACCTGTTAAATACTCTAGCACACACATAAAAACAGACTCTGTGGTGTTTCAGCAGAAATACTATCAGAAAACCATAGTGTATGTAAAAAGGGGCCATAAGGAGATGATGTTTCAAATTTAGAAAGCGAGTATTGGTGAGACTTCCCTGAGATTCAATCTCAATTGAGTGGATTTCCATTGTGATCAGGGAACAGCATAGTAAGAATGAGACTTGGAGATGCACAGCCTCAGGGGATTTATGTGGTGATAGCTCTAGATGATCCTGTAACAGGTTGGAAATGAGATACAAAGGGCTCTATTCTGCCCTCGTTTACACAGCACTTAACTTCAGATTTTCATGCCACTTAAACAAGAATGTCACAAAGCATCTCACTCATTTAAAATGATATAAACTATTCTCCCATCAAGATTATCCCATGCAGCTCAGATCATGTTACATTTACATAAGCAGAGATGGGCTTTGGAAAACTGGGACAGAGATTAAAATAGAGGCTGTGAGAAAATTAAGCTGAATTCTCTTTAATGCTCAGAAGTATGCAGGCAAATGAGGCATAGCAATTAGAACTTCTCTAGTAGTTTGTTTACATGTGTATTTATCAGTACAAATAGGTGTGTTGTACTGTAGTTTATATAAATGTACAACATGCACTTTTTCACTAGGAATCTACTGGAATTTTCAAAATGTCATGCTCTAAAAAAAATCTGCTGTTGTGTATGTACATACAATATTGAGAATAAAGGAGATGGTTACATTGCAATGCCACATGTTATATTCATTATGTTATCAGAATTAAATGTTTCCTGTACTTAGGTATATAGCAATGCCATTAAGAAAAATATTTGCCAGTTACCAAGCAGAGGCATGAGTTATCCCTATTTCCCCACTATATTAAATGTAGAGAAATACCATGTCATCTTCATCTCCATTTCTACTGTGTGTGGTAATGTGGCAAATGTTGACTTTGAAGGAAAGCTATTATACAGTGTATGTAGCACACCACATTTTATGCTAAATCCCACTTGAATATATTAGTGTGTCTAATACACTAGCCTGCTGTACTACCCACCAAGGACTTTTACCGTCTAACAGTAAAACAAAAATACTCCAGTCAACAGAAGGAGAAAGATTATCTGGGTATAATATTTTTATGTATACCAATTAGTCCAGATACAATGGTTAAATTTCAGATGCTAACTATTCTGGCTACAATGCCTAAATTAAGACAGGATACCAGCTACAGGTATGATTTTATTCTCCAGTCGGATCAAGGATAATTCTACTCTTATGTAGGCACAAACTGTACAACTCTCAAAGTCAACAGTAGTTTCAAGTGCAATAGCCAAGGGCAGAATTTGGGCCTCTCTGTTACCTTTTATTGCTGTGCTCTTCATGATCAATCAAGAATTTATCTGGTATTTATCTTGACTCTTTTTAATTGATGGCTATTTTATAACATTGCTTTTATATCTGTTGGATAGTTTTAGGACATCCCTACTTCAGAATGTTCCATTTGGGAAATATATAGGTTACCAGAACATGAATATAGAGATATTTTGCATTGACATGGTTGTGAAGTGTAAAGTGTACTTCATTTTGTCTGTGAAAATCTCGAAAGATTCCGTTTGGGATCAGTATCATTGGCTGTTTATCCAAAGTAGAGCTAAGCAAATACTTGGGGGGTAAGGGGACATTTGTGAATATTCACGCAAACATTTTGAATTTTACTCAGCTGTTTTCATGCTCCATCGTTTTCACCATCCAAAATGTTATAGCAACATGTGCACTAGCGGAAGAATTCAAAGCTACAGCAAATTGCAAGATAATATTGGGTAATAGTCCCGGATAGCAATTTCAAATTTGAGTAAACTGATTCTAAGAGTTACAGTCCTGCAATCAGAAAATAGGAACAATACTACGTGATCTGTTTCTGGTCAAAACAAAAATCTTTTAAATTTCTAACACCCAGTGTTTGCATAGGACCAGCTTGAGCTCTATGGACCAAAATATTATTCACCAGATAATTTTGAACAATGAATTAATTTGTGATGTTTGCAAGCTGCTTGAAGATAATTCATGAACAGGAACAAATATATGTATAAAATTACCAATTAGTTCTCTCAGCTCTAATCCATGGGCTGGAAATCAGGACAGACCAACCATTCCTTTACTCACAAGATTACTCCTAGTTCACTTTCTGGTCCCAGATGGAATTAGGAAGCCCAGGGACATGTCAAAATTCAAAATAATGCCAAGGGATAAAGGATAGAGTGTTAACTACATTTTTTCCCAATCTCAAATAATTTTCAGTTTGTATTTGATCTGAGTTCCGGCTGAAAGATGAGGGGGCTTCCTATTTTATCCAAACCAGTTCACTTGTCCCCATCATGCGTCTATGTACCACCTGTTAGATAACCAAAGGGTGCAGTGAACTGAACAGCTATGGCAACGTTGGTCAAACTGCAGCTCATGATCTGCATGCAGCTCTTTTACAGCTGAAGTGTGGCTCATGGAACCTCCCACACCCCCACCCCACATTCTCTGTCTAACAGACTGGGGTAGGGGGGAGGAGGGAACTTGGGGCTTCTGCCCTGCAGTGGGGTGGTGGGGCTAGAGGCTTCTGCCAGAGACAACAGATGCCTGCTGAGAGTTGGGGGAAACAATGTAAGGGTTCGCCCCCCCCCCAACAGTTTGAGTCATGCCCCTGTAGGCGTGTCCCTGCTCTTACCCTCAGTGGCCCCATATTAAAGCTCCCAGGTGTTAGCTCTGTGGGGAGAGGCAGACACAAAAGGAGGGTTCTCCCTGCATCTTGCTGCAGCCTCTCCCCAGAGCTGCATCTCTCAGCTTGCCGGCTCCAGCAGCTGCTGTGCAGGGAGGGGGCCCTGCAACATCATGTGACTGAGTGGGGCCAGCAAACCCTGGCAAAAATCTGGGGGGCATGTCACCATATATGCACCCCCATGTGTCTCCTCTGGCTTCTGTCCACTGGCAAGGGGGGTTTTGGGGCTTCACCCCAGCGAGCCGTGCCTGACGGGGCTCAAGGCGTCAGCAGGTGTGGGGCTGAAGCCCCAGACCCCTCTACCCAGAGGGCTGAAGCCCCAAGCCCCAGCAGGTGTGCCCCACGGGGCTGAAGCCCCATCAGGCACACCCTGGCTCTCAAACTTCTGAAGATTGTCATATGCGGCTCAGAGGACCTATAAGTTTGGCCACCCTGAGCTATGGAATGGGTGAAGACTTCTTCATTCACGTGTGCTGTCTAACAACTTGTGCACACAAAGAGGATATGTTTGGTTATTTTTTCCAAACGGTTTTCTTCCACAGACCTCACAAGACTGCTTATTTAGGCTAGAAGAGCAGTCTGGCACTACTTGCTCAGACAAGGAACAGTGATCATTGACTTTATTTTTATATATCTAAAACATTATTAGCGCACTAATATCAAAGAAGTAGCATATCCTTCACACAACATAACAAAAGAAGGTATTTAGTTGCACTGGCCTCATATTTCATTGTACTACCACATCACAAGTTGCAGCAGTGATAGACGGAATCACATATCTTCTAAAACAACAAGGAAGAAAAAATGCAACTATAACATTCTTTGAAAGGTCTGTAAATGCATGTTAGGCATCAACTGCATTTCACCAAAACAATACAAGCTGCACTGACAGCAAAGTCATAACGTCATGTACCTTTACAAAAGACAATAGAGGAGATAGAATTTAAAGTTGCCATTGAGGAACATGACTATATAAAGCATATGCACGTGATATTTCTAAATGAGTCCTCCTTTGATCTTCACAAGGATGACTATGTAACCAGAACATAAAATGTGCCCTTTAGGCACACTGAATACAGGTACAATGATCATTCTTAAAATTTCCACTTGTCTCATGAGTATCTTAAACAACTACATTTTACCTCAAGTACCTGGTTCTTCCTGTGGAAAGGGCCAATATTTATATGAACTGTTGGCACTTAAAACAACGCCGCCACAATCTCATGCAGCAAAATGTAACAATAGAGAGGGTAAATAAAGATAATTGAAATTTTGGGCATCACTTTAGCCAGCATTCTGAAGTAAACCAGAATCCACAGAAACACCGCAGACCACTTCTACCTTCCCATCTCCCTGGCTGTCTAGTGGAGTTCTTCAAGGGGACAGAAGCAGGTTTCAGACAGTATGATGTTCCCCTACTTAATTTTTTTAGCTACCCACGCTGCACGTAGCATTTCCCACTGGGAGAGGGAGGAAATTCATGGATGGAAATAGGCCATTTTTGGCTTGCCAAACTGCCTTTTACTCAGATATTTTTGTGGGGAAGAGAGAATTGAAAATATGTTTTTATGTGTGTGTCATATTTATGACAAACATGGGACCATAGCAAGCCACATATTTTTGAGCAGAATTCCCCAGTGATTTCCATTCAGATTGTAAGCTCTTGTCTCATGTGTATATCCATGTAAGCCATGCCTGCTCAGCGTAGCACTCTGTCCCTCTCTAGTGGTGGCTAGGCAACTAAACATTGATGAGCCTGCTACAGCCTGGGCTAAGAGAACTGTCTCTTTTAGCTCAGGCAGTAGAGGCTTATGTATTAAGATGCAAAGATCCCAGATTTTCTCCCTAATGCAGACAACCCGACCAGGGTGGCAGCGTTACAAACAGTTCTTAACACAACGTAGCCTAAGCGCTGTTAGAGCCTCTAAATACTCCTGAAATACAAATAATAAAATGGATGCCAATATAAGGCACACATATAGAGAGAGGCAGTTCCAGGAACTGTATGAATTATATTGCCAGACCCTACCACTATCAAATACAA
This sequence comes from Chrysemys picta bellii, assembly GCF_011386835.1. Classification (NCBI taxonomy): domain Eukaryota; kingdom Metazoa; phylum Chordata; order Testudines; family Emydidae; genus Chrysemys; species Chrysemys picta. The sequence continues at coordinate 112,885,099 of NC_088795.1, read as the reverse complement.
AAAACATGTAGGTGTTTACGTTTTCAGAGAAATGGGTGCACTGTTACTCATTTAATCTGACTATGACGTGCTTTATTGAAGTGAGATGAGACACATCTGAGCTGTTAAAGAATTTCCCTTTTACTACTTTAATTTTCCTTCTTATGCATGCTCCTTCACGCTGTAGCGTGGACACTGATGACTGAATGAAAACACCTTAGTGCACCTCTCAAGGGTAGTCATAATTTTTCAGCTTTTTGGAAGGAGAGGGGTTGGGGGAAGGAGATGGAAGAGAGATATTTTCCTAAATTCAAAGTACAAAACCTATGGGTAATTTGATTGGTATCTGGGAAATAGGAGGGGGAGGGAGGTGGGGGGAAGGAAACGGGGAGAGTGAAGATGTAGCAAGGGTTGTATTTCAAGACACAAATAAACATCTTTACTGTCAAACTCGTATCACCAAGACATTAATTCATCTCTATCTGTAACAGACAAAATATTGCTGATAAGAAGTTTTGCTGTAACTCATTAATTACTAACCATATTTAAACCAACCAACCATAGTGCTATTTCATGTGTCAGGCTTTCTGGAATGTAACTTGTATGAAGGATACTGTACTAAATAAAGTTGCATAACTTTCCACACCTACTTTCTGTATAGTAAACCAAAAGTAATTCTGTAGTTTGACAACATTTCTGCAACATGGAAAGACAGACAGTCGAGTACAATATGGGCAGAACAGCGCATTGCTGTTAGCAGGAGCCCTCTTTCTCTGACAACTTCAGAAATGCATTTTAATAGAATAGCAGCCACTAGAAAATTATGACTTTGGCTGGCCCATATACTATATCACTAATTAATTAGAGAGGAGATATTTACCAACAAGGTTTCAAATATGGTATACCAAATGATTCAATATATTAAATGTTAGTATTTTTGATATGATGCCCAAGAGGTTTACAGAACTATGATAGCTGGGAAAAGGCAGAAGTTTTTTTTTTGTTTGTTTTTTTGTTTTTGTTTGTTTGTTTGTTTTTTTACTTTTTCCACAAGTATCAGTTAAATACATACATGTGAGGCACTTTTGCAAATAATCAGACGATTCTTCCACACTAGAAGATAGAGACATAAAAAAGCAATGTTATTTTAGGAGAGGCTGCAGGAAAGTTTGGCCTAATTTAGAGAACTTTGTTTCTCATAGACACATGAATTGTTATGTAGATGAAACATGGAGATAAGGGGTTAAGTTAATTTTACATTCACATGCACATATGCCAACTGCTAAGCCAAGCATATTATATAGAAGCCCCACCTGACATTAGAACTTCATTGGGCTAGGCACAATACAAACACACAATGAAAGTGTGTCCTGGCACAGAAGAGCTTACAGTCTAAACAGACAAGATGCAAAGGGTGGGAGATAAGGACTATTAGTATCTTATTTTAGAGGATGGGGAACTGAGGCACAGAGAGAGTAAGATCCTAGCATCACACAGCGAGTCTAAGGTGGAGCTCACAGTTGAATTCAGATCTCATGTGTCTCAGTCCATTGTCTTCCTCTTTGGTATATGATACATGAATAAACTATAGTTGTGACCCTGCTGAAAATGTAATAGAAGCAAGTCGTCTGAGCAGCAGCACAACAACTGAAGTCAATGAGCAACAACTGAAGTTCTACGCAGGAATAACTGGTTCCAGGATTGGTTCCTAGGAGTCTCTTTATTTTGGCCATTATTGATACATTCTTGTGAGCAATAGATTTAAGAAAAGGTAATTTGCAATGAAAAATGCCTAGTGCTAAATATTCATTATCTATATTTCATAGTATGCATCTGTGATGGAGAGACTGGGACCTGTCTATTTTGTACAAACATTGTTCAGAGGGTTTTAACAAGAGGCCTTACCTAAAATTGATACAGATAGCCAAAGAAGTCTCTGAAAGAGGATATGTGGGCTAGGCCCTAAAGCCTTTGAAGGATTGCTATTAATCATCACTAAAGGATCTTGATATCCTCAATGGTCCATGTCCTAAAGAAAACAGTGAGTCCAAACCATACTGTGTGTGTAGATAACTGAAGGGGGGGGGGGGGAAGTATTTTGGAAAGTAAGGGGTAGTAGCCCTAGATCAGGGTGGACTTGATAAGAGAGCTTTCCTAATTGAAAAAAGGAGTTGTTGGTCTCTGGACAGGAAAGGATGCTGACAGCTGGACCAGAGTACTCAGAGAGAAGGAATTGGCTCACGAGGGATGTAAGTGATTCACTTTTCTCTCTCCCCCCCACCCCCCTATAACTAAACTGAAAATGCCTCATCTGGTTTAACTGATAAGTGTATATAGTCAATTGTTTCTTTTATTTTAATTCCATTTTCTCTCTGGTTTTGATAAATCTTGTTTTGATTAAGATTACTATTGTCTGTGGAATCTAAAATCCCCTATCAGTCTCATTTGGGTTACCATCAGGCTGTGGAACGCACACACCAGGGAAGAAGCCAAAACACGAAGAAGGAAGTGAGTACAGGTGATGGTGTTGATCACCGCATCTTCCCAAAGAAAGATACTCATCCTTCCTCCTTGGCCTCAGCAAGTAGCCACAAATGAGCATAATTCCTGGAATATCAAAGGAAAGGTTGACATACTGGCAGAGTCAAAACAGTAAAATGCAGTATATCTATTAAATACCAAACACGTTTCAGGACAATGAATGGCTTAATGCCCATCAACACTTAGGATTTTCAGAAACGAGAGGAAGCCTTCATGCCTAACTGGTCCTGTTGACACCTGGTATTATACCAGATGTGTAGATATTTATCAGTTTTCACTGATGCCTGTAAAATCCAGGCCAAAAAGGTATGCTAAGAATAAAAAGCATTGACTTTAAGTTTGAATTTTCTTGCTATAGTTCATTTAAGTTAGACTAGTGGTTCTCAAACTGTGGTGCATGGAGCACTGGTGGTCTGAGGAGCTGCTTCTGTCACAGTGTTGAAGTTAGAGAGACAAGGTAGGTGAAGTTAATATCTTTTACTGGACCAACCTATGTTGGTGAAAGAGAGGAGCTTCTGAGCTACGAAGAGCTCTTCAGGTCTTCTTCAGTGCTGAAGTGTCTGTCACCTTCAAGCAGTTACACCGGTCAGGATCCTTTTACCGTTTCCAGAGGTTTGGTTGGTGTGGAAAAAAAAGCAAGCATCATTCTGCACCCTTCAAGGACTCCCTTCACTGGGCCTTTGCTGTACAGTTAACCACATTTCAAATTTGTGGTTGACTCAATAATTGTACACAGACAACGTAGGACAGATCTAAAACTATAAAACAACAAGGTGGGGCTGCAGACAACAAGAGGAGATTCAGCACGAAAAAGTGTGAAGTCCTACACCCAGGTAAGTAAAAGACACAAAATGAGAGGATGCAAACAGACAGCTGCACCCCTAGGATTAAAGCGAGTTTATTTTCATTGAGTCTCTGTAACAGTGTCTTAATATGAGCTAAACCTTAGGTGCTAAAGGATGAGGGGTGGGAAGGTGTGCGTGTCCAAAACAGATTCTCTATCCTAAGAAATGGTCCATTATCTGAAAAACTTTAAGAGACACTGATTTAGCCCCTACATTTTGAACTGATATACCTGTCCTTTATACTGTATTTTAACGTGTTTTTTATTTAGTAATGAAGGTAGTTGTACACAGTTTTGATCTCAGAGGAAATCTATTGTATAAGAAACCCTCATACATTTTGGCTGAAGCCAATGGAATTTCATGAAGCACTTTCAATAACTTCATGTATAATTGCTAGAATTCCGTGTTTCCCAGAAGCTGGGAATGAGCGACACCGGATGGGTCACTTGATGATTCAGTGTTCTGTTCAATCCCTCTGAAGCACCTGGCATTGGCCACTATCAGAAGACAGGATACTGAGCTAGAAGGACCTTTGGTCTGACCCAGTATGGCTGCTCTTATGCTAGTAAGTCATGTGCATGCAACTGGGGGCAGAATTTGTCTACATCTTACACAGGTAAGAATTAGTGCTTTCAGCTTCCCCGCCAATACATTGGTGGAAAGGAAGCACTTGGCAGCAATGCAGAATTTGCCGCAGAAAGCACATTTACTGGAAGAAGGTTATGGGGGAGTCAGGCATGAACTATTCCGAATCCTCTGCCTTAAGAACAGTGCTGGGGGAGGATTATGAACAGTATACAACCTTTTCCAAAAAACAAAGCTTCCAGGAAATGGGGGAGGCAATGGGATGACCATGGACATGTCACACCTGTAACGATGCGGTTCTGGCGGGACCCAACTGAGAGTGCCAATTGAGGACAAATTGCTCCAACAGGGCAGTTACAACCCTAGGCTGGGGTTTTTCCACCTCTAAAGCAAACCAAACCAGCCAGACAAAGGACTTTGGTCTCACCCCACTGGCTAACCACAAGACACACAAGCAAGGTGATGCACTTGGGGATGACTAATAACAATTTTAGTTACAAGATGGGGACGCATTGGTTAGAAGTAACGGAAGAGGAGAAGGACCTAGGGGTCCTTGTAGACTGCAGGATGACTATGAATGTGATGTGGCGGTGAAAAAAGCCAATGCGGTCTTGGGATGCATTAGGCGAGGTATATCTAGTAGGGATAAGGAGGTCCTCCTTCCGTTGTATAAGGCGCTGGTGAGACCTCATTTGGAATACTGTGTGCAGTTCTGGTCTCCCATGTTTAAAAAAGATGAACTCAAACTGGAACGAGTGCAGAGAAGGGCGACTAGGATGATCAGAGGAATGGAAAACCTGTCGTATGAAAGGAGACTAGAGGAGCTTGGGTTGTTTAGTCTGACAAAGCGAAGGCTGAGGGGGGATATGATTGCTATCTTTAAATATATCAGAGGGATAAATACAAGGGAGGGAGAGGAATTATTCCAGCTTAGTACTAATGTGGACACGAGAACGAATGGATATAAACTGGCCGTGGGGAAGTTCAGGCTTGAAATTAGATGAAGGTTTCTGACCGTCAGAGGGGTGAAATATTGGAACGGCCTTCCGAGGGAAACGGTGGGGGCAAGGGACCTGTCTGGTTTTAAGATTAAGTTAGATAAGTTTATGGAGGGAATGGTTTAATGGTAAAACATAGTAGCCAAGGAAAACCAAGCAATGGTACGTAAATAGTATAATGGCCAACAGGGGTCAGGCTAGAGACTCTTGCCTACATGCTCGGGGTCTTACTGATCGCCATATTTGGGGTCGGGAAGGAATTTTCCTCCAGGGTAGATTGGCTGAGCCTCTGGAGGTTTTTCGCCTTCCTCCGCAGCATGGGGCAGGGATCACTAGCAGGAGGGTCTCTGCCGATTGAAGTCACTAAAACACAGGATTGGGGACTTCAACAGCAGAGTCCAGGGAAGGGTTTTGTGGCCTGCAGCATGCAGGGGGTCAGACCAGATGATCATAATGGTCCCTTCTGACCTTAAAGTCTATGAGTCTATAATTCCCTTAGACACTCCAGTTTCCCAATATCACCACCAGTACCACTCGTTATGGGGACAAATGGTTATGAAAACCAATACCGTATTAAAAAGAAAAAAGGTTCTCCTGATCCCAAAGGATCATGCCCCAGACCCAGGTCAATATACAAATCAGATTTTATTAACAAATCACGCTGTTGCCAATCCTTTAGAATCTAAAATCTAAAGGTTTATTCATAAAAGGAAAAAGATAGAGATGAGAGCTAGAATTCGTTAAATGGAATCAATTACATACAGTAATGGCAAAGTTCTTGGTTCAGGCTTGTAGCAGTTTATTTCATCACTGCAGGTTCAAAATCAAGTCTCTGGAATACATCCCCAGCTAGGGTGACCAGAAATCCCGATTTTATCGGGACTGTCCCGATATTTGTTTGTCCCACGTCATGACCCATGTCGGGACACTGGACAAACAAGCAATTTTGCCCTCCCAGAGGGACTCTTTTTTTTGTTCTCCCCCCCCCCCCCCCCCCCGCGTCCCTATATTTCATTTCTGTGATCTGGTCAGCCTATCCCCAGCTGTGATGGGTCATCAGTCCTTTGTTCAGAGCTTCAGTTTATAGCAAAGTTCCTCCAGAGGTATGAAGCAGGATTGAAGACCAGATGAAGGAGAGGCATCAGCCTTTTATAGTCCTTTCCAGGTGTAAGAACACCTCTTTGTCCTTACTGTGGAAAATTACAGCAAAATGGAGTCTGGAGTCACATGGGCCAGTCCCTGCATACTTTGCTGAATTGCAAGGCGTATTTGCCTTCTCTGAATGGGTCAATTGTATAGCTGATGGTCCTTAATGGGCCATCAAGCAGGCTAGGCAGAGCTAACACCAACTTGTCTGGGATGTTTCCCAGAAGCATAGCATAAGTTTGAAATACAGACAGTATAGAGCTAATATTCATAACTTCAACTACAAAATTGATACACACATATAGACAGCATAATCATAACCAGCAAACCATAACCTTGTTTTAGATACCTCATTTGACCCCCTTTATACAAGATTTGGTGCCACTACAGGACTTTGGTTGCAACCATGTTCTACATGGTCCCAGATTATATCAATAACGTCACAACACCCTAAGAAAAATGTCATTGGAGTGGAAGGTTCAGAACTTCCCCCTGAAAGAGTCCTGGAGTGGAGGATGATAACAAGGCCATGAAGACTTCTCCAGTAGTAAGCTGAGTGGCACTTCCACTGTGGAGAAGGTTGCTGCCAAGAGGAAGTTGGGCTGTAGAGCCTCCCTAATAATGATTCCTGCAGATGGGGGCAGAGGGCTGCACAAACCTGGCACCAGAGCAGAGGGAGAAGCTCTCAACAACAAAGATTCTTCTCACAAACATCCAGACCAGTCTATAGCTATCCAGGCTGACTCTGAGGTTCACCCATCAGCTATATAGTGTTTGTTTCCTTGATGAGGATTATTTTCCCCCAGGCAAGGAAAGCCTCTGACCTCCACCCAATAAAATAATAACACATGAAATGAGGCAGAAGGCTTTCTCCTGTTCCCCATCGTTTCCCCAGAAAAAGATCTGACAATAGGAAAGGGCTATAAGGAGAAATACCAGTCTAATCCAAGTTCATTGTTTAGCAGCAGCAAGTCATGTATTTAAGAAAGAAAGGGAGATTGAATCCTCTCCACTGCTCTCTCCAAGCAAACTCAGTTCCTTCCAAGACAGTTGCACACAATTCCTTCTTCTAATAGACATTTTTTTTTAAAATTCCTTATTGCTGTCAGCTTCTTTTTATTTAAAAATTGAGGCTGTGACAGCGTGTGGGTGTGTGAGCCATGTGAGAGCAAGGTTGTTCAGGCACAATGATTAGTAGAGACATGCCAAACTACCTGCAGGAGATTTTAGGACAGCGTCTCAGAATGCTGGTCACCCAATGACCTACAGATAGCAAGGAATTAATCCACCTGCCCTGCTACTGCTTACCAGCAAACACAGTTGAGTGACCAAATCACTGAAACCTTTCTCAAATATTGGCAAAGTACGTGCAATAAATATTTTAATGCAATTTTAGCAAGTTTTTTAAACTATGAGATTAAAAAAAAATAGATTGTAAATTACTACATAGATCAATATAACCTGCAGAATAAATCTTTCCAATAATCATATACCAAGAGATTGTGGCTTTATCTGTTGGTCTGAAAAGCCATAAAGCTGAGCATTTTACCAAACTAGATGTGGTTTTACCTTAAGGGAAAAGCCAGAATGAAGCAACACAATGCTATTTAGAAGAGGAAGCATGTGAGGTCAGGATTTTCTTTTTTCAGTTCTGCAACTGGAATTTCATTTATCTCAAAGTTTTTATGCATTTTAGTCTACTGAAAAAACACCATGGTTTACCTGAAGCTGTCCCTCTGGGTTCTTTAGGAATCCATAATGGCAGACAACTCTGCAGACTTGGAGGAAATGCAAGTGCATTCTAGTATATCAACGAATATAAAAAGAAATTCCACTATATTGAGGATGATGCTGTAAAGATAAGTGGGGAAGAAAGTAGTGACATTAGATAATCCCCATAGAAGACTAACTCTTTGATCTCCAGCATTTACATGCATTCCTTTACACTTTGTACATTGCTGGCGTTTGATTTCTTAACAACAAAATGCCACTACAACCCACATTTGAACATTCCAGAAATAAAATTCTACTTGATCCAGTTACATGCCTTCTAAATGCTGAGGGGGGAAATGTGAGGTCCTCAAATGTCCACGATGAATAAGTTATCAGCCCAATGCCAACTACTAATAATGTCTATTTAGTTTAGCTGCCTCTAAATATTAAGTCAAGTATGGCTTCTGCCTCCTCCACTAGAGTTGAGAGGTTACCATGATTTCAATGCTCCATTTCTGATCACATAGGCAAATCATGCTCAAGGGATTGTGTAGGTGTGAATGCACTAATGCGGACATTTTCTTCATCACGTTTCTGTTTGCATTCTGAACCAAGCCTAGTTTATAAGAGTTTTGCATCAAACTGCATGATTAAAACTCACTTTCACCTGTGTGCTTGCCTGCAGCTGCCCTGGCCAACTGACCCCACCAGGGGCTAGTTTTCTCTTTTGATTCAGCTCCATCTTTGAAATATTCACATATCTGAGCAAAGGGAAATAATGAGATATGATTTCTCGCGATATTGCCTGTCTGCTTAAATAAGTGGATATGTACCAAGGGAATTATATCAGTGGGAGTCAGTGTAAGGTAAATGACTCACTTACTACCTGTAACTACAGAGACTTAACAAAATCCTACATAAATACAAATAAATAATATAAAATAAATCATGATATAGGATTTCTACTAAAATCCAATCATTTATTATTAAAATTAAATGGAAGCAAATAGCCTGCAAGTATCTGAGCAACAATTCCTTTAAAAAAATGGGGGGGGGGTAGTATTTTTGATAAGGGTGAAGAAGCGAGAGAAGAGAGAAAGCCAAGGGAAGACATTTTCCTAGATAATAACATCAGAGTACAGTTGGCTGTTTAACTGGATATGCTCACTACAGTGGAGAGATTTAAATTGCAGAGAACTCAAGAGTCAGACAAAGCTGGGAATGGATGCTACTTGCAACACCTCTCAGGGTTTTAAATATGCGTTATTCATGCCTCAGAGTAGTAGCAATAAACCAAAGTAGTCAGAATCAGGGCAGCATAATGTGTGTTGCACATTACCTTAACTTGACTGTGAACAGCATACTTGAAAATGAATGTCAACTAATTAGCTTGTTAAATACAGTACACAAGGCATGAGCCTGTTTTAGTTACTCCTCAAAAGCTTTCAGGAGTCTTCTTGCTTCTAGTAAAAAGCCTTGCACACCATTCAGACCAGTTGGGATTCTGAGTATGACATGACACTGCATTCATGAGCAGAAAGTGGAAACCCTGGAAATCCTCATATATTAAAATTTTAGGGAGAGTATTTTGCTTCCTTTCTGCTTAATTAACCTCTATTGGGTAAGCTTCCTTACTGTAATTTCTGATTCCTGCCAACTGTGTCTATGCAGAAACAGTGTTACTGGGACAAATTCATTTCAACCACATTTGAAGTCCAGTTATTCCATTATTCCTTCTGATGGAATGAAATTTGGAGGTAAATTCAGAGATAACACAGTAAGCTCTTTGGGGCAGGACAGTCTTTTACTCTTGCTATACGTCAATACATCACCTAATCCAATGGATGCCTGACCTCGCTGGGGCTGCTAGGTACTACTATACTACAAATAATAATTACTAGTAAAATAAAAAAGCCAAGACCATCCTCCACTCTTCTCATTCATTACTTGCTTTCATAGCTCTTTCCTGATGACAGTCAACCAAAGAAAACTATGAACACTAGAAAGTGTAGAAGTTTTAGAAGATCACTTCCAAGATATAGCCTGATAAAAGTTCGAGGTACACATTTGGAATACAGATTCCAGTTGATGAAGCAGAAGTAATCCAAGCCTGGAAAGAGGCCATTTTCTATGTGTTTTCCTGTTGCAACTGTATAGACAAAATCAGAAGCAATTCATATCTGATGGACTAATCAACTATCTGGCCTGCCAAGCACAGCAGAAATTGTAATCGTTCCATAAGTGTTATCGATCCTGAAGAAGTTGACTGGTGACATTTAACTAATACTGAGATCCAAAAGGTAAAATGCTTGTTTCAAACTCTAAGATGAGAGATATGTATCAACCAGAAACCAACTTTACCATTAAGGTGGACTTCTCTCTCACTTTTGCATAATAAGCATTTGTAGGGTTGCAAACTTTCTAATTGCACAAAACCGAACACCCTTGTCTCATCCCTTCTCTGAGGCCTCATACCCCGCTCATTCCACCCCCCCTCCATCACTTGCTCTCCCCCACCCTCACTCTCTCACTTTCACGAGGCTGGGGCAGGGGGTTGCAGTGCAGGAGGGGGTGAGGGCTCCAGCTGGGGGTGAAGGCTCCAGGGTGGGGCCAGAAACGAGAGGCTTCAGGTGTAGTAGGGGGCTCTGGGCTGGGCAGGGGTGCAGGCTCCCGGAGGGAGTTTGGGTGCGGGAGGGGGCTCAGGGCTAGGGCAGGGGTGCAGAAGGGGGTGTGGAGCGTGGGCTCTGGGAGGGAGTTTGGGTGTGAGAGGGGGCTCAGGGCTGGAGCAAGGAGTTGGGGTGTGGGAGGGTAGTGGGTGAGGGCTCCAGGTGGCACTTCACTTCCGGGGGCTCCCCGGAAGTGGTGACATGTCCCTTGGCTCCTAGGCAGAAGTGCAGCCAGGCAGCTGTGCATTCTGCCTCCACCTGCAGGCACTGCCTCCACATCTCCCATTGTCCGCAGTTCCTGGCCAATGGGAGCTGAAGAGATGGCGCTCAGGTGGGGGTAATGCATGGAGCCCCCGGCTGTCCCTCCTCCTAGGAGCTGAGGGACATGTTGCCCCTTCCAGGGAGCTGCACAGAGTCGGGTAGGGAGCCTGCCAGCCCGCTAACTGGACTTTTAACGGCCCGGTCAGCAGTGCTGACCAGAGCTGCCAGGGTCCCTTTTCTTTTAAAAAAAAGTTTCATGTCTCTGCATCCCCAAAAACCAAGGAACAAAGTACACATTTTACAGAAGGTATCATTTGATTTGCTGCTTCTTGAGTTCCTCTCTTGATTTCATCTTCCTAAGAATACACACATTAAGCCTCCTAGAGTGAATCTCCTTAGCAATGAGATTCTTCATTACAGAACTGGCACGTTTTTTCATACAATAGATTGGCTATTTCTTACTGTTTACCTCTTGATCCTCCAAATTGTCTGCTAGTGGTTTCTCGGAAGGAATATTTTTATTGATTGCTGCTACCACTATGTAGCCCATTTCACATATTAACAGAAATGTTTGCATTTTGGCTTTTTAAGTTAAAAGCCTGAAATTCCACTAGCACAGCTTCCCCCCCCCGCACCTCCCAACTGACGCCAAAGGGGCGTGGGGGAAGGTGCGAGTTGGGATTTTTTTTTTTTTATTAAAGCCAGTGATGCTGTTTTGTACTTAATAAAAACAAAAACATTTTGCATAAGAAGATGGGAAGGAATTGAAAGTCAAAGGGTAAGTTCCATTTACATTTTCACTGACTGACATGTGATCAGCAATATTCAGACACAGCAATGAAGAGCTTGGAAAGAAAGAACTGAGGTGCATGACTCAAGAAAATAAGTTTTACTGCCAAAAGCTGCGATTTAGCAGCTATGGCAATGGGTATTCTATACATTTGGAAATAGCAATGGAGATCTTTTGGTGTTTGGTCTGGACTTGAAAAGAAAAAAAATATTGAGTACCTTTTTCTGTATTGTTTGTTTGGGACAGGACATCAAGGAAGGTCTTGAGCAGCAGTTTTCCCATAGGGTGAAGTCTCAGGGACCGTGGAGTTTTCTGCTTGGTTCTGAAGACCTGATCATTGAAGCTTAATCCATTCTTCATTCACTGAAGTAAGTTAATGGGTATTTTGCCTGAGTAAGGGCTGCAGGATTGAATTCATGATGTATTTTAAAAAATCCTATTACAGGAAAGACGTGTGCATTGGTCAGTCTTCATCTTTCTGTCTTCTATGTCCATGTAGAGTAAGATAGCCTTTCAATGGAACTACTCGTGTGTGTAATGTTAAGCACATGTATAATATCTGCAGAATCAGGGCCTACGCTCTCAGCCACCCAGGAGAAGACAGAGAAGTGAGAGGAGGGGCAAAAGAGAAGAGCAGTATCTTTGCAATGTGTTCTGTGCCAGCAACAAGGAAACCTATCATTGATTTTCAGAGCAAGCGCAAAAGCCAATCAGTTTCTGTTGTTGTTACAAGCTTGGCAAGAGAAGGCATATGTGGGGCATGGTGGAATGGATAGCAACATTAGCAGTAGTAGTAGGCAGTGCCTCTCACATTCTGTCACTAACCTCAGCCAGAAGAGATAGATGCTACTTCTCTTCTCAATAAAAAGAAGAATCCCTTTCCTATGAATAATTGGCAAGTTTCCTCTTTTCTCTTTAGTTTTCAACATCTACAATTGTATTGTATAGAGCATAGAAATCAACCTTTCTGGTCAGTCGTATTAAAGACTTCTGCCATTTCCACAGTTGTACCAACAATCCATTCAGAGGTGTTGAGTCATCTCCAGTCCTGTAAGATTAATAGGCTCGGGTATCATTGGTGGTGAGTGGAGAGTGGTTCGGGTTAGTATAAACCACTAGTCAATGAGGGGCAGTCAATTTCCACACAGGATGGAGCTGCCCTTGGGTCTCCTACAGGAGCCTCCCAATCCTGGGCAATCTCACAGTTCCAGGCAGAAGTCCAGCTCACTCCCAGGATCCTTTTTGATCCAATTACCTCTAGACCTTGGAGGCATTCCCACCACAAGTGGGAGCAGCCTTCCACGCCCTTTACCCATATCAAGCCTGCAGTGTCAGTGTGCAGCCAAACAAGGAGCAGAGAGAGAAGAAAGACCAGCTACTACCCAAGGCTGGGCTCCCCTTGCTACTGGAGCGCATTGGCAGCCTCTCTTCCTGGGCAAACTCCCCATCCCTGTAGGAAGCTTCAGCTTTTTAAAGCTCCCCATCTGCAGGTAGAGCATGTTGTGTAGATGCACCTTATTGGCACTGCCTATGCACAGGTATGCTCATTAACCTTTCTATCAGTGGGATAGAGGCATGTCCCATCACAATGCTTATAAGTGGTTGGATTTTGGGTTACTGCATTACCACTATGGGAGGATGGGGCCCAGTTTTTTGGTTATTTTAAACTGTACCTTCTCAGAATGTTTATTAGATTTTACATATCTAAAATAATCATTGTAGTCAATGACAAGCATGAATTATATATACCTAAAAACATTAGATATCATAATGTGTGTGCTACATTGTCAGGAGATATAGGGGCAGAAGGACCCATGGGAAATGGCTTGGGTTGGGAAGTTTTTGTTTTGGTTTGAGTATTTGTGCCTGACTGAGCACAAGCAGGCACAAAATACTTCTACTAAACTGGTGAAGAGATCAGTGGTGTTCTGTACTGAGGAGTGAGGGAGTGGAAGATTGGGGGAGGAGAGAAGTGCGCTTGTGGCATATCTTCCTGGCCTACTCAAGCTCAGAAAGAATAAGAAACACAAGAAGATAAGAGACAGGGAGAGGATTTTGCTTTGTGACCAGCTTTGAAACCTGTTTTTGTCACCACTGAAGGCACACCCATAGCATGCAGCCCTCCTACCTCTTACTCCGCTGGAGAAGGGTTATGTTTACCCCCTTCCCATTAATGATTGTCTTTATAATAATTTCAAAAGGGTGGGAGAGTGAAGGCTGCCTAGTGAGGGCTTTAAGGGCATGAAGACATTAGTAAAATCATTTTCAGCCACTTCATTGATTTTTAAAAGAAACCTAAACAATGCAATTATGTCAGCTAATTAAAATGGTTCTTTCCTGTTGCACTGAATTCCTTTTTGAGCATCATTACTTTCCTTGCAGCAAATTTCAGTACTTTGGTTTAACGTTTCAAGTTAAGGAAAAAGAGGTTGAGTAGAAATTTAAAGTTGTGCAGATGTCTTTGTGTGATATGAATAGGAGTATTTTTTATGTGGACAGTGAGAAGACGAGGGGGTTGCATGAGCCAAGGGCTTGAATGATTTCTAATGGATAGGATAGTTTTTAGATGGGGTAATAGGAACATTAAATATGGAAAGATTTTTTTTTTTGCAAGTGTTAGATACCAGTGATATATAGTCAGATTAAAAACAAACAGTTGCAAAGTGAAAAGTTGACAGGTCCAGTTAACACACCAATGAAAGCAGCCTATGACTGTGTCATTACATCTAATTTGTTATTATTACTATTATTTGTTGCTGATAGCCTTAGGGCACAAGAATGAGGGAAAAGACTTGGCAAAGGTCACTGTCCTAGCAGATGACACCTAATAATCAAAATAAACTTATTGTTACTAGAACAGACTCTCAGAGAGGAAGTGAATAGGATGCTAGCATCGGACTTGGGAGCTCTGGGTTCAAGCCCCTGCTCTGCCGCACACTTCCTGTGTGACCATGAGCAAATCAATTAGGACCACATTTACAGAGGTATTTAGGTACCTGTAGATGCAGACAAGCATGCCTAACTCCCACTGAAATCAATCAATTTAAATGGGAGTTGGGTCCCTAAACACACCTGAAAATCACACTAAGTGCCTATTTGCTTCTTTAGGCATCTAATACCTTTAAAAATTTGGCCTTTAGTATTTCTGTGCCTTGGTTCTCCATCTGTAGAATGGGAAGAATAGAACTCCCTACCTCTTGTGGGGATAAATACACTAAAGAATGATGTGCTCACATAATAGGGGCCAAGTCAGTATCTAAAGATGGATGACCTAACTTGAAGAGTGCATACCACAAACCTATTAAATCTAATACAGAGGGACACCCATATCATAAAGGCTATTACTATTACAATATTTTTAAAGATAAGAAGGAAATAGTCTTGAATGAGAGTGATGGAAATAATATTTTCTGTTACCAGGATTAGAAATCTAGATGTAGACGCCTATGGATTTTTAAGTAATGAATGATTAATAATCACTATTTTGTTTTCAGCTTTCATAATGGCAGAGTGTGTGTAGGTGTGGGGGGGAGGACAAGGCCAGGTTAAGAAGAGACAAAGGGAATGTTTTAGATTAAATCAGATGTGACCTGTTTGAAAGCAGAAGCATTTGAGTATCTTTAATTATGAGCCTAGGAACAAAAGTTAAACAAGCTTGAAGATACCTGCTCTTTCACTGAGCTGGGTGAACTGGTAGAGAACTTTTAGGAGTCTGCCAGCTTTACAGCACATAGGTTTTAAAGCCTCTCATTCCAGTAAAAGAAAGAAAGAAACTACATTTTTAGAAGTAATGAAAATCCAACCTGTCTACCTCTAAAGCATTTAAAGCTGAAACGTGTTCAGCCTTCCAATCCATGAATGGAAGTAAAGCAAAATGAATTAAAACACTATTGCTTTCCTGTAATCTGTGTTGTAGCATATGGTACATGTCTGAACCTCAAAAATTCATCCCATGCTTTCCTGATGAAGAACTTTGGCTTAACTTCATTACAACAGCAAACTATGTAAAACCCCAATGGGCTAATCTAGGAAAGTCACAGCAATTAGTCAGTTGTGTCAAATAAGCTAACATACCATAAATGGGGGGCCTTGGGATCTTCTGAAATCAATACAAAGATTTTAGGTAAACTGCAACACAAAAAGTGGAGATGACGTATAGCGGATGTTCACATGGAAAAAGTTATAGGGCTTCCCTAACTGCAAAGTTCACATCTCGATTAAAACTTTATGAAAGTTCAGGGGATCTTATATCCTGTGTCTTGGCCTGATCTTTCTCTAGGGAAAAAAGCCACCCTTCCCTATCCCAAAATCAACATCTATTTCCAGAACAGAACTCAATCTTTATAAGGTTCTGCAATGTTCAGGATCCTGTCCTCCACCCAATTGTGTAGGCCCAGCTGGAAATGTCACAAGAAAGCTTTTTCTTACTAGCTTTTCAGCCTAAGTTTGCAGATGCAAGAGGTCATCATGGTCATGAGAATATTTATCTAAATCAAACCCTAGCTCTGCACTTTGGGGTTCTTCCTTTGCCAGCAGAGAACAAGCTGCTGTCCTCTCACACAACCTCAAAGTGTACCACAACAGTGTACCTATGAGGCACCTAAGAATTAGTACAAGACGCAGATGATCACAAAAGTAGTTAAATGATAGTAATTGTTTATCAAAACCACCTAAGTGCAGAACTGGCTGAAGCTTTTACAGTGGAACACTTTTCTGTCAGGAAATGCTGATTTGACAGAATCAAAACACTCTATGGGAATGTGTCAATTTTGTCAAAACTTTTGACGGAAACCAGTCAGGCAGGTTGGCCAACCTGGGCTTGCCCAGCTTCCTGACTCTTTGGGAAGCTGATACCCTGGGCTGCCCAACTCCTTGGGCAGCTCCCTGTTCCCCGTGGATTCAGGCAGCAAGGGGAGGCAGCTGTTTGTTGAGCTGGTTCCCTGACTCCCCAGGCAGATGCCTCCTGGGTCTTCCTGACTCCCCAGATAGCCAGGTCCCTGTGAAGTCAAGTAGCCTCTGGGAGGCAGCTGCCCAGGGAGTTGGGCACCCAGGAGAACACCCAAAAATTCAGTTTCTATTCTCCCCAAATGGAATTTTCTCTTCTATGAAAAAAATCTGTTTTTTTCCTACATTTTATCCCAATTCAGAAAGATAGTTTGTTTATTTTTGCCAAATAAAAAAAATCAAAATTTTCCATGGATGAGAAATTCAGTTTTCCAGCCAGCTCTAATGAACTGGGAGAACAACAACATATAACCCATGGATGGCATGCAGCCTGGTCGGGTCATGAAATACAGACTTCCTCACCACTTTTTTAATGAAACTACATGGTGAATACAAAACTAATCTAAAATAAGTCTGATTTCTGGCATACTCAAAACACACCAATTCTATGTTCCTATACATCTTCCAAGGAAGTTCATATGTAAACAAATATTATGGGTGTGTGCATTTTTAAATTTTGTATGCAGTATGTGCATTTATACATGAATTAGTTACTGTACTGGCTTTGAGCTCCTGTTAAGTGGCCACTCCCGAGCAACCTATCTTAGAAGGACCCCCACCAACTCAAAGCAAATTTAACTCCTGACTAGACTAGAGCCGCGGGATTCTGTGTTGGTATCTAGTGCATTCTGCATACTTAGTGGCACTTGAGTTCCTAAGCCCCAAAGTCACTTTTGAAAATGGGACTTAGGCTCCTAGGTCATGCAGATGCCTTTGAAGATGTTGCCTCATGTCTCTTAATTGGCACTAAGTTTAGGTTGCAGAAACTTTTCATTCTAAGTCTGCTGCTCAGTATAGTTGCAGAGATTAAGCAATACTGTACAATATTAAACCGATATTCAAGCACTCACCCAAACTGCTATGGGAGTAACTGTGACAGAATCTTCAATAGTTCCCCCCTCCAAGGGTGGGAGAACCTGACCACACCCAGTTGTCCCCACTGGGTGGTTCCAACACAGGCCCCACTTCCTTACTATTTGCCAAGGGGATGCTCTGCCGTTTGTGGGCCTTCTTAAGCCTCTCTAGAGGGGGGGGGGGGGTCAAAATTAACGCCGATGCATTTGGGCATAATCCCTCCCTGTAGCCCCAGGGGGTTGCAAGTCTACAGTGCTGCCAGAGATCCAGCACCAACGTAGTGAGTTTTGTGGAAATTGCTCTAGCTGGGCCTTGGAGTCAGGCTCCGCTTTGTTACCCGCACAATTTAGGGCTGTCACCCCCCCACCCTCTCTTTTAACTACTGAGGTAGTAAGGGACCCAACTTTTCCCCTCTGTGGGCTCTGGGCTAACATCCATTCCCAGTGGACTCAGGGCTCTGCAGGTCTCTGGGCCCTTTTACCAGTGAAAGAGCCTTACACAGTTATCTCCTTAACCGCTATTCATTAACAGTTACCAAAATAGAATACGCATGCTAAGCATACAATGCTCACCACTCCTAATAAGGGAGATGAACTTTTCTTGAGGGCTAATCAAGATTAGATCATCCAGGGCTCCAGCTTCTGCACAGTATGGTCGGCAGGGTTTTGAGGTCTGACAGCTCTGATTTTGGGCTGTGTCCTGGAGTTAGGTTCCAAAGAACTTCCTTTTGGACCCCAATTTATATAGTTAAAACTTGGGTCCTATGTAGCTATACTTTAACCAACCATTTTAAACTAAAAGTACTATAAAACAGTATTTTTCTCCAATTCTAGCCCATTACAAAACAATTCTGTAATCATTCCTAGCACATTATGAATCAATTATTTAAACAATTATACCTGATTACCTTAGTTGATTTAAATCTTGCAAAATTAGTTATACAACACACAGAAATAAAGAACCAGACAGAGACCATACAGATAAACAGTAGAGAAGCAGAGACCATAAAGGCAAAACAATGGAAGTATAGATTTCACCGTCACAACTGTTCAGTGGTTTCTTGTCAGACAGAATGCTATCAAACAAAGAAACAGATCTTAAGATGGTTAAAGAAAACTTTATCTGGTGTTGGTGGCTACCATTAGGACAGGAGTGCCTTTTTAACAGCCCGATATTACATTGTTTTGATGCAATTTACATGGAACGTGAGGATGTGACTCTCTGCAACTTAGCTCATGGCTGCTGTTTTTACTGCAGAAGAAGACCTCAGACCTTACATGCCTGTCCATTTTCCCCTGGCAGCCCACTGTACTCTCCTCAGGGTCGCAGGGAAGGTGTCCTGGCTCCTCATTCTTCTTTTTAGGGCGCTCCTGCTCCTCCCCCACACACTGCAGTTTGCTCCCTTTTATAGGCCTCCTCCTTATCATGCAAGATTGACAGGGCTGGAGTGGTGGAGCTAGTCCTGCCACCAGGGCCTCTCTGACACCTTTCTCGTCCATGTAGAGTCTATGCACCCCACCATAGTAACTAGGATACTCTTTTCTGTGTTCTGCACCTTAAATTTAAGATCTGCCTACACATGTGTTGCGGTGGGGAGGGACAGGGCTATGAGGCAGTACAAGAGCTTACAAAGTGACATACTCTACTTCCTCACTCAGCTATTTTATACTTGCTCTCTCTCTTTGTTACTTTTCTTAATCTAAAGTTAGTCACCTAGACTGACAGTACATGATTTGCAGTGTGCATATCAGAACACACAAAAATATGGTATTAAATTGTGTCTGCTTTGTGCCTTTTTCCCCTTGCCCATTTTCAAAATATACCCTTTAACTGGTATGGAGTGAAAAAACAGTTCAGACCAACTAAGAACCACGTCCCCATCACACAAAACCTTTGCCCCAAACTGAATGCAGACACTTCAAAAAAATGTGGTTAAATTCCTCTCTTCCAGTTACCCCCATTATTTTACATCTTTACCCAATTTGGGGGTCTGGTCAGCACTGGAAGTGCTGATGTGTCACAAGAAAGGCTTTTGCTGACCAATCAGAATCGAGAGGAACTTGAAATTTTACAAGGAAGTCTATTCTCCCAAACTTCTATTCCAAATGATGCAAGTCCTAGAGCTTAGTTCAAACGTTCATAGACCGCAAAATTTTCAAGACAGAGCCTCTGCGCGTGCACCTGCAGGTGCACAGTGCATGCCACAAGGAGGCCAGGATCCTGACTGGTCATTCTGAACACTCCTGCAATATAGATATTATTAAATAATAATAATAAATAAGGGCCCGATTTACATAGGTATTTAGCCATCTAAAGATGCAGAGAGGTACCTAGTGGAATTTACATTAAGCAGGTTAGGGATCTAACGTCCATTGAAGTTAATGAGAATTAGATGCCTACCCTGATTAGGTACTTCTGAGGTGCTATCTTCCTAGGTTTTTACAATAGTGCTCATCACCAAAGTATCTGAGAGCACCATGGGGGAAAAAAAACTCTGAGGGTGTCAGTTTCAGATTTTGGGGTGCTTCTCTCTTTTGAGGTTCACCTGTCTCTACTAACTGGCAGAAGTCATTATTTTCAATACTGAAATCCCATTAAATCTACATTCTGCATTTCCTGAAAAGGTGCAATGAGGGGATAGAAAAGGATGCCCGAGTTGTCACATTAAAACTCTTTTAGGCAAATATCTAATTTGGGTAACTTTCAGAAAATAATTTGCATCTGAAGAATATGTCAGAGTTATTTAGCAGAAGATGGGAAGCTGAACTGAAATGTAAATGACTGAGGTCTCCTTACAAAAAGATAGCTCCAGTTTTTAGCACAGATATTTCTCTTAATAAGGTTTTCAAATGATAATGTTCTCCTTGAAGAATGTTAAATGTCTGAATGGTAAATTTCAAATTGCCACTGCAGGATGAATTCCAAGATGAGAAAAGGAAGGAAAGTAGTAATTGTTTTTGAATTCCAGCTGTATGTAAGCTACTGAAAATTCATGTTTCATTTGTTGGTTTTGCTTAACTTTAACAAAAGCTGGAGATGCTACTGTGGAAGTGATTAATGGGAGCAACACTGGATAGATTTCTGAGTTATGCCACTGGAGAAGACATCTGATAGGTAACAATAAGAGCTGGTCAGAACTGAGAATTTTTGTTCTGCAGGAAATTCTGAGATTTCAAAATTTATTTTCTTTCCAAATCAAAATGAAAACTTTTTTTGACATTTCCCATAAAATTAAATTTTGGTCAATCAAAACATTTCATTTTGATAGAAATCAGAATTACATTTGTAACTTTTTATATAATATATAATAAGTTTCAAAACAAAAAGTCATTTCAATATGAAAGAAACTGAAATGTTCCATTTGGATAAGGCCAAAGCAGATCTTGTTGCAATGCTTCATTTAAAATGTTTTTAAACAAAAATGTATCAAATCAACACATTACAGCATAGAGTTTTGATTTAGACAAAACAGCATTTTCTTATGAATAAACATTCCATCCAAAATTTTTTGACATGTTCTAGTAACAGTGTCATGCCCCCATGCTAATCAAGCATGGTGAGGTTCTAGCCAAAAGCCAAGTTCTATCCTCAGATAAGAATATGCAACCCCCGTTGCCATCAATAGGCTGAAGTTTTGTGCAGAGCAGACATCACTTCAAATCCTAGAACATAACGTGAGTTGTACTGAGGCAGCCTTGGCAATGAATTAACAACATCTGATAAAGATATGGGTGAGGGGTAGAGTTTCCATAAGGGTCACAGGGACACGTTTTGTAAAAGATGCTTATGCATCAAGACCTGGAGTACCGTGCCAGAATCAGGTTAACACCTCAAACAGCAGTGAGCCTATACGCTGCTCTGTCAGCTAGTCATTGTGTGAGGTTTGGCAGGCACAAACTCTCTATACTTCAGATTACCCACTTCCATCCTTCCTAGGGTTGTTGTAAGACTCCTTTAACTTTTGTCAAGGGCTCTGAGTCTCCAGAAAAGAGATGCAAAATATTTATTAGATGCTATCGATCCTGGCTTAAGAGCTGGGCATGTTACTGTGAGAGCCCCATTCTCCAAAAGAAAGAAGAACAGGAGTACTTGTGGCACCTTAGAGACTAACAAATTTATTAGAGCATAAGCTTTCGTGGACTACAGCCCACTTCTTCGGATGCATATAGAATGGAACATATATTGAGGAGATATATATACACACATACAGAGAGCATAAACAGGTGGGAGTTGTCTTACCAACTCTGAGAGGCCAATTAATTAAGAGAAAAAAAAACTTTTGAAGTGATAATCAAGCTAGCCCAGTACAGACAGTTTGATAAGAAGTGTGAGAATACTTACAAGGGGAGATAGATTCAATGTTTGTAATGGCTCAGCCATTCCCAGTCCTTATTCAAACCGGAGTTGATTGTGTCTAGTTTGCATTCTCCAGAAGAGATTCAGACAAAAGGTAGTAAAAATAGTATGGGGAGAAAAGCTAGTTTATTCTCCAGATTGTCTTGATGAGAGGATTTGTAATTACTCCACCAAGAGCAGGGACAGATTGGACAGAGGAAAATGGTTCCCATCAAAAAGTGGAATAAAATCCCAATTTACTACCCTTAAAGGACAGAAATGCATAAGGCACTAATGGATCAACCAACACCTCTCTTGTCTTCCCCTACTGATACAAATACATACACTGATGTGGACTTTTAAAAATAATTTTGTTATGAATCTTTTATGTATAGACATGTTGTATCCTCTAATCCAGAGAGAACTAATGAGAACGGGGAAGAAAAATAAAATCCCTCAGACAATTACATACCTTTTTGTGACTAGGATTCAGGCAAGCACAATATATAGTTTTATGTAAAATAGGCATGGAGTGACAGAATTGTTTTGCCTACAGATGCCTGTATGTTTGCCTGTATGTTCACATGTGGAATTTATCCAAGCACTCCATTAAAAGAAAAAAAAATCACAATAGCTTAATAGCCACCATTTGCTGCAGTCTCACAGCAGCACCACAATGTCTCAGAACAGAACACATTTCAGCTGCCTCTTGCATCTCAGGCAAAGGACGAGTGCAAGTGTAACAATGCACAGAGAACAAAACAGCTCTGATAACAAAAGGAGCATTAAATACTGGCATGGAAATAAGAAACAAGGTCTTCCCTTCAAACATGGGGAAGGCACACAAGTTCACATTTTATTCCTGTGTGTTTTCTTAGTAAGGATCCGAGTATCTCAGGGATTTAAAATGTAACACAGACTTGCTTCAGTTGCTATGGTAAATCTACTTTTTTTATATGGTTTAACTGAAGAGCAGTGTACATAGTTATATAACTGTCCAAAACACAGCTCTGCCCCAGGCAGCTTTTATTTACACACCCTTCTTTTGTAGCAAAACTTTATTATTGTTGTTTCTAATGAATTTGCACACACTATGCACCGAAACAAAACAGTAGTGAAGAGGCACCGGAAATTGAATTCCAGCTAATGAACAGCATGATATTTGAAACTGTTTCGGAACCCAAATGTGTCAGATGTTAGGATGGAAATACTTACCTGACGAATTCAGAAAGAGGCGGTGTGACAGTTCTCAGGGTACCCAGGACTCTGGGTCACCTTGTTATTGCCTGCCTCTAGCAAGAGGGAGCCTTTCTTGCGGTAGTTGGGTGTCATCTCTCTGGCACTGCCAGCCTTTCAGCCACTCAAGCACTCTCCTGAGGGCTTATGCCAGCCCTTCCTTCCCATTTCAAGTTAGTAACAGATGCACCGCAGTCCCCGAGTCCCTTTGAATCATACCCCTATGATATCCAGCCCGACCCTGGATACTTAGAGCAATTCCATATCCTCTGCACCTGTGTACCCCAGTTTACCAGTTTTATCTTAAACCATCAGTCCTGTAAGCCACACAGTACTTGTGAGCACTTACAATTACACGGAAGTAAAATAAGAGAGAATAAAGATTTAACTAGAAAAAGGAGAGAGTGATGGAAATAAATGGTTACAATACATACCAAAATCATAAACCGTGAATCTGGGTCTATACTTATCAATAGTTACTGTGACACCCTGGCACCCCAATATTCACCACTGTCATGTAATTAGGATATGTTTTGTATAAAGTATGCCTTGTGCGGTATCACTCCAAAAGTGATCTGCTAGACATTAATATCTCGTTGGATTGTATGTGCTACCATCGTATGTGAAGTTCTGAAGTTTGGCTATGTATGTGTTACTGAAACATGTGAGGTTGAAAACACCCACAAGCAGCCTTTCAGCTACAATAGTAAAAAAGCCAAACAATGTTAATGGCTTATTGAGGAAATGCACACAAGCACAAGGATTACCCCAGGAATTGTGTACAATAGAAACCTCTCAGGTATAGTACTGCACAATGGTAACTGTTTGACCCAGGTCACAGCAAAAGACAGGGCCGGCTCTAGGCACCAGCGCTCCAAGCACGTGCTTGGGGCAGCACTTTCCAAGGGGCGGCACTCCAGCTCCCGTTTTTTTTTTTTTTTTTTTTTTTGGTTGCTTGGGGCGCAAAAAGCCGGGAGCCAGCCCTGAGTGGAGGTGAGCTGCGGTGGTGGGGGGGCACGGGGAGGGCCACAGGAAGTAACCCTGGGGAGGCAGAGGAACCGCTCCCCCCCCCCAGCTCACCTCTGCCTCCTCCCCCAAGCCCGCCACTGCTCCGCTTCTCCCCCCTCCCTCCCAGACAAGCCTGGGGGAGGAGGCGGGGCCGGGGATTTGGGGAAGGAGTTGGAATGGGGCGGGGAAGGGGCGGCAAAAAACTTGGAGCCAGCCTTGGCAAAAGAGCTTTCCAGCAACTGGGAAGAAAATATATAAGGGGGACAATGACATCATGAGGAGATCTCACTCTCCCTACAACATACCTGGAAACTCCTGAAGGGCTCAGTGGTACCCCAGTTCCAAATGTCACCCCGGGGGGAAGCCGTCAGTTACATTTTCTGTCTAATCAAGTAGATTTCTCCCCCTGACCTGCCAAAGTTTAGTTTGTTGAGTGTTGGATGGTTTCTCAAGAACCAGGATCCAAACCTGCATCAAAAGCTACCCTTTCACCCCCCGCCACCAGCAGTTTTCACCAGTGAATGGATCTAGAGTGCCTTTCCCTACACTCTCATTATTTATTTATTTAGCGTTTGCATATTCACCAAGCCAAGCAATAGCGTTCTTAGTGGCTAAATGGAGCTCTCAGAGCCCACTCTGATTTGAGGCCACTCCTCAACAATGTGCATCATTGTTTGATCTGTGCCACAGCTGCAGTTTGGATTATCTCAAAGACCCCAATGGTGCTGGCTGACTGCACAAAGCCTTGCCCAGTCTGGAATTAGTTAAGGAGGGCCCACTGACGATATGGCAGGTCAAAGTCGGGCGGGCAAACTGTAGGGTCTGTGACAAGGAACTGATGTGTTGTTGATTTTAAGCACCAGTCTTCCTGCCACTGGGACTTCGCTGTCACATCTGGTGTGGCAGCCTTGACCATTGTGGATGTCATGATGAAAGATGTGTAGCTAGTGGGCTAAACAAGTAGGTGAACAAGGGCAAGCTTGGGATGGCACGTGCCTTCTCAAGCAACTTGCCAGCTGCAATCTTCCCCTCCCCCCCCCGATGAAAGGCAGAGAAGTGTGACTCAGAACTGGAAGCCATGGAAGATGAATCGGTTAGATAGTTCCTGTGATGATGTGCATTGTTGAGTTGAGTTGCACATTAACAAGTTTGGTGTGTGCCAACCCACGCTATACTGGCACACAGTACTCTGCTATTGAGTATGAGATAGCAAGGGATGTGGTCCTTAGGGTTGGAGCATCGACTCCCCATGAAGAACCTGCCAGTTTGCTAAGATGGCTGTTGCATGCTTTGACCTTTGCTGCTAACTGGCTTTTGTATGTCAGTGTTTGGTCAAGGGTCACACCTAAGTAAACTGGGTATGCTTCATGTTTCAGCCTCTGGCCATTCATTATGATGTTTAGTTCCCTTTTAGCATTGGCATGGTGGAGGTGGATTGTGCTAGAGATTGTCTTGTTGGTGCTAGGCTGAAGGTGCCATGTCTTGCAGTAGTCGGCCAGCTTTGCATCATCACCACTCAGGGTCTCCAGCTCAGAGAAAGTTACAGCCTGTAGCCCACAGTAGATGTCATCTGCAAAGATGATCTTCCGTGACCGGGTTGGTAGCAGGTCATTGATGTATAGATTGTACAAGGTTGGGACTAGAACAGACCATAGGGTAACCCGTTCATCTGTTTTTTCCAAGTACTTCTTTTCTCATGGTCATGCCACATATGTTCGGACTACCATTGCAGGCACAGTCCATCTGTCATCCACTGAATACTGTGATGTCATCTGTTATATTGAAAACAGTCTTTTGTTTCTATTCACAGGCAGGGTGAACCCCAGCCTTGTTGTAGAGGTTTCTTCTCTACCTTTGATTGTTTGTTGTGGTCTCTGATTGTTCTGGGATGTTGTGAAGGGTAGACACTAGAACCGTGCATTATTTTGTCAGTTGACTAGGGAAGGGTTACAGCTCCCTCTTGCTGAAATGGGTCATCGCTAAGATGCATCACCTCCTGGTGACTAATTTCTATTCCACGTCCATAAAGCATACTTTCAATATAAATACATTATTCCTTAAATATTGCCCGTACATATTACCCTTAAGTATATGCAGCAGTTTGTTTTTGAAAATAAATCATACATTTCAGACATCAATCTTTGTGGCTAAAAATGATACTCCAAGAAAGGAAACAAGGTCACAAACAGCATTTCCAAATACATAATTGTGGCCAAATTTTTGGAAGATTTGGAACATGGAGATGTGCATGCCCAGTTTTAATTATGTTTTTATTATTTGTTAAGTATTTACAGAGTGCTCAGCTCAGTAAAAAAGCACAAATGGACACATGCCCCATGTAGTACAGTCTGAAAGCTAAAGACTAGACAGAAACATATTGGGAGACCAAGGAAAAGGTGCTTACTTACGTCTTTACAAAAAGTTATACAAACCTGTGTGTATGCACGTGGATGTATAAGAGGGGTGGTCAGGGCATTTTATTGATGTTTACTGTTGGGTATCTCACAGGAGTAGTGGGTTCCAGGAGGGATTTGAATCTGTGTTGCTAGCAAGTATCCCGCCAATTACTAATGCCATTGATAATGCCAAGTTAACTCAACAGTGGCAATTATTTCTATGATCTTTCAAAAGGTTTATTGGGGATTGAGATAAAATTAACGGAATTTATTTTACTTCCTTTTTGATCTTTCCTACTCAGTACTGGCCAAATGCACAACTACACACACCCACTGAGTCTCATCAGTCATTGATTTAAACAATGAAATCTGATGCTCCCAACACTCCAGTGTTAGCTTTATTGTATATGTCTATATATTTTATGGGGTATTGGGAAGTTGTATTTTTTTCTGCAACTCATGGACAATATTTAACATAGGGGAGTCCAAATGCATTTTATGAAATTTAGAAATGTATTGGCTGAAGCTTCACAATGCACTATTAGCCTTTTCCCTTAATTCTCTTGGATTTTAGGCTATTTTTAAAATCAATCTATTCCCATATCCAAATATCACTTTCAAATTCAAACATAAAGGTCCTCATCACATCTTTTGCAAACCTCTTTGATTTGATTTCCTTTAAAAACATTTCATGCTCAGTCAGTCTGAAAGAAAACCGGAGAAATGGCCATATGTGTACATAAGGTAGAAAGTATTTTAGCAATCAATTAGTCTATCTATGATATTTACATAGGGTCAATCATATTCTAGGTGCTGACGATGCACATAATTCACAGGACAAAAATAATGTTTGGACATATTGCATGCAGCACATTAATTCTGACCCCCTAATATTAATGGTCTCATGACATTCATTTATTTTACATGCCATAAGGGTGGATGTGCATGTATCGTACATTATCTGTTTCTAGATATATACTGTCTATAAATATACCCACCAAGAAAAAGCATTGTTACTTAAGAAAAAAAAGGCATGCTGTGAATCAACATTAGTCATTAAAATGATAACATTTCCAGTACAATACCCATAGTTAATGTCTTATGCTTTCATGTTTCTTTTACATCTATGCTGTTCAAATGTCAGTGATTTTAGCACCGAGTTTAACCTTTACACATTTTTTCCTCTTGCTTCTGAGATATTTCTAGTCTCTTTCCTCTGTTGCCTTTCGAAAGTAGTGGGCTAGGATGCATCATACACATATATGCACTGGTATTTGAATCCCTCCAAGGCATTTCATGGCAAGTCTACTGAGTGACACAGTTCTTTCAATGCATACATATAGATCAGCTCTAAAAGCTTGTTAGATCAGTCAGAAGAATGGTACAAACAAGACAAAAGTCTACCTCCCAGTGCTTTATGTGCTAATCCTTGGAGGCCTTCTGTGTCTTACTACCATACACGGGTTTCTGAAAGTGAAATGGAGAATTTATAGAACTTTTCATACAGAAGTTTGATGTTCCACACAGTTAACAAAACTTGTTAAAAATGTGGCAGTGTAGTCAGGAGAATCCTTGATGGAAATCTCATTCCAACCACTCATTCACTAAGTAACCTCAAGCAAATCCATTAGCACTGCTTTAAAATTGGATATAAATCAGGCCCTCATTTAAAAAAGAAAAAGGCAGTTAAGTCCAGTTTTCCCAGTAAAAAGCCTTTCTACATAAAAGTTCTGGTTTGAAATGATCATATCTCCAACAAGACTGTCCCTCATTTCACGTATTCCAACTATGGACCAAACATTCTGAAAAAGTAAGGAATTTTATAACGTCAATAAAAGTCAAGTAGAAATAAGGTGAGTCCATTCAGCAAACATTTCAAGGAGAAATTGTTAACTCTATGACACAAACAACAATAATTCTCTCATAAAGGTATTTTCATCCAGAGATCTTAAAGCCCTTCACAAATGAATGTTAGTGCCACTATCACCTTATGGGGATATTAAAAATTGAGGCACAAAGAGCTAAAGTGACTTATCCAATGTAACAGTGTCCTAGCCATTAGACCATGCTGCCTCCCTTCAGGCACTAAAATGTTAAATACTGACCACATATGCCAGGATATGCGAATTGTTCGTGTTCTCTATGGCTAGGTCTACACTACCCGCCTGAATCGGCGGGTAGAAATCGACCTTTCGGGGATCGATTTATCGCATCCCGTTGGGACGCGACAATCGATCCCCGAATCGACGCTCTTACTCCACTAGCGGAGGTGGGAGTAAGCGCCGCCGACAGAAAGCCGCAGAAGTCGATTTTGCCGCCGTCCTCACAGCGGGGTAAGTCGGCTGCGATACGTCGAATTCAGCTATTCACGTAGCTGAATTTGCGTATCTTACATCGACTCCCCCCTGTAGTGTAGATGTACCCTTAGTCTCTATTGATATTTTTGCTTCTCTTGACTGCTTATGAGCATGTTGTCAACTTTGCTGCTCCCCTGTAACACAGAGCACACAGCTGGTTTCAGAATTATAGTAATCAGTCTGAATATCAGTTCATCAGCTAATGCTTACAACCAGCATTCAAATAGTGGTTGGCAAACTTTCTAATGTTTGGTTGTACAGAGGAGTTCAGGACAGAAGTTTATTTAAAAACTTATCCAAACATCTTTGGTCTGGAAACTGCAAATCTCATAAGATCAAACTTACAGAGATCATCTGTGCTAGAAGGATGATCAAAAAAGTTCAAAATGATACCCAAGAATAGACTCTGCTTTACCTAAAAGGTAGGAATAAACTATCGTCTCATGAGAAACCTAATTTTGAAGTATTTTAGGAGAAGCTGTTCCTACTATATTTTGGCTTTGCCAAAAACAACCTGAAAACAGCCCTTTCTGCATATTTTGATATTTCTGTTTCTGGTCTCTTTATATCCACTCCAACATACAATACAAAAACCCCAAAGCTAAAAAAAATACAGTTATCTTCCCAGACTTCAGATGACCAAAAGGAGTCTGACTGGAGGTTAAGCATCTGTTTTTTCCCAAACAGCAGCACAGCATCATATTCTCTCATTCTTTGTACCTTTCAGATGATTATGTACCTCATTCTGTCAGGATCATTAACCAACTGGCCTACAAAAGTGGTGTTCACTTCATGGACTATACATCACAGAAAAGTATTTACCTCATTCACTTTGGAGTAACTGCTCAGAGATTGCTGACCTGATAGAAAGACTTGAGTCTATCTAATCTGTGCACTTTAGTTCTTGGCAAAGTTAAAGATGCTGATCATTGCTATAATCAATATATTGGCAACAGCAGCCTTCTCCATTTTATTGCTATTTATTTATTGTATTATCTTGTAAATATTCTACAAATCTTTCTAAATTAGTTTACTGATCACTTTGTTCTTCTCTAATTCTGTCTTATCAGTTCAAGAAAAACTCTTAAGCGATAAAGTTTAACAGACAGGACAGTATCACCCATCACATATATGTGCACTTAGAGTTCAACCCAACTGCCACTGAAGTCAGTCAAAAGACTCCCACACATCAGGTCTCTGTTGCACAATTTCCCCATCTCTT
Source organism: Chrysemys picta bellii (assembly GCF_011386835.1). NCBI lineage: Eukaryota > Metazoa > Chordata > Testudines > Emydidae > Chrysemys > Chrysemys picta. The sequence continues at coordinate 112,855,162 of NC_088795.1, read as the reverse complement.
GCTGCATTTTTGGTGCCTTCTCCTCTGGTAGGACCTGTTCCAAAGCTTCCTGAAGACAATAGGAGTCTTACTATTGACATCAATCGTCTATGGATCAGGCTTCTACTCAAAAGAAGACCTCTGGATCATCTACCAATAGATAAATATAACAGTAGGCAAGATCCATACAAAGATCAATTTTACATGCTGGAGCTCTCTACTCCTTTTGTATTATTTCATTAATTACTGCAATGGCTTCATTTCATTTTTAACTAATCATAGGCCTCTAAAGTTGCAAACATTTTAGCTTTACTTATCAGGATATTGAATACAAAATTAAGGATCCAATATATAATCATATAACTATGAACACTGCACTGATTGGCACACTGAGTGCTCCCTGAAATAAAATGTTAAATAATAAAATAGCGTCATAGAACTGTGAGGCTGGGTGTGACCTCAAGATAGTATCTAGACCATTCCCCTAAACTGAGACAGGAATAAGTATTCCTAGACCACAATCTCCCTCATCTCTAACCAGGTTTGTTACAAAAGCATATCTTTAAAATAAAGCCCTGAATAAAAGACCAAATCATGGAGGAAAACATTTAAAAGAATGTAAACTGCAGAATTTCTGGCTGAACTTTGTGCCCTTCTGTGCTTTTTCAGATTGTAAAGATGATCCTTTTCAGTGAGTACCTGTGATAAATTAACTAGTCAAAAATCTAATCATTTCCAAAATACTTTAAGATAATAGCTGGCCAAATTTGAAAAGATTGTTGTGTATTTATCCATTTTTCAGTTTCACATTAGTGGTCTCTATTCCGATGACAAGTCTTTAAAATTTAGATCTTTATGTCTGTGATGCTAAAGCTGAAGGATATTTTTTTGCTAGTTACTTGGTTCAAACATATTATGCAACTATCTTGCAACACCACATTCCAGGGCCCACTCTTTTACTACAAACTCCACTTTCAATTTAATTATTCATAAGATCTGCCCTGATTATGTGAAATATATTCCAAAAAACACTTTTTAAATACCACAATCTGCAAGTAAATTGGTAGCCCACAGTAACAACATATGCTTATAATTATGATTACCATCAGGGAATTCAACCTTACTGAAGGATAGAAGAGAGGCCCAAGCAGGGAAACCTCAAAAAATGTAAGAAAGGAGAAAGCTGAAATGGGAAACCATGCCTGGATAATGGGAAAAAAACTTGGTAGTAAAAATAAGCACTGGTTTCAGTCCAGGCTGCTGCACAAATTTCAACATTTTTGGTGAACAAAAAATATTGAGAAATGAATTCTTCCTTTCACTACTGAACTGATTCTGAGCAATGTTTGCAATATAACCCTTGAGTCTAAATTCTTCTAAAGTACAAATCCTAATTGAAGACCATGCACTAATAGCTCAGCTACTTGACAAAAAGATTAAAGTGCAGCAAACTATTGTTTTATGATACTAATATAATATGCATAAATTAGAGCTGCTATAGTTAATGCTGAATTGAGGTTTCCATTAGAAACCTCATTTTTGAGGGTTCAATAACTCAGCCATCTGAAATCACAATGAGCTGAAAGTTGGCAAGCTTCATCTGTGTGCATGGTATTCGGTGTATTCTAGTATATAAGTGCATACACAATGTTTGTAAATTACTAGCTTATGGGTGAATCTCAAAAGATTTCACAGAGTTTGGTTTGGCCAAGGATGCTGATCCAAAGTACCTGAGTCTTTTGTGTATCATGAAATGGACTGGAAATCTTTACAAACTGTCATTGTTTTGGTATGTTGGCACTTCCGGTTTGACCCAAAAAGTCCCAGAAATGCAAAGGCCTATAGAATGGGGGACCATATTTAACTAAATATTTCAAACCTTAGAAAATGTGTGTTCAGATTTAAAAAGTGAGTGAAAGCTATGTATATTTAACTAAACTGATCAGGGCCGGCTCTAGGCACCAGCAAAACAAGCTGGTGCTTGGGGCGGCACATTTTTAGGGGCGGCATGACCGGTGGCAGAATGCCGCCCCTAAAAATGTGCCCCGGATGCCCTAGCTCACCTCCGCTGCTGCCGCTCGCGCGCCGCTGCTCCCCCTCCCTCCCAGGCTTTCAAACCTGGGAGGGAGGGGGAGATCCCGAGCGGCCGTGGCGCGCGAAACAGCTGATTTGCGCGCCGCTGCTCCCCCTCCCTCCCAGGTTTGAGAGCCTGGGAGGGAGGGGGAGACTCCGAGCAGCTGTGGCGCACGTGCCGCTTCTCCCCCTCCCTCCCTCCTAGGCTTGAGAGCCTTGGGGGAGGAGGCAGGTCTGGGGATTTTGGTAAGGGGCGGAGTTGAGGCAGGGGTGGGGTAAGAAAAAAACGGGGAGGTGGTAGCGGCCAAAATTGATTTTGCTTAGGGGGGCAAAAATCCTAGAGCCGGCCCTGAAACTGATTCACCCATATACACTTTGAGTTCACTTTAGCAGACAAATATTTAAGATTGAGTTCCGGTTCTTTCAGAAAAATTCTATAGGGGCTGAGATTTTTCCCCCCTTGCTTTTATTTTGCACTGGGAAAAGATTCAACTAAGTCAGTTCTGCAATTCTTAACTTATATAGGATTAAAAAAAAAATTCTTATGTCCCAAATGAACTTTTTGTAGTTGATTAGCTCCAAAATGGCTTAAGCTAGACACACTTCGGACTTTTTTTTTTTGTATACTCATTGAAGGAAAAAATCCAAATGTGAAGAAAATCTCTTTAAAACTACTAAAGTGATTGAACTTAGAATATTTCTTCTTGAGCACATTTGTTCATTTTTTAGATTTATTTAGTTCCGCACTAAAGTTAAAGTGGGTTAGAACATGAAGCATCTGCTGAATTGTTTTAACTGGGTCATCCTTAATGGGGAAAGGATTTACCCTAAAGGTAGCTCAGCCTTTAAGATTCCCTTCACCTCTAGGAGTCTGATCAAAAGCCCACTGAAGTTAATTTAAAGACTCCTAGTGACTTTAACTGGATTGAGCCATAAACAATCTTAAACCATTTGCCTACGTCATTTAGGCCTGGTCTACACTAACCCCCCAATTCAAATTAAGGTACGCAACTTCAGCTACGTGAATAACGTAGCTAAAGTCGACGTACCTTAGTTCGAACTTACCACGGTCCAGACGCGGCAGGCAGGCTCCCCCGTCGACTCTGCGTACTCCTTGCGCCGAGCAGGATTACCGGAGTCGACGGGGAGCACATCTGGGTTCGATTTATCGCGTCCAGACAAGACGCGATAAATCGAACCCAGAAGTTCGATTGCCTGCCGCCGAACCAGCGCGTAAGTAAGACAAGCCCTAAGAGCCTGATTTTTAGAGTTGCTGAGCACCTGCAGTTTCCATTCCCTTCAGCTGGAGTTAAGTGCAAAAAAAAAAAAAGTTTTAATGCAACATTAAAGTTGTGAAATCAAGCAAAAAATAAATCGGGAAATTAAAAATGGAAATATTTGTAATGTAACATTAACATGCTCACATGCACACAATAATGGTGTCCTACATTGATTTGATCTATGGGGGAATAGCAAATGTAAATTTTGAATATATTACACTAAATAAACTTGATTTTGTACTGGGAACTACTCAGATAGAGCCCCTGTACCCACAGAATCCATGGACTTTAACTGGCCTCTGAGCAGGTTCAGGGATCTGCCCATGGAAAACTAGTTGCAAGATCTGGGCCCAAGTTAATACACTATACAGTGTGCCAACTCTTGTGATTTTATTGCGAGTCTTGTGATATTTGGTGCCCTAATTCAAGCCCCAGCTTCTGGATTCATGTGATTATAAAAGAAGCTCAGTTTTCATTTTAATAAAAAGTAAGTTTCTATAGCCTCATGACTTCAGAAGAGCGCTTGAAAACATGAAATGAGTGCACCCTAAAGACTCAGAAATCAGAAGGTAAATAAAACCCACCACATATTTATTATTGTTTTAAAAAAATCTCATGATTTTTTGGGTCTGACCAATGATTTTTGAACACTTGGGATTGGCAATACTACAGGATAATACAGGATGGGCTATATAACTGTGCATTAGAGATCCACAGGTTTTAATGTTTCTAACTTATTAGTGCTTATTCTCAATCTTTACAATAATATTTATACTATTTCCTTATATATATATACACACAGTCCACACATCTAAATAGTTATCCTTATATATTTCCTTATATATACACACACAGCCATCTAAATAGTTATCTTGAGATGAGAGTTTGCTATGACTGGTTAAGCAACAAATCATGCAAAACCAGATGGACACTAAGAATTAATGGTCCAGAAACTGGAAAGAATTCAAAAGAGGCAGGTTTTTCAATACCTAACATATCCTACATATCTTCAGGAGATTTAAGTAAAAGAAGCTTTGAATTAAATTTAACTTCTGGCTGAATTAGCAAGAACCTCTAATGTTGAATTAGAATATGCTAAAATAGTTTTGATTCTGGTAATAAAAATCTTTGAAACACATAGTAATGAAGAATATTTTTTGCTCATCTAAAACCATTATGGCTCAAGCCAGCAGAAAATATTAATTGCCTTTTGGGTCATCCAAGGTCCTGAAAGGCCTTGAAAGCTGGCTTCATAACAGGCAAAGTTATTCAGCAGAAAGGTCCATACAGAAAAGAATCACCTTGATCCCAAGTCTGTTGTTCAGATTGTAGTATAAGACTCAGCTTTTTTGACAGAGCCAGGAACAGCACCTGTAAATAATTTTCATAAAAAATATATATATCTTTGACCATATAAATTTAAGCACCCTGGAATAGAGGGAACAGGAAAAGAAAAGACTCCTTGAATTCATGCTTATAATTTTGTTTGGGGCTTAAATATCACGATGCTGGGTTTGATGGGGTATTTTTTTGGTGAGGATGAGGTTTGCTTTAGTTCTTACAGTCAAGCTTCCAGCTTTATGTCATATCTCAAATTAAATTTAATATCCCCCAATATACAATAATTATTACCCGAAATCTCATTCCCTACAATGTTGTCCTAACTGAACTTACTTTGTAGAGTCCCCACTTATGATTGAACTGGCTCTACCATAGCATTCATTCTGGGCAAAGTTTGTGAAGATCTTGCAAAGCCTGTGACAGCAGCATTTTAGGTCTAAACTAGCATTACTTGGCTACTACGAAGATGAAAGCAGTAGTCCTTTAGAAAAGGAAGAAGCCTCTAAGGTGGTCAAGAGGCAATGCTGTTCCAGTGGGTCAGCTATCCAGGTAGCTGCTTTCTTTGAGATGGGAATGTTTTCTACACATCTACTAGGTAGCATTAACTGTGTGGATTGATTTTCAGAGGTGCTGAGCACCCACAGCGTCAGATGACTTCAGTGGGATCAGCAAGTGCTCCATGCCTCTGAAAGGCAGGTCCTTTAAAGTTGACCTTCAGAGCTGAAGATACATTTTTAGACTAAGATTTATAACTCTTTCCTGTAAACCTTAACCACAAAGTTGTGATTTTTAAAATTATTATTTTAACCATCATATTTAGTTAAAACTTATTCTTAGGCCAGGAAACTGATTTATATGTATTTCAGGACTTTGTAAATCCTGCTCTGGATTTGTATCATACTCTGAGAACTGACTGGCCTGTGTCCAAAATATTTGATTGATCAGTCAATCAAAAAATGAATCTGAAAGATCATTTAAAAATAAAATTATAAGCTCTACAACAGAATTTGACAAATCATGCCAATAAATCCCAAACAATATATTTACATTAATAAATCCTTATATTTTCAGATTAGTCATTTCATTTCTACAAGCATTCAGGGTTTTGATGACTTTAAATTATAACCAGGGTCATAAATCCTGTTCTAGCATTATAATCGTTTTGATATTTAAAAATAACATTTTGCTAGTTCTTTTACATTGTTACATCATCTAGAAGAAGAGCCATCTTGGGAAAGGAGTATCACCAGGGCCGGCTCCAGGCACCAGCTTAACAAGCAGGTGCTTGGGGTGGCCAAGGGAGAGGGGTGGCATGTGCGGCAATTCGAGGGCAGCAGGTCCCTCACTCCCTCTAGGAGCGAAGGACCTGCCACCAAACTGCCGCCGCCGATCGCAGCTTTTTTTTTTCCGCTTGGGGTGGCAGAAATGCTGGAGCCGGCCCTGAGTATCACCATCTAACAAGTAGAGATTGTAGAAGAAAAATATGGCAGGTGTGAGCAGAAATCATTTTGCAGATTATATATGGTAAGGGAAGTGTTCTAAATTTCTCGTGACATCATGAATAGTTTGGGCAATCTCAGAACTGACTATCAAGACCCTTTCCAAATCAAAAATGCTAATGTGTGAAGCCCTACGTTTTCTTTTTTTCCATGACATCTTGAAAGAATCAGAAAAGGACTATATATATTGAACAAAAGAAAATTTCTGAATCCAGATACCTTCACTTCCTGGACAACAATTAATCTGAGTACCCAAATCTTCTTCTTTCATGTCTGTAGTTCATGCACCAAACATTTGTGTACTCCTAATTTATCTTTTACTTAATTGATGTGTATGTATAAACATTTAGCCAAAAAGGATATGCAAAGTGTGGAGCTCCCACTCCACATGCCAGCAGTATGAAAGGGTCAGCGCTACCAATCATGAGCCCTGATTGATTAGGGAGCAGGCAGAAGGAGGAATTAGACCCTTCCAGACCCCTGATTGGCTAGAGGTCTGGAAGAAAACTCCACCCCAAATTCCTGCTGCTAGCCTGCACCCAGTTGGAGGATGGAGATGCTGCCCCACAACAGGAGCTCAGCCTTGGGGCTGAGGGATGTGTTTGCAACTGGGTCAATCAGCCGGCACAGGGACAATGCTATGAAAAAGCTGCATAGCTCGAGCAGAGATGATGATGATGATGATGATGGAGAGAAAATTAAATCTAAATCCAGGGCTAGGAGACCAGCCCTATGAGCAGCCCAGGTGCACAGCCACAGTTAGGCTGGAAGATTGACCCAGACCCAGCAGAGGAAACCCTGACCAGCATTGTGACAGACAATCTGGCATTATAGGGTTGCCAGGCATTTGGTTTTCGACCAGAATGCCCGTTCAAAAAGGGACCCTGGCAGCTCTGGCCAGCACCGCTGACTGGGCCATTAAAAGTCTGGTTGGCGGCGCAGCAGGGCTAAGGGCAGGTGTGAGCCTACCCCCTGGCTCTGCGCAGCTCCCCGGAAGTGGCCAACATGTCTGGCCATGCAGGTGCAGGGTGTTCAGTTTTGTGCAATTAGAAAGTTGGCAACCCTATATGGCAATTCAGCACAGACTAGGACTCACTACTCTGAGTTTCCATGGTACTCAAGCATCAGCAATCACCAGAAGGGGCAAGAGATACCCCATTGTGGGAGTCAGGGCCTGAGTATGGGGGCAGTGTGGACTACTTGTCAGGTAAAATAAAATTACTCTGTTAGATAATAGGATACAGATGGTTGGAAGATTTTTCAAAACTGACAAAATAATAAAATAATAATTATTATTAATAATTCTGTTGAAAAATGTCATTTTGTCAATTCTAAAATGTTCCAGGGAATCTTATTGGTTCTGAAGAAAATTCAGTCAGGAAGCTTTCACAGGTCCAGGATGGAATTTCTGATCAAAAAAGAGAGAGAGAGAGAGCGAGCACTCCCCCCCCCACCCCATAACCTGGGTCTTCCACATTTCAGGTGAGTGCCCTAACCACTGGACTACACAGTCAGTTTCTCTCAGTCTCTCCTGTTGGAGCTGTTCCACTTTGTATAAATAATTAAACATTGATTGGGCCAAAAAGAGAAACTGGTTCTATAGCCGAGTGGTTAGGACACTCACCTGGGCTATGAGAGATTCAAGTCCTTGGTCCAAATTAGGTAGAGCGGGGACTTGAAGCGAGGTCTCTCACAATCCAGATGAGTGTCACAACAAAAATAAATTTCAAAACCTGAAAATGTGGGAGGAAATGGAATTATTGTTTTCTGGCTACCCTAGTCAAGAACTCAGTGTATTGTATTACTGCAGGGGTTATATGTGTGACTTCTTGTTGGGGCCCCTTAATGGTCCCTGTTACAATCCTCAATGACCTCCCCCTCCTCGACACTCACCAGGATGCTGTACTGGATCCAAACCTTGGGTCCTACATGCTCTTGTCTTGCTGGGGGTAGGCAGTGTAAGGCACTCTCTTTCTGGCTCTGGATGTTTAGGCACACAATCTAGGTGCAGTGCCTGTGTCTGACTCCTCTTTTAGCAATGGGGACCCCATAGGGGGTCCAACTGCATAGGCCCTGATACAAGTGCCACCTCTCCCAAGCCTCCCCAGTAGCTGTTGCATACTCTCAGAGTTACACCAAAACTGTGAACTCTCTGGTTTGCTATTTCCCTTTTCTGGAACTATATAATGCAGAAAGCGAAGGAATTTCTAAACACATATACACATTTACTTTACTCTTAGACAGCACAAAAGATATAAAGATCCATGGAAAAACAACCTAATATGCACACAAACTTCTGCCAGTTTCTTCACTACCATCAGTCTGTTCTCCTGTCTCTAAAATAGCCAGTGAGAAAGTCTTCCTTTTATAAGGTTCTTCTAGTCTCCCCCTGTCAGGTGACTCCCCTCAGTGACTTCAAGTCCCTAGTCAGGTGATCTGTTGCTTGGTTACAAGCTCACTGAGTTTCATGGTTAGAGCAGAAGGGAGCTTATTATCTTAGGGTGCTTGCTTTTGAATGAGAAATGCTACAGGTAAAGGAGCCTGGATTTCACTGTATTGTTAGCCTTCTCTCAGAGGTTTCAGCACAAGATAAAGGATAAAAGGCAAAAATATAGGTGCATTAGTCTTACAATCAAAATGGCACTCAGAACAAAAGTTTGAGATAGATACATACTGACTTACACTAATCTGTCACAGTCCCTTTTACTACTGTGGATTGTCCTTGCTCAGATAAAGTCACTGGTATTATATTGGAGTGTAGCATTTATTTCTTGGTCAATTCCAGACTCCTGAAAAGTTGTGAAAGGGAACAAAAGGCTTTTGCCTCATGGAGGCAAGTGGGGTTGCAATTTGGGGACAGCTTAGCAAGCAGGGGTGCTCCCACCACAAAGTGTCCTCTTTGTAATAAACCAACATTTTTTCCCTGAAACATATCCACCATTTGCTTTAAACATGCCAGTTTCTCTCTTTGATGCATTATTCTTAGCATTTTGCATTAGTGCCCAGAGACAACAAATCAGAATCAAACTCCCTTGTGCTAAGTTCTGTACAAACATATTGTAAGACAAAGTCCCTGCCCCTAGAAGCATACAGTCTAAGATTTACTAGTATCTACTATATAGAGAAGACAGCTTTAAATTAAAATTAGAACAGATCTTTCTTTACCATTTGGAAAGGAATTAGGATGATAGTTGAAATATGGTCAAATACATCAAATGCAAGAAAATTGCAAACAACTGTGTTATATCCTGCAAACCTTTCCTCTAACACAGAGTTCCTAAACATTTTCATGGTTTATTTTTCCTCATAGAAATGTATGGTTTGTGCATATAGAATTGGTGAAGGAATTTTCCTGTTTTTAGTTAAAAAACAGCATCTGTTCTCTCCACCCTCCTCCGTCTAAAGATAAAGCATTTTGATACAAAGACTATTTTATGATACCATACATGCATAGCTAGAAATTAAAATGCGCAATTTTGAAGCTTTTTTACAAATTAGGAATGGTGATTTTTCACATATTTCAAAGAGAAACTTAAATTACTATATTGAGCCTGATCCAAAGTACACTGAAGTGATGGAGAAAATTCCACTAAATTCTACTCACTGTTGACCTCACTTATATATACTTCACAATTAAAAGTAAGGTATATAGGGATATATTATCCACTAGTTCCTCATAGATATACCTCATGTATGAGCAGATCTCCTGTTGATATAAATGGGTGTTTTGTTTGTGGAATGAAGACTATCACCTGACTTTTATATATAAACATTTTTGATGCAAAGTATTTGCACAATTGTCATGACAGTTAACACAAGAGAGTTAATGTGATCTCTCAACACCATTTTGCTTCATCAAATATAATTTCCTGCTACCTCACAATAGATGTTTTATGAGAGCTCATCTGGTAACCACCATTATTTTATTGTCACCCTTGCGTACATGTGCAGACATATGCCAGAAAAATAGAAGTTCTTCAGTGCACCAAATCCCATTCTCTTTCAACATAATATATGAACTTTGAGTCTGATTCCTAGGCTGCTGAACTCAGTGAGAATTATAGGAGATCAGAACATTGCAAGATCAGCCCATAGATGTACTATATATTGAATATCTTGTGCTTAAAGGGAGTTACCTGGTGAAGTAATGTCAATGTTAAGAATTCCTTGCTTTTATAGTTGTGTAATTCTCATTTCTTTTGAATATTTTGACTTATCTCAAGCCTTCTTCTGTTTTTTTTTTTTTTCTCCTTTTTCCCTGCTGAATTATCCAGCTTGTTCAGGCTGAAGGACCCTCTATTTATACTTCTCACACTTAAGGTTTTAGTTCCAGAGGGATTTTTCAGTGGAAAAATCATAAATAGAGGGTCCTTCAGTTTGAACAAATGGATTGATAATTCAGTAAACAAGAGAGAGAGGAGAGAGAAAAAGAGAGAGAGCTTCAAAACATCCAGCAGAAACAACAGCTTAGCAATGAATGTGATAAGAATCATTCAGCAATATATGTAGTCACGATCTGAGTGGTTAGTGCACTTAGATCTTGGTAATTTCTTTTAGGAGAGAAAATGAGTAGACAGCAGACAGTGAATTACTAAATTATCCTATTACACTTTTATTTAGAAATGTACAATTCCTGCAGACTGACTTTGAACAAAATGGCTTTTAACAGCAAAAGCAGCACAACTCAAGCGCATATACTGGCGATCAGCAAAGGTTTTTTTCACCATCCGCTCTTGGAAAATCCTGTCTCTCCAGCCCAGCCCCCACACCTTTTCTGTTACAGTATTCAGTGTCCAGCCCAAAAAATTTCCATACAGGCAGTAATTCTGTCCCCCCGAAAACCCTCTAAGTGAAGTCTTGTCCCCAGTTACATCAATGGGTAAACTCCATGTACTTTAATTGACCCAGGATATCACTGGTCTGATGGTCTGAAATTAGTCTTTCAGGATGGATTCTCCTGAGCTATCCAGCAGAGCAGGCCCCCATTCCTGCTGGGACTGGAGTCATCAAGTCTAGGGTCACTTTGCCAACACAAAAGGGAAGCCACTTACCAACTAATGGCCCAGCTGGTATTCACTCATTGCCTTCAACTTCCCTATTGCTGGCTTGTTGACACTTACAGTACTAAAAAATTACACATACGCTCCTTAAAAAATTGGCACTTTTAATTCTTACAGACTAATATTGCTTTATTGCAAGAGTCCCTTTGTTTTCCAGTGGGGAATAGTTTTAGTCTTCTAAAAAAAAAAAATTCTTTGTGATTTCTTTACATCATTGCTATTTCTGTACGTAAACACTTGCATTATTTCTATCCATATACAACAGCAGGTGGGCTGCGAGTTGTTTGTGGTGTTAGCAAAGTGATCTTAGATGTGATGGCTTCAAAGCAGGCTGGGATGGGGGTCTTCTGCTCAGAAGAATCAATCCTGATGCACCAGTTTCAGGGCTTGTCTACACATGAAAGTTAATCTGGAATAAAGTGGGACCCTGTGGAAAAAAAACACCACAATTTCATGACTGTGTGGAAATCATGAAATTAGCCCAATACCACGAATTTTCCAACAGCAGGGAGGCAGAAACGGCCATCTGGGTGCACCAGTCTCATGCTCCGTGTGGACCATAGTGCACAGCAGTGTCATGTCGGAGCAGCGGTTCAGGGGTGGGGAAACTGGTTTTATGTGAGACGCGGTAACTAGCACTGCTGCCACTTGGAACACAAGTAGCTGTGGCCTCAGTCAGAAGCAGGCATCCGCACACCCTGGTCTTGTGCCGCTCAGAGCGTGTGTTCCAAGCAGGGGCAGTGCTGGCTACAGTGCCTTGCATAAAAGCAGCTGCCAAGTCCCCCTCAAACTGCTGCTCCAACATGATGTTGCTGCATGCCATGAGCCACACTGAGCACGAGATCAGTGCACGGAGATTACTGTTTCTGCCTCTCCATAGAGACCACTGCTGTTTGTGCTGCAAGCAGTGGCAACGCTGGCTAGTGTGCCCACATAAATTTGGCTGCCAAGCGTCCCCTGAAACTGAAGGCCCTACATGAATCTGCCACTGCCACACACTACAAGCCACACCCACACAAGGCCAGCATGCACAACGCCCACTTCCACCTCGCCACTGTTGGAAAAAATTGCAGCGGCTCAGAGGAGACTCGGCAGTTGTGCATATTCCATGAAATTTGATACTTAATGGCATTGCCGGGAATTCTCAAAAAAAAAATTGCAATTTTCACTAGGCTTTAGGAATAAGGGAGAATGAATTTAAAGTGAATTTAACTAGTCCTGATGAACAACATATGGAGATACTCTTATTTCAGAATAAGAGCATACGTGTGGAGCAAATTGATACATTAAATAGTAATAAGTCACCAGGAACTTATAGTATTCCTGCAAGAGTTCTGAAGGAACTCAAATATGAAATTGTAGAAATTGTGGTATGTAACCTATTGCTTATATCAGCATCTGCACCAGATGGCTGGAGGATAGCTAAAGTAATGCTGATTTTTTAAAAAGGCTCCAAAGGCATCCTTGGCAATTACAGGCTGGTAAGCCTAACTTCAGTACCAGGCAAATTGGATGAAACTATAATAAAGAACAGAATGATTAGACACACAGATGAATATGATTTTTTGGGGACGAGTCAACATGGCTTTATGTAAAGGGAAATCATGCCTTACCAATCTATTAGAATTATTCAAAGGGGTTAATAAACATGTGGACAAGGGTGACCAAGTGGATATAGTGTACTTCCAGAAAGCCTTTGACAAGATCCTTCCCCAAAGGCTCTTAAGCAAAGTGAGCAGTCATGGGATAAGAGGGAAAGTCCTCTCATGGATCAGTAACTAGTTAAAAAACGGGAAACAAAGGTGTGACGTTGTGCAGTCTATATGGTTTTATAAAAACATGATAAGTGAATATAATGTAACTGGGATAGTTTTAGAAAAACATGATAATAAGTGAATATAATGTAACTGGAATATGTTTCATGCAAAAGGTCTCTTGTAAGATATCATTACAAAGCTTATAATCTACTGAGTGTGATCATCCGATTTGTATAAATGTACCACTCTTGTATCTAAAACTAGAAATATAAAATATAACTCTGAGGGCTTATTGTAATTATGTAAAGTGTGGGCCATTAATGATGGTTTGGAATCTTGATGACTCCCATTAACCAGAACCATTGTCTGCAGATGGCTGTGTTTACCTGTGAGTCTTCCTATATGTGTGTGTGCTGGCAAGTGAGCAATGAAGTCTTGCAGTGACATGTGATCATGTCACCTGAACTGGAATCCATCTTTAACCTGGTGCTTTTCCAGTGAGGGGGGGTGGAAACCCAGAGGGACAAAGGGTTCCTGCCTTATGCAAAAGATATATAAAGGGGTGGAAGAGAACAAAGGAGAGAGAGGAGCCATCATGAAGAATCCCCTAGCTATCACCTGACCTGCAACAAGAGCTGTACCAGGGGAAAGAATTGTGCCCAGGCCTGGAAGGTGTCCAGTCTGAGAAAAACTTACTGAAGCATCTCTGAGGGTGAGATTATCTGTATTTAGTTTGATTAGACATAGATTTGCGCATTTTATTTTATTTTCCTTGGTGACTTATTTTGTTCTGTCTGTTACTACTTGGAACCACTTAAATCCTACTGTCTGTATTTAATAAAATCACTTTTTATTTAGTAATTTACTCAGAGTATGTATTAATACCTGGGGGAGCAAACAGCTGTGCATATCTCTCTATCAGTGTTATAGAGGGCGAACAATTTATGAGTTTGCCATGCAGGGTAAAACAGATTTATTTGGGTTTAGACCCCATTGGGAGTTGGGCATCTGAGTGCTAAAGACAAGCACACTTCTGGGAGCTGTTTTCAGGTAAACTTGCAGCTTTGGGGTCCGTGTTGGAGCAGATGGGAGAGTCTGGCTCAGCAAGACAGGGTTCTGGAGGCCTGAGCTGGCAGGGAAAACAGGAGCAGAGGTAGTCTTTGCACATCAGGTGGCAGCTCCCAAGGGGGTTTCTGTGATCCAACCCGTCACAAAAGGTAGGAATAAATGGCCAATTTTCATAATGGAGAGAGGTATATAGTGGTGTCCCCCAGGGGTCTGTACTGGGACCAGTGCTGTTCATAAATGATGTGGAAAAAGGGGTAAACAGTGAGATGGCAAAGTTATCAGTTACTCAAGATAGTTAAGTCCAAAGCAGATTGTGAAAAGTTGCAAAGGGATCTCATAAAATTGGGTGACTGGGTGAAAATCAATGTTGATAAATGCACAGTAATGCATATTGGAATAATATAATCCCAACGATCCATACAAAATGATGGGTCTAAATTAGCTGTTAACACTCAAGAAAGAGATTATTGAGTCATTGTGGATATTTCTCTGAAAACATCCACTCAGTATGCAGCAGCAGCTAACAAAGCTAACAATGTTAGGAACCATTAGGAAAGGGATAGATAATAAGACAGAAAATATCATAATGCCACTACATAAATCCATGGTATGCCCACACCTGGAATACTATGTGCAGTTCTGGTCACCCCATCTTAAAGAAGATATATTAGAATTGAAAAAGGTACAGAGAAGGGCAACTAAAATGATTAAGGGTATGGTGTGGGTTTAAGGGTAAGGGGCAGATTTAAAACAAACAAAGGGAAGTACTTCTTCACTCAGCACGCAGTCAACCTGTGGAACTTGCTGCAAGGGGGTGTTGTGAAGGCCAAAACTATCACTGGGTTTAAAAAAGAATTAGATAAATTCATGAAGGATAGGTCCATCAATGGCTATTAGCCAATCAGGGCTGGCTCCAGGGTTTTGGCCGCCCCAAGCAGCCTAAAACAAAAAACAAAACAAAACCAAAAAAGCCGCGATCACGATCTGCGGCGGCAATTCGGCGGGAGGTCCTTCACTCCTAGGCGGAGTGAGGGACCATCCGCCAAATTGCCGCTGAATACCTGGACCTGCTGCCCCAAGCACCTGCTTGAGAAGCTGGTGCCTGGAGCCGGCCCTGTAGCCAAGATGGTCAGGGATGCAGACCCATGCTCTGGGTGTCTCTAAACCTCTGACTGCCAGATGCTGGGACTGGATGACAGGCGATGGATCACTTGATAATTGCCCTGCTCTGTGAATTCCCCTTGAAGCATCTGGCATTGGCCACTGTCAGAAGACAGGATACTGGGCTCGATGCACAATTGGTCTGACCTAGTATGGTCATTCTTATGTTTTTATGAGTGCTTTATTCTGAATTAGCTTAATCCAGTAGAATCAATCCATCAGGAAGAGCTATTCAGAAATAACTCCCAGTGTAGGCAAGCTCTAACCTTGTACTCATGTGCAGAGGAAAATAAACATGGTAATTCTCCCCCAGACCTCCTCCTCCCCCAATTTTTATCCAATTTTAATTTTATAAATCTTAAATCAATCTCTTATTTCTGTTTGAGGGAATTTCACGATCAGGTTACTTAATACTTGTATAGAAAATTCATATACATTAATAGCAAAGTAAAAAGGGTTCCTTTAATGCTAAAATGAATGGGGACTGAAGTTCTCCATTTGCTTACAGAAAAGGCATTCCTATTGTCAATGCTGTGCAGTTTTTCTCACTTCACCCCATCAGCTGATTCAGCTCTGCACAGACTTCTGCTATACATCCTATGGAATTAACCAATGACAACTTCATGAAAACAGAATAAAATGTTTTGAGGTTCAAGAATACAGAAGGAAAGCAAAAGATGTACCAATATTCAAAATAAGAAAGAAGAGTTATTCTGCTAATTTACTGATGCATAAATTTAACTTCTGTCTCCAGAAAAATACTAGAACAGAGTTTACCAAATTTCTAAATTGGTAGAGGATAACAGTGCAGGTGGTTGAATAATGGGGAAATGATTTCAGAAAAAATAAATACTTTTAAAGTTGTTTCTGTTTTGCAGGGTTCAAAATAGGTGTATTTTCTCACTTTTGTTAAACTTTTCACATTTTTAGAATAAATATTTCTGCAAAGTTTTCTGTGTCACATTTTGATCAGAAATGGAAATTTTCAGTAATGTTGATTTTTTTGGTGAAAATTTTCATTTTTAAAAAGATACCAATTTAAGTGTCTCCCAGGCAGCCTCTGCGTTCACATGTACGGCCGGTCACACCTTTAACTGGCCCCACAGGCTGGATGTGGGCATAAGAAATAAAAGAACCAACCCTTCACCCTAGTTGTACCATTAGGGGGGAAAAAGTGTCCTACCAAAATTACAGCTGGCACAGACAATTTCAAGTTTGTTTTCATCTACACTTAGCCATAAGGTTTCAGTTGCTCTTCAGGCTTATCTACATGAGTTATTTCAGACTAGCTATTCCTTTTAACTTTTCTGATAATTCTTCCATTGCAAAACAAGAAATACCCATCATAATGGTCCATCTCTGAAAAATGTGAGTGACAAATAGGACTGGACAAATCACAGATTTTTTCAGTTCATTGGCAATTTCAACACATTTAAAAATTTTATTTCAGGTTGGACCAAAAATTAAAGTTTTCAAAAATTTTGGCAAGTTGAAAGGTCAAATAAAATTTTGTTTCAGGTCAAAGGAAATATTTTGTTTGGTCAAAATTGAAACATTTCATTTTTGACCATTTATAAACTTCTTTGAATGTTTTAAAAATAAAATTAAAGGAAATGTTGAAGCAAAAAGTAGTTTCAAACCCAAAACCCAGAATGTTTCATTTTAAATGTTTTTGCTTTTTTTGAAATCCCCTCCCCCCCCAAATGAACGCTTCGGTGAAAATCAACACAAGCTCACAAAGCATTTCATTGTCACTAAATCTGCCTATTTTGCTGAAGAAAAGTCTCGGCCAAAAAATTTCACCCAGCTCTACTGACAAATACTAAAAAACTTATTAGACTAGATTCTCTGGCGCTGTATCTAGCCATCTCCTATATCTTCCAGCTCACACGCAGCACCAACGGATATTGGGAGGAAGGTGTAGGAGGCAGCTCTTCCAAGGGAGCTTTACTCCTGCTGGGGACTTCCACATCCTCGGGTTATCCCAATTAATAGAACCACATCATCAGGGAGTATCAGAATTAACTAAACTCACAGATCAACAAGCTATTGAGATTAATCAAAGATAATATTTATTATTAATATTTGTATTAAGATTTACAGCAAATCATGTCATGCTATACAACTTTCAATAATTTTCCTGACAGTAATTCCTAAATATTAATATTGAGGAAGCACCAATAGTCTAACTAGGTGACTGGGTATCCCAAGAGACTGGTAATAAGATAAGGACTAAACCACTTTGCACATTCTGTACATTTTGCATGCCTTCAGAGCCCTTTAGAATGATGGAAAATTATTTTCCACATTTTATAGATAGGTA
This sequence comes from Chrysemys picta bellii, assembly GCF_011386835.1. Lineage (NCBI taxonomy): Eukaryota > Metazoa > Chordata > Testudines > Emydidae > Chrysemys > Chrysemys picta. The sequence continues at coordinate 112,837,621 of NC_088795.1, read as the reverse complement.
AACTGAAGCACAAATAAATGAAGTGACTTCCATAAGGTCACCCAGCTTGTCAAGAATAAAACTCGAAGTCTTCACAGCAAACTCCCTTCTCCAACCACTAAGCAATCAGGCTTCCTTCAGTGTTGCTGCCCCCATTTTGTATAACTGGTATAGTAACAAAGTAAAGCACAATTTTAGAATACCTACTGTTTTGCCTAGATCTCCCTTTTTGCTCCAGCATTTCACACACCCAGCCTCTACTCTTTCAAATCCTTTTGAAGCACTAACTTGTCTTGATAAAAGTTGTTATCATCCATTCACATTACTCAAAAGGAGATGAAAGGGAGGATAGAGAAGGAGAAAATAATGATACCACTGCGAGTCAGAACCTCTGAATTTTCCAGTGCATTTTAGGTCGTCTGTCTCGTAAACTCCTTAGGACAAGGACTGTATCTTATTCCATGTCTGACACAGCAGTGAGACACTATTGGCCCTTAATAAATTAATCATAATTTTCAACAGAGTAAAAGAAAAATCACATCTTGGGTATTCTGACAGTCGGGTAACATTCACTATAGGTTTCAAATATCATATTTACTGCAATTCTTCATTATAAGTGACTGAAAATTTACTACGCGCAGTAGTTTAATTTACATTTGCTCCAGAAGTAGTTATAAATCAATACATTGGACATAAACATCCCTTTCTTAGACAATTATATAACAATTTTATAGTTTTACACTTGTTAAATGAGTATTATTGGAGTATATGCATCAGAGGGTATCCATGATGAGACAATACATGCAAAATAAGGCCATCTCTGAGGGCTTCTCTTCCTTGCAGAATTAACTCAGGCTCTTACTGGAGTGTTGCCCCTAACCCTTCTCCTTCCCCTACACAAACCCTTCTGACCTGAGTGCGGCAGTGCTTTGCACCCAAGCTAGCTGGCCCATCCAGGGGGGTAGGCTAAAGCCTAGGTGCTGCTTATATCTACCCACTTCACAGTACGAATGCAGGCTAAACCACTCAAGTGCGCATAGTTCTCCAGGGCCTTCCCACAATTCCCCTGGTGTCTCCAGAAGGACAGATGAGTTCTCCTGCAATTCAGTGGGAAAGAATCAGAGTGGCTCAGCTTACTGCAGTTCTAAAAGCCATGGGTTATGACTCCAGAAGCCCTAGCCCCTCACATGAGCATGTGTACAGGGCCAGTGAGGATGCAGTTGATTGGCCACTCTTGACTCTGGCTTTGCAGTGTGGCCAGTCACATGCAAGTGCCGATCATCCACAGAAACGCTGTAGTGCAGACGCACCCGGATACAAAAAAGAGTAAAGTTAGCTCTAACCTTAGCCCTGATGAAAGCTAAGATGGCTCCAATGTAATAAATAAATCATCAGAATTAAGGAGTGTGGTAGTTTTAAAAAAAGCTTTCATAACTTTAATTAGATTTAAAGTATTTCTCTAAAATATTGGACAGCTGACCTGCTACCTGATCAGCTACGCGTGAGCTGGAAGGTGTAAGAGATGGCTAGATACAGCGCCAGAGAATCTAGTCTAGTAAGTTTTGAAAATCTTTCCTGTATTTTCAAAACAATTTTTAACAAAGATATACAGAAAGCAGAGATTTGTACATTTTCATAGAGGGGACTTTTTCTCAGAATCAGATGAGGCTCTCAAAACTGTAAAAAGTTAATGTTACATGCAAACCAAGAACAATATTATGCAGCCAAGGGAGGGCAATTCCATCTTAGCTGATTTTCCATAGTGAGATTCAACACAAAGAACACATTTCAGCCTCAGCTTGTTATCCTAGACCCTTGTCAGAGTGTGAGGGAAATTAAAAGAAAACTTTACAGACTCACAATATCTATTTGGTGTCAAGGGACAACAGACTAGCAAGAGTGCTATCTATACATTCTCTCTGTAAAAGCCAATGTTGTTGTCAAATACAACAATGATAAACCTCAAGACATTCTGCATTTTTCTCACTTGCAGGATACTAAAGAGCTACACTCTTAGTATGAATATTTCTATTATATTTCTAACATATTTAAAGAAGTGGCTGATAACTGCATTTTAAGTCTTTGCCACAACCTCTCCAAGCTGGCTCCAAAGAAGATTTTAAATAGATTCATAGATTCATAGATTCTAGGACTGGAAGGGACCTCGAGAGGTCATCGAGTCCAGTCCCCTGCCCACATGGCAGGACCAAATACTGTCTAGACCATCCCTGATAGACATTTATCTAACCTACTCTTAAATATCTCCAGAGATGGAGATTCCACAACCTCCCTAGGCAATTTATTCCAGTGTTTAACCACCCTGACAGTTAGGAACTTTTTCCTAATGTCCAACCTAGACCTCCCTTGCTGCAGTTTAAACCCATTGCTTCTGGTTCTATCCTTAGAGGCTAAGGTGAACAAGTTTTCTCCCTCCTCCTTATGACACCCTTTTAAATACCTGAAAACTGCTATCATGTCCCCTCTCAGTCTTCTCTTTTCCAAACTAAACAAACCCAATTCTTTCAGCCTTCCTTCATAGGTCATGTTCTCAAGACCTTTAATCATTCTTGTTGCTCTTCTCTGGACCCTTTCCAATTTTAAATAATTTAAACATCCGACCACCTGAAGAAGAAGATTCAAGGTCTATGCAGTGCAGTTATTTTGCTGTTTCCCCAAGTAGTCTAAGGCTTATTTCAAATACAGATGAAGAACAAATATTTTCCTCCTGAATAATAAAGCTGAATTAAATATGAAAAAGACATAAATTGTACATTTTTTTCATTATAAATCTTTATCACACTGTGTAAAAAAGTCACAGCTTTAGATACCCTCTTGGCCAGCTCTTAGAGGCTATGCTCCATCCTCGTCATCCTTAACTTCTCAGTAGCTCCTCACACCATCAACCACTCCCTAAATTCTTGAAACCCTTTCCTCCATTAATTTATAAGGCTCCATCCTCTCATGGTTCTGCTCCTACCCCTTGATTGCTTCTTCAGAGTCTTGTTTGGTGGACCCTCCCCTTTCCCACCCCGTTTCAGAGGGTGCCCCTGAGGACTTATCCTTGGACTCCTGCTCTTGTGTGTCTGCATATTATCCCTAGGTCCTTTTTATCCAGGTGACTTCTAATGCCATCTTTAAGCTGTCAATTCAAAAATGTAGCCCTGCAGGGAAGACCCATGTCCCTCAATCCAGTCCTGCATCTTGGCCTTCCCCTTTCCCATATTTGTTTGCTCCCTTCTGTTTATTTAAGGCCTTTCAACATTTCCCCCTAATCTCCCAGATCATCAAGCCATCAACCCGTACTTTCACTCTGCCACTGATGACAGCTTTGATCACTTTACTGCTCACTTCTCCCCTCAAACACTTCTATGTTTTCTCCCATGATGCCCTCTATGCATGAACAAAGTCACCCCACCAAAATTTGTAAAGCCCTTAACTGTTATTTCTGCCACGGTGCTTACAAATCACTACTTTCTGGTACTGATTAGAGAATTGGAAAGCTATGTCTTCTGCTATTCTGCTCTACTCAGTTCACTTTGTTACCTCATCCTCTCACCAGCCCCACACCATTTCTCAGTCTATTTACCTGTTTATGTCCTGCTGCAGACTGTCAGCATTCTGGGGCATGGATTGTCTTTTTTGCTACTTGTCTGTACAGTGCTCAGCACAATGGCACTCAGAGCCTCAATCAGGGTTCCTAGGCACTGCCATAATACGAATAATAAACAACACTAAACACGTGGGGATTATTTTTCTATGCATAAAAGAAATTAGCTCCATTTTAAATAAGCTTCTAGACTGAAAAAAGGAAGTTTATTCACTTCTTTGCAACTGGAGTTCTTCAAGATGTGTGGTCCCTATCTGTATTCCACTGTGGATATGTACATGCTCCATGCATCTAAGACTGAGAATTCTTGCAGGTATTGTCCATTGGTTTGCACCTGTGTCTCTGTCCTCCTCATCCTGTACACCAAGAATAAGAGGTGCGGCCAGGCAGACCAACCTCTCCAGTTCCTTCTCTACTGCAAATCCAGTCATGATCTGAGGCAGAGGGGAAGGAGGGTGGGTAGTGGAATATAGAGAGGAACCACACATCTCAAAGAACTCCAGTTACAGCAACAAGGTAAGTAACTTCTCTTTCTTCTTCGAGTGCTAGTTCCCAGGTGTATTCCACTGTGGGTGACTGACAAGCAGTACTCAGAGACATGGTCAGTGTGAGGATAAAGGTGATATAGCTTCTTGTAGAACCACTGTCCCAAAGGATGTATCAGCAGTGCACCCTGAACCAAGGCATAATGTCTCCTGAATAGGTCAATGGAGCTCCATGTAGCAAATATCAAGCAGGGGCATCTCTTGACGTGATGCTATTGAGGCTGCTTGTGCCCTTGTAGAGTGAGACCTTACTCCATGTGGGGGAAGAAGCTGTGCCAACTCACAGAGTAGGATACAGCCAGAGATCCACTTGGAGAATGTCAGCGAGAAAGCAGCTTGACCTTGGACTCGTTCTGCTATGGCAACAAATAGTCTAGGTGACTTCCTTATCTGTTTTGTTCTCTGCAGATGAAATGCCAATGCTCACTGCATGACGAGGGAATGAAGTCTTTGCTTTCACTAGAGGCAGGGGACTCTGAGAACAACATAGGTAAGTGAATTGACTGGCTTCTGTGAATTTCTGAAACTGTGCTGGGAACATAGATGTAATGAGACCTTATTGTTATGGAATATTGTGTACGGTGGATCAGCCATTAAGGCCTCAAGCTCACCTAGCCTTCTGGCTGAGGTGAGGGCAATGAGGAAGATGATCTTCATTGACAAGTGAAGCATGGAACACATAACTAATGAGTCAAAGGGTGGCTTAGTTAGCGCCAGAAATACTAAATTAAGATCGCAGTGAGAGGTTGGTTTCTTTACCAGCAGAAAGAGTCTGAGCATTCCTTTCAAGAACCTGACTGTTAATAGGTGGGTAAAAATTGAGGAACTGTCCATTGGCAGGTGACACATGTTAACTGCAGGCTGATAGATGCATTCACCAGGGCTTAGATTCAGCTGGAGCCATCTGGAGCAGAGCTCCGGTAAATATTTTCAAACCTGTGGGAGCCCCGGTGCCTCCCATGGGGCTGAAAGCCCAAGCCCCAGTGCACCCTGTGGTGCAGAAGCCCTGAGCCCCAGTGCCTCCCACAGGGCAGAAGCCCCAAGCCCTAGGGCATCCCATGGGGATGGAGCCTCGGCACCCCCACACCGCCATGAAGCCCCAAGACCTTCCACCCCACAGCTGAAGCCCGGAGCCTGAAATAGGGAGGACATGGGGTGGGGGGGTGCTTGGAAATAATCTCTGAGAATTTAAGCCCTGCATACACCTTTCCCTCTTCATAAGGTCAAGAAAGTTGGCCTCCTTATCTGTGGGGTTAGTGCTTGGGTGTTGTTGTCTGGAACTTTCCATGGCCACCTGGACTATCAAGGAGTTCAAGGCAGGATAAGTGAACAAAAAATCTGCTCCCTTAGCCAGGACAAAGTACTGCTTCTCTGCACTCTTGGGTTATAGACACAGGTAGCTGGCATGTGCCATACAGCCCTTGCCAGTTCTGATATGGCTTCATTTACTGGGACTGCAACCAGACCAGAGTCTGTAGGATATCCAGGAGCTTACATTGAGGGTCCTTGACCTCCTCTAAGGAGATCTGGAGCTATTCTGCCACTCTCAGTAACAGATCTTCAAATTTTCTATTATTGTCCAGGGGAGATGGAGAAGATGAAGCAATCGTCTCATTGGGTAACAGAGTCAATATCCGCATCAGGGCTCAAGGGGTTCACACTAGCCCCTTGGAGGAGAGAATTGGTAACAGTCCTTGTTGGAATAGACAGATTCCAGGTAATGTGCATAATGGTCCCAAATGCCCCAATAAGGTCAGTATGAGGGGTTGAAGGGGGTTAGGGTGATCCCCAAAGCACTAGGGCCCACCAGTCCCGAGGAGGAAGACCTTGTCTGTGTGGCTGAGGCTGGTTCCAGGAGATTCTTAATCCCCTGTCTGGGCTGAATTCCCTGGGTTGAGGGGGGAGCTGGTTAAATCCAACTGTCCTGGAGATCAAAAGGTCAGATCCTGATCCTTTGGCAGTGCCTAGTGGATGGGATGAGGGTTAGACTTTTTCCAGAGTCCTGGATTCCTGCAGGCATTTGTATCTTCCTGGTGAGGGTCGATCCTGATAACAAGGGAAATAGTGGGACCAAGAGGACGGAGATATCATCTGGAGTGGTATAAGTCATCACCACCTTTGGAGGTTGCATCTTGTCACTCAGCACCACACCTGCCACATTCTTCTGGGAAAATAGCAGCAAATTCTGTACTTAGCAGAGATATGAGCTTCTCCGAGGCAATAGAGGCAGCACTGGGGTCATCACTGACGAAAAAAGGAGCAGAGCCACTGTAGGAGACACAGTTTTTGAAGCCTAGTATCCTGGACATACCTAAATACCATACTGAGAGACCCAGAGGGTTCTCCAGAGTGGAATTTGTAACATTATCTAACTGAGTAACTATTATAGACTAACGAACAATAATATAACTTGAATATTTACAGGGGAAGAGAAGGATCAGCTCTGGACACTGGAGGATTCTGACTCAGGCCATGCAGCAATAAGAAGGAACTGGAGAAGCAGTCAGTTCACCCTGCCACTTACACTGTCGGTGCAGCACAGGAGAGCAAGGGCACAGATGCAGACAAATGGATCCCACTTGCAAGAACTCTCCAGTCTCAGGTGCATGGAGCACATGGTTACCCACAGGGGAATACACACAGAGACCCGCACTCAAAGAAGAAACAAAACATTTCTATAGATCTGTACTGTGAAATGAAGCTCTCATTGTTATTGACATACAAGATTCTGAGGCACATCAGCAACAGGAAATAGAGCGTCTCTGTAATGCAGATCAGACACAGAAGGCAATTTTGAGAACCAGGAATGGGAGCAAAAGCTCAAATGAGTGCTCAGAAAATAAGGGGATGAAGAGGTTGGAGGTGGCTGTATTTCAGCTGCTATCATGGAACATAAACCTAGAAAGGTACTTTTTGGTTACTACATTTTCAACCCATCCTTGATTCACATGGATTTAGAAGTTCAGCAAAACAATTTCCCCCCATTTTGACATCTTAATTTAGATGCAGATAGATAAGACATAGAGATGCTGATAAGATCAAAAAGGGAAATCACTTGGCAATTGTTCCTGACATGAGCAGTCAAATCCATGTTTGTGGTACAGTTAGATATGAATTTTTTTTAAGCAAAGTGGGAAAGAGTTCATGGTCTGCTCTCATTTTATACTGGGGCTTTCAGCATGCCCATCTTTAGAGGTACCAGTATCTATTCTAACTATTGACAAAGAAACACCTACATACAACATAAAATGAACTAGATTTAAAAAATAGCTATTTTTACATTTTATATCAGATCTGGAACCAAAAACCATAAGAGCCAGTTTAGATCTGAGGATCTGAATCTAATGAACACACCAATCCTGAAACTGAGGAGGGAATCAAGCCCACTAGCTTGATTATCACTTCAAAAGTTTTTTTTCTCTTAATTAATTGGCCTCTCAGAGTTGGTAAGACAACTCCCACCTGTTTATGCTCTCTGTATGTGTGTATATATATCTCCTCAATATATGTTCCATTCTATATGCATCCGAAGAAGTGGGCTGTAGTCCACGAAAGCTTATGCTCTGATAAATTTGTTAGTCTCTATGGTGCCACAAGTACTCCTGTTCTTCTTTTTGCAGATATATACTGTGATGCTGGCAGACCAGGCTATAGGCCTGAGCCGAGCACTTACAAATTCATTGCTGGAAACCAGTTTCTTTCACTTATGTGTTAGTATGGTTAAGATGGGTATTGGATTTATAACAATGTGTTTACACTTTATGAAATGGTTGTAAATTGCTGCCTGCATTAATCTCAAATTATATTTTTATCACCTGCTGTAAGGTAATATTTAAGTTTTTGCTTCCTAACTGTAAAAAAAGGTGTGCTCTGAAACTGTGAACCCAGTCAGGAGGGATTCTCCTGCCCATCAAGAAGGCCGATCAAAACTAAGTGGGCCATTGTGAGCCATTGCAATACAAAGACTTTGTTAATTACCCCTTATACTCATGAAGAGGCTATATGCAAAAGGATTCATCCCATCACCTTGAACTGTGGAAGAAGGAAATAAAAATAGCTGGCAATCTTTTGTTGTTTGGACTCTCACAGGAGCTATGAAACAGAACCAGAGAGCCCCAGGATCAGCCTTGGTTAGCCCTAAAAGACATTCAGCACTGACAAATTACTACAACTCTGTCACCTTTTGGAACCATAGACTTTTACTCATGTGTGTATATATGCTTGCTTGCTTGAACCTAATAATAACTCTCATTTCTTTTCTTAGTTAATAAATCTTATGCTCAAATAAATTTGTTAGTCTCTAAGGTGCTTCAGATACTCCTCGTTCTTTTTGCTGATACAGACTAACATGGCTACTGCTCTGAAATCTTAGATAATTTACTACAGGATTGGCTACAAGTGTTGTCTTTGGTATGAGAATGAAGGTACAAATTGACCTGGAGTATGTGACTGGTCTCTTGGGATTGGGAGCAACCTGAATATTTTGTCATCTTTGGTGTATAGCAACGATCACTAAATCCAGCTTGCCTGGGTGACAATATAGACTGGAATGTCCAAGGGGACTGTCTGTGACTCCATGGTTAGACTGTTATAGTGCTTTAGGAGTTCACACTTGTTACTGGGTTGGTGAAATCTAATTATAGAACATACAGCCAGTTTGGGATCTCTGCCCTGCTTCTTGGCAGTCTGTCCTGAGGTTGGCACTCATGGCTGTGAGCCACTCCAGACAGCATGACACATACGATCAATATTATGAATATTTTTCCACCTGGTGGCAACATTCTGCTTACGCATACTTCTCAAAACTCACAAGTAGGCTATTAAAGCAAAGGTTTGTGTGACTCAAACCTGTTTATTCTTTCAATGCGTTTAATGGTCAAAAAGTTGACAGCATGAAACGTTTAACTTCTCTTTCTGATGACACAGAAAGGCAGCAATGCAAATTACCCCAAAGTACCTCACTGAAATGTCTCGACTCTGACTTGCAGCAACCACCTGTAAGCGTGTCCATGCCGAGGTCCATCTACCAAGTCTGAAAAAGGATACCGGTTAGATAATATAATGTGGATGCATCTACTGTGAACTAGACTGAGAGCGGCAACTGATTGAAGATGGGATGCTGACAATGTCTGTAGGTCACTAGTGAGCTGGGCTGGCCAGCCTCAAAGCAGCAGCCTAAAGACACTATCTCCCATTATTAATCCTCTGAACAAGTCTCCCAATAATTTTCATTTGCTGATGTTAGTGATGGTGCCATTGACAAGTATAAATACAACACATATTTGGAAAAGACCGTTTTACATAAATATCAATATTGTTCCTTTTCCCCGCGACTTTTGGTACGATAAATTTGGAATGTTGGGGTGTGGGAGTGTATATGTGTGCGCGCGGGGGCGGGGGGGGGGGTTGGTGGAAAATAGAGATAAAGCACCTGATCACATAAGAAAAGTTACACGATGCTGCCTATTCTTGGTTAGACCCTTTCTGGCATGGTACTATGAATCAACAGACACTTTTACTTCCACACTTACATAGATCCACTATGAAAGAAATCCCAGGGCTCTGTTTCATCTCACTTGCCTTACAATATTTATATGCTGCCACTTGGACAGAGAATAGAGGTGATGGATTAACTACTAATAAATCAGATGGCAAAGAACACAAAATACCATCAATCTAAAGAGGAAGCATTAAGAATTCTGATACATAACAGCCTTTTCCTGTTTTTCAATAAAAGTGTTTCTCTTTCCCAATGGTGACTATCTTTCCCCTGTGCCCTGCACCTTAAGGACACCCTGGATGGCAATGGCTTAAGTTACATCATATTGAAAAATGCATTTATGGTTTGCTAGAAACAAAGATTAATAATATTCTTCAATTTGGAGAGAGGGCACAAGGTTCTACCAGTATCTTTTTACTAAGACTGTTGAAGTGGGAGTTCTTGCAGTCCTTAGTTTCTTGCTACAAGCCTAGAAATCCCAGAAATAAAACAGCAACAAAAATGTAGTACTTTTGGTCCAGTCACATCCTCCTTTGACAGCATTCCCACTTCCCTGACATCTATTTTCTGATGGCAGGATGCAGACATCTACAACTTCCACAAGGAATCTAGGCGTCAGTACATCCCTCATTATAATTTGCAAACCATCTGGCAACTATTACTGAATTAGCATACCATAATAATTATAACAATTTTTAGAATGTTATAATTCTGTTCTGATGAACCCCCCAAAATTAAGGAAGTTAAAAAATAAATAGGAAATATGGGCGATGATTTGATTCCTGATTCCAAAAAAGGATGAGACCATCACTCTGCGTTCGTGCCTTGTTGACTAACCTTGTGATCTTATTGTCATGACCACCCCTCCAAAAACCCAATGTACCTTTTGTGAATTTCAGCACAGGAAAAAAATAACATTGTGTTCTCTACTACAGTTTAGTAGCTGAATACAAAACATGACATTGAGCAGGCTGGCTCACTGGTCTGTACCTAAATCATGTGATCAGTTGTGCAATTGTTTAAAAAAGGCAGGGTGACGTTAGCATGGAAAGAAGTTCAGACAACGACTGGGAAATAAATAAATTACTAAAAAAAAATTCTAAAAACAATCAAAAGTTCCTGGCTTGTAATAACCTTGTATTTTGTATGATTACTTTAAAAAAATAGGAGTAGAGATCTATTTCCTTTGAGTTAGCAGCCCCTGCAATGAGTAATTTTAGTGCCACAAACGTGAATAAAGGAAGTAAGGCCATAGCCAAAAAGTATCTATAATACAATAACAGAAGCAGTACTCAAGGTAGATTTAGTGGCACTGCCATACAAAAACCAACCAACAACCCACCCCAAGGGGTTTTGCCAGGTGTGTGGCCTGTGACTAAAGAAAATGAAGCAAATCTCTCACACACTCTATACTGTAATTACTTATGCTCCTAGTCTCTGGGCACCTCACCCCGTTGGGAACTCAATACTGCCATTATCATGCCGCACACAATTACACTTTCAGCAAAGAATCATCATCAATTTGCCGTCTTGTCACACACTATGGCTCTCTCAGGGTACAAGTCGTGTATGATCACATTCTTTACTCTTCTAAAGCCATGTCTTCACTACAAAATTATGTCGACAACTTACATCATCATACAGCCACCACAGTTATTAAACCGCTTGTTTGTGTACACAGTTGGCTCCTTATGTCAGCACTGCGCATTCTCTCCAGGAGCACTTGTATCCATTGTATTGTCAGTGTGGGGCACTGTGGGATGGCTCCTGAAAGCCAGTAACAGTCAATGTCAATAACACAGTGTCTACATTGATACTGCATCAACCTAATTACATCGACCATGACTCTACTAAATCAGTGTAGAGAGGCACTTACATCGGCGGGAGCCAAATTTAAGTGAAGACACTTCCACAGCTGGATTGACACAAGGCAGCTTATGTTAACCTAACTATGTCGTGTAGCCCAGGCTTACATGTCTCAGCCCTAGTGCATTAATTAACTCTTCACTGGAGGCAGACAGGCTGCATCACCACATACCATTCTCAATACGAGTCCTGGCAGCAGCCTGCAGAACCCCACATACCAACCTCAACCATTTAAAGCTGGTTGAACTAGAGGCAGCTATGGGCTCGGACTTCTCTGCCACTGCATTTGCCCTGGCATAGTAGATTATGCAGCACCATTATCATGTTGAATCCAGAGACAAAGAATCCAGTGTCATGGCATGACTCCACCTCTTCCCGTCTCCTCACATCTATGAGAAGGAGCGCAGTTTCATTAGCCACGTGAGCTTACATTTATAATAGCACAGAAATTAGAAATGGAAGAGACCAAGTAGGTCAAGTTACCTGTTCTTCCTAAGAGAGCAGGATTGTTCCATTCAGGATACTAGAGAGGCATTACTTATGGCTCCATAGATAAGACCGAGTTGAGTTTTGCACTTAAAAGCAAGGATTCAGCCTCTTTGTCTCGTGCGACGAATAAACTGTATCCTCCCCTCAATTACATTACTGAGCCAGTTTTCTGAGCATTTAGAAGTGAATCAGTGAGTTTACACATTAAAATCAAATCCATTTTTAAAATTAATCCAGAAAACAAACACCTGCTTAAACTTTAAGCACACGAGTAGTAACACTAATGTTAAGCATATGCTTAAATGCCTTGCTGAATTGGGCCTAAATCTCCAACACACACACACACACACACACACACACACACACACACACACACACACACACACACAAGTGATAGAATCAGCATTTTCAGGATTCCAAGCTTGTCATCATATGCAGGATGACCTCCAGTAGTTCTAGTTTTATGTTTGAATACAGCACATCAGACTAAAGTATAGCCAGCCAAGAGTCTGCAACAGAAGCAGACTAGCCATGTTCAATTGACCAGCTGTCTCAAGCAAAAACATGTCTTTTGTGACAGAAGTCAAACACATAGTAAATGGCTTTTCATAACCAGTGTTAAAAACAAAAGAGAAAGGTCCCTTGCCACTACAGTCTTAAAATGCTCCTCTCTCAAGAAGAGCCTACTCCCCTTTGTGTTCAAATCCTAGGGCAAATGATTTCTGAACCCATTCCTTTCTTATTCCTTCTTCCTGATGGGGGGGGGGGGGTCACCAGCTGATCCCCAGTGTGATGTTGCACTCCATATGCTTTATAAAGGTGAATATGATGCAACTGGAATATGCTTTATGCAAAAGGTCTCTCGTAAGGTATCATTACAAAGCTTATAATCTACTGACTGTATTCATCCTATTTGTATGTATGTATCATTCTTGTATCTGAAGCTAGAAATATGAAGAATAACTCTGAGGTCCTATTGTAATTATGCAAAATGTGGGCTATTAATGGTGGTTTAGAATCTTGATGGCTCCCATTGACTAGAACAAGTGGTTGTAAATGGCTCTGTTTACTTGCAAACCTCCCTGTGTAGCTGTGAGCCAGGCCAGGAAGAATGGAGGCTGGGGTCTCACCTGGTACTCACATGTCACCTGGTACTAGAATCCATTTTAAACCTGGTGCTTTTCCACTTAGAAGGAGGGGTGGGGACCCAGAGAGACAAAAGATTCCCACCTTGTGCCAAAGCTATAAAAGGGGGTGGAACAGAACGAAGTGGGCTGCCAGTCATGAGAATACCCCTGCTTTCCACCTAAGATGTCTGCTGGAACTAACAAGGACTGTACCAGGGGAAATGATTGGATCCCAGACTAGGAAGGCGTCTAGTTTGTGAAAGAAGCTTATTGGAACATCTCTGAGGGTGAGATTTTACCTGTAAACAGTTTCTTAATGTATTCGGCTTAGACTTGCGTGTTTTTGCTTTATTTGGCTTGGTGACTTACTCTGTTCTGTCTGTTATTACTTGAAACCACTTAAATCCTACTTTTTATACTTAAGAAAATCACTTTTGTTTATTAATTAACCCAGAGTAAGTAATATCTGGGGGAGCAAAGAGTTGTGTCCGCCCTCTATCAGTGTTATAGAGGGCGGAAAATTTATGATTTTACCCAGTTTAAGCTTTATACAGAGTAAAACGGATTTATTTGGGAGCTGGGTGTCTGGGTGCTGGAGACAGGTGACCTGCTAAGCTATTTTCAGTTAAGTCTGCAGCTTTTGGGGTGTGGACCAGATATGGGTCTGTGTTGCAGCAGGCTAGTGTGTGTGGCTCAACAAGGCAGGGTTCCGGAGTCACAAGTTGGCAGGGAAAACAGGCTCAGAGGTAATCTCAGCATGTCAAGTGACAGTCCCAAGGGGGTCTCTGAGACTGAACCCATCACACCCAGCTCCACTCTCTTATAGGAAAGCTGAAATGCAACCCCTGGAGTTAGTGAAGACTTTGTTAATATCTTGCTTAGAGATAGGATTTTTACCCCTTCTGGTTTCAACCAGGAAGTGAGGTCTATATACTCCTTTCACACAGAGACAAAATTTACTTCTCCAGTCAAGAGACTACTCAGTTTGCATAATAACTCCTAAATCCCATTTAACACTTATCTTAGATAATCATGCCAGACTACACAAGAACTAAATTTAGCCCATTATATCCCTCCTTTAGATCCCATTTTTAGTTACCGATGAGTTAATGCAGTAATGCAGGAAAAGAAGATAATTTTGCCAACTATAACACAGTTGGATCAAGAGCCAGATTAGGACCAGAATCCCTGTGAAAAGCCTATGGCTGTCCGTAATCAGCTGTCATTTTTTTTTTAAAAAGATGTTAAATCCTGTCTATACTAGAATTTGAAACATGTTTAAAAATGTATTACACGTTTTTAAATACGATCTACATTTCTCATCTAGAGAGGCCCTAAGAGAGTTGTTTTTCTACCACCAGCGTGACAGTCACGAAAACAAAACATTTTACCTACAGACCAAAAAGATCTCTGATGCAGCCACAGGTCCAGAAGAAAGGGAAGCTGTAAATGTGGAACAAAGCAACGCTTATAATATTTTGCAGCCACACACAGCAATAGAAATGGAAATTATCAAAAGACCAGTGGCCCTAGGCATACTTTTTCTGTTTTTAGTGTTTATGTTTTTGGCTTAGTGAGCTGGTTCAAGGTCACTGCTTATTAACATCTTATAAAAAGTAACCATCACATCTGAATTTTCTCAATATTGTACTAATACAATTTTTTAAAAATTTGTCTTGAAACTCTATGGCCATTGGGTTTAGAAAGGAATTAGAAAAGTCACAATTACTCTTCCTGCCATATTTATCCCAAATGAAATGGAGACATTTTTACTGTAGGCAACGAAAGCCAAATCCTAATTTTACACTGTCTCCAAATATTTGTAAAGATGTTTTTAAGTTTAAACCATCTTCATGGACTAAGAAAGCCTATAAGGAACCCAGATCAATGTAGTGACATTTGTGTGTCATGTTATCATATCCTTGTAATATTAGTAGCCTAGCTTCCAATGAAATTGCTGCTTTCTTGGGGCCAAAAGCAAAGTATGCGATATTGAGCCTTCTTTAATCTATCAATATGTATATCATATACACTTCTACCCCGATGTAACATGGCCCGATATAACATGAATTCGGATATAACGCGGTAAAGCAGTGCTCCGGGGGGGGCAGGGCTGCGCACTCCGGTGGATCAAAGCAAGTTCGATATAACGCAGTTTCACCTATAACGCAGTAAGATTTTCTGGCTCCCGAGGACAGCATTATATCAGGGTAGAGGTGTAGTTAAAAAAAACTATTGGAGAGAGAATAACACACTGTTTATGTTTATTTATCTCATCAGTGATATGAGATTGGTGACTGGAACAGAAGAAAAACAAGCTGTGCTGTATCTTTCCCAAGCATCATAAAACACTTGCATGAGGCAAAACAAAGCCCATGTTATTTTATTTAGAATATTAATTTTACTCAGGTCTCAAGGAAACAGCTATACTTTCATTAATGAAATGCTCTTAAGCTAATTTCCATTTGTATGCAAGCACAGTCATCAGGTTTAGTACATGCACACAGTCACACATACTTATACTGATATCTGCATGGCAAGAAAGAGAACAGGGTGTTGATTTATTACACACAAATTGAATGAATAAGATAACATTTTATTAGTTAGATACCATTATAAAAATGACTATAAAAGGATGCAATACAAGTGGTATATGGCCTTATCAGTAAATCCTCTGTATGTTAGGACCTGGTACATGTTGTAATAAAAAGATAATTAAAAGTATTGAATCACAGAACCGTATCAAGAAATAGCCTTCTAACAATGAGCTCTATTAGTATTGTAGTATGTATCAAAAAAGAATACGAAGTTACGCCACTTTTTAGTGACTATTAAAAAAAACCCATATTAGTTTAAAGAGTCACAGTTTTATATATAATGCCAGGTGGCAAATACATTTCATTACAAAAAATGTGTTTTTTTTTGACAAAAATCTACTTCCTAGACATTGAGAGTTAAAATTAATTACAAAAGCAGACTAAGGGCCAGATTCTGATCTCAGTTAAACCAGTGTTATTCCCAAATAACTCCAGTGAAGTCAGTAAATTTATACCAGATTTACACTGATTTATCTGAGGTTAAAATCTGTCCTATATTTCCTGGTCCAAACAGTATAGGGGTGTGGAGGGGAGTATTTCTCTTAATTTTAATTTTAAAGGATTTTACAATTTCTTGACAGAAGGATTTCTTGTTTGAGGAGCTTTATCTCATTTTATTAACAAGCATATTTATGATAAGGTAATATTCACATATCGTAACAGCTTTAAGTAATAAATCATTGCTGAAAATCTATAGAAATATTTCAGATTTTTTAATTTTGTGAATAGCAATGTCTGGCTCCTGAAATCTAAGCGGTGCTCACCTCCCACCCCCTCCAGACACACTCCTCTTTCAGGTCAACTGCTCCCCTCCCCCATTCTGGTCAGTTTAATATGGAGATGCTGTCTAAGCTTTGTAGTATAGAATAAGCACACAACATTTTCTCCTGGGAGTTAGTTCATGCAAAACACTGCCCCGCTGAGAGAGTGGAAATTTACCCATAAGACATTCTTCCAGCAGCAAGACTCCAGAGGAAACCTGATCAGAATTTTTAAAGACATGTCTTGATTTTCTCCATAATTCCTTCAAAGTTTCTTAAGAAAAAATATAAACCAAATGTTTAAGATTTATTAGACCTGGTCAAAAGAGGCAGACAGTAAGGCACAGTCTAATTTGCAGAGAAAAACATAGAAGGAGTAGGTAATGGATTGTTTCCAATAGATTTTCTGCTGCTATATCTTCTACTACGATTTCTTTTTGTTGTTCTTTCCTCCTTCTAACTTTTAGATTATAGTCTCTGCAGCACTCCAGTTGATCAACGCATCAACATTTTCCCCCTATCACTGCCATAGTCTCACTGACTTTAAAACAAGTAGGTATTATTTTGCAACCATTTGTAAAGTTAAAGATATATTTTCACTAACTACCTCTCTGTCACTGATTTACATCTGAAGAAGAATATGCGCTTCCAAATTGCATCGTTCATAAGAAACATTATTTAATAATTTTTGCCATTATTTATTTATAAAACCCCTGGGCAGAGTGAGGGGGGATTAGGAATGCTATATAGTGGGCTTCAAATGCTTTTTAATCAAGAAAGAAGCCTCTAATTCAGAGCATGATCCAAAGCCCATTGAAATGCATGAAAAAAACCCCACTGATTTCAGTCAGCTCTTAATCAGGTTTTTAGTGTCTAATCCTTCTCTGATTGATATGAATTATTATAACAAATTTAACATTTATACTGCGGTATCACCTAGAGGCCACAACCAGGCTGGGCCCCATTATACCAGGCATTGTACATACGCCTAATAAGTGAAAGTCCCTTCCCCCAAAGAGATTTCAGTGGTTCAGGCCCCTCAGTGACAGACCCTTCAATTGCTTACCACAGAGTATTTTCAGGATCCGGCCCCAATAGCCCAAGTTTACAAACTGAAATCAGTTTGAGATTATTCGTGTGAATAAGGCTTTGCTGAACTCAACTCTTAGACTGCAACATCCTCAGGATAGAGACCACGTTTTCCATTTTAATCTTCAACAAACAAACAAACAAACAAAGCATGCCAAGGTCTGCCCTCATCCTAGGACTTTTACTTTCACTTTACAAGTAGTGAGTAAGCACAGAGAGATTATTTTACAGTAGAACCTCAGAGTTACTAACACCAGAGTTACGAACTGACCAATCAACCACACATCTCATTTGGAACCAGAAGTACACCATCAGGCAGCACCAGAGAGAGGAAAAAAAGCAGATACAGTACAGTACTGTGTTAAACAAACTATGGGAAAAAACGTAAAGCAGCATTTTTCTTCTGCATAGTAAAGTTTCAAAGATGTATTAAGTCAACGTTCAGTAGTTGTAAACTTTTGAAAGAACAACCCTAATGTTTTGTTCAGAGTTACGAACATTTCAGAGTTACGAACAACCTTCATTCCCGAGGTGTTCGTAACTCTGAGATTCTACTGTGCCTCTGTAAATTGCATTGGTGAGACAGATACTGAAATACTGCGTATGGTTCTGGTGTTCACATTTTTGACAGGATGTTTAAAAATTGGAGAGGGTGCAGAAAAGAGCCACAAAAATGATTTGAAGGCTGCAGAAAATATATTACAGTGCGAAATGCATAAACTCAATCTGTTTAGTTTCTCAAGAATGAGATTGGAAGATGACTTGATTATGGTATATAAGTAACTTCACAGGGAGAAAGTACCAGCCCTTTAATCTAGCACAGAAGGGCACAACAAGAAGCAATGCCTAGAAGTTAAAGCCAGAATTTTTTTATTTTTTTTTAAAACAGGGAAGGTGATTAGCCGTTGGAACAAGCTACCAAGAAAGCTGATGTCATCAGCTGAACACTGGATGCCTTTCTGAAAAATATGCTTTAGTCAAACAGAAATTATTGGGCTCAGTACTGGGCTAACTGGGTGAAATTCTACAGACTGTGCTGTACAGGAAGTCAGGCTAGATGATCTAATAGTCCCTTCTGTCCTTAAAAATCTATCACTCTCTTTAATCAATTAAAAAAAAACATTGATGGCAAATGATGTACATTTCAGCTGCAAGCTTGATTTCAGAAGGAAATTCAGATTGTAAGCTCTTACTTAGACTGGAAGCTGTTTGGGGTAGGGATGATCACTAGCATAATGGAGCCTTGGCTGCTACGCACTACTGTGATACAAATAAATTTACCACAAGGTCAATGTACTGGCTCAGAAGTTCCTCAGGAAAAGATCTAATTTAGTATCAGGGAGTCCGGGTTAAAATCCTATCTAGCCTCACTGTCTTTCAACAAAACTTACACAACTTTACTTGGGAATGAACTAAACAAAGTCTTTGTATGTGTTTGTACAACACAGGGTTCAAATTGCTTAAAATAATGTGGAAATTCTGTCTGAGCAAGAAATGCCAGATTAGTCCCTTTAAAAATTGCTGTTTACATTAAAATTCTACCCTGGGCTGCCTCTGTGTAATCTAATTGTATCAATTAACTACTCAGATACTACAGTGATCACCATATAAAATATGGATTAGATATAGATTAGATAGATAACATAGTATAACTGAAGGCAGAAATTTGGCCTAGAGTTGGCAAACTGAGGGAAAGAATAAATAATTTGTTTAATTTATTTTAACCAGTCAAAGCAAGAAAATCTAATACCATTGAAAGGAAACTGTTCTTAAAGCAGAGAGCAATTATGTTTCATTCTCAAAAGACCATGGATTCCACATAAAAATCACATAGCTATGTCAATCATTCAGAGTTCAAATTCTTAGTGTAGCAAATGAAACAATCTTTAAAAGTGCAAAAATTACAGAGTGCAAAAGCTGTTCTTCCAACTATTGGATGCATTCATTTTGCACATAAACGGTCTTCATGTATTTCAGAAGATGCTGTACTTGTTATTTTTAAATATAAAAATAACATCTATCATTTTAGTAACACCTTTGGGCATTTTTTAACTAGATATCTTAACAGAATTATAGACATGTTGGAGAAGATGACTTATATTCACCGAAAAAGCCACCTCAGTGCATTTTTCTTTAGATAAAGTAATGGGATCTTTTCCATTTATTAACAATCCTCCACTCCAAAGGATAGCTTAAAAACTTTTTAAATTGCTTTATGAAGACAATGTTATAGAGCACAAATGGCAAATTGTACCTGGAAAAGGGGTTGGCAATCTATACATTGTTTGCTTTAGAAAAAAAATGAATTTGCAAGGATCTTTCCTTTAAAATTAAGTATTTTAAAAAGTTAACATCAGAGTAACAAATGAGAGGATGGTTTTATGTTTGCAGGTCATTTCATTTGTTTCATGCCTTTCAAAGAGACTTTATCAGATGAATATTCTTCAAATTTAAATGCACCCCCCAAACACAATTTAAGTCAAACATATACATATGTGTGAGCAACAAGGGTGATGTCGTGGTTGGAGTCTGCTATAGACCACCAGACCAGGGGGATGAGGTGGACGAGGCTTTCTTCTAGCAACTAGCAGAAGTTGCTAGATCGCAGGCCCTGGTTCTCATGGGAGACTTTAATCACCCTGATATCTGCTGGGAGAGCAATACAGCAGTGCACAGACAATCCAGGAAGTTTTTGGAAAGTGTGGGGGACAATTTCCTGGTGCAAGTGCTGGAGGAACCAACTAGGGGCAGAGCTTTTCTTGACCTGCTGCTCACAAACAGGGAAGAATTAGTAGGGGAAGCAAAAGTGGATGGGAACCTGGGAGGCAGTGACCCTGAGATGGTCGAGTTCAGGATCCTGACACAAGGAAGAAAGGAGAGCAGCAGAATACAGACCCTGGACTTCAGTAAAGCAGACTTTGACTCCCTCAGGGAACAGATGGGCAGGATCCCCTGGGAGAATAACATGAAGGACAAAGGGGTCCAGGAGAGCTGGCTGTATTTTAAAGAATCCTTATTGCGGTTGCAGGAACAAACCATCCCGATGTGTAGAAAGAATAGTAAATATGGCAGGCGACCAGCTTGGCTAAACAGTGAAATCCTTGCTGATCTTAAACGCAAAAAAGAAGCTTACAAGAAGTGGAAGATTGGACAAATGACCAGGGAGGAGTATAAAAATATTGCTCAGGCATGCAGGAGTGAAATCAGGAAGGCCAAATCACACTTGGAGTTGCAGCTAGCAAGAGATGTTAAGAGTAACAAGAAGGGTTTCTTCAAGTATGTTAGCAACAAGAAGAAAGTCAAGGAAAGTGTGGGCCCCTTACTGAATGAGGGAGGCAACCTAGTGACCGAGGATGTGGAAAAAGCTAATGTACTCAATGCTTTTTTTGCTTCTGTCTTCACGAACAAGGTCAGCTCCCAAACTGCTGCACTGGGCAGCACAATATGGGGAGAAGGTGACCAGCCCTCTGTGGAGAAAGAAGTGGTTCGGGACTATTTAGAAAAACTGGACGTGCACAAGTCCATGGGGACGGATGCGCTGCATCCGAGGGTGCTAAAGGAGTTGGCGGATGAGATTGCAGAGCCATTAGCCATTATTTTTGAAAACTCATGGCGATCGGGAGAGGTCTCAGATGACTGGAAAAAGGCTAATGTAGTACCCATCTTTAAAAAAGGGAAGGAGGATCCGGGGAACTACAGGCCAATCAGCCTCACCTCAGTCCCTGGAAAAATCATGGAGCAGGTCCTCAAGGAATCAATTCTGAAACACTTAGAGGAGAGGAAAGTGATCAGGAACAGTCAGCATGGATTCACCAAGGGGAACTCGTGCCTGACTAACCTAATTGCCTTCTATGATGAGATAACTGGCTCTGTGGATGAGGGGAAAGCAGTGGATGTGTTATTCCTTGACTTTAGCAAAGCTTTTGATACGGTGTCCCACAGTATTCTTGCCACCAAGTTAAAGAAGTATGGGCTGGATGAATGGACAGTAAGGTGGATAGAAAGCTGGCTAGATCGTCGGGCTCAACGGGTAGTGATCAATGGCTCCATGTCTAGTTGGCAGCCGGTTTCAAGCGAAGTGCCCCAAGGGTCGGTCCTGGGGCCGGTTTTGTTTAATATCTTTATTAATGATCTGGAGGATGGTGTGGACTGCACTCTCAGCAAGTTTGCAGATGACACTAAACTAGGAGGAGTGGTAGATACACTAGAGGGTAGGAATCGGATACAGAGGGACCTAGACAAATTAGAGGATTAGACCAAAAAAAACCTGATGAGGTTCAACAAGGACAAGTGCAGAGTCCTGCACTTAGGACAGAAGAATCCCATGCACTGCTACAGACTAGGGACCGAAGGGCTAGGAAGCAGTTCTGCATAAAAGGACCTAGGGGTCACAGTGGACGAGAAGCTGGATATGAGTCAACAGTGTGCTCTTGTTGCCAAGAAGGCTAATGGCATTTTGGGCTGTATAAGTAGGGGCATTGCCAGCAGATCGAGGAACGTGATCGTTCCCCTTTATTCGACATTGGTGAGGCCTCATCTGGAGTACTGTGTCCAGTTTTGGGCCCCACACTATAAGAAGGATGTGGAAAAATTGGAAAGAGTCCAGCGGAGAGCAACAAAAATTATTAGGAGGCTGGAGCACATGACTTATGAGGAGAGGCTGAGGGAACTGGGATTGTTTAGTCTGCAGAAGAGAAGAATGAGGGGGGATTTGATAGCAGCCTTCAACTACCTGAAGGGGGGTTCCAAAGAGGATGGAGCTCAGCTGTTCTCAGTGGTGGCAGATGACAGAACAAGGAGCAATGGTCTCAAGTTGCAGTTGGGGAGGTCCAGGTTGGATATTAGGAAACACTATTTCACTAGGAGGGTGGTGAAGCACTGGAATGCGTTACCTAGGGAGGTGGTGGAGTCTCCTTCCTTGGAGGTTTTTAAGGCCCGGCTTGACAAAGCCCTGGCTGGGATGATTTAGTTGGGAATTGGTCCTGCTTTGAGCAGGGGGTTGGACTAGATGACCTCCTGAGGTCCCTTCCAACCCTGATATTCTATGATTCTATGATACTTGTTCCAGTATCACATTGAAACCTATGGAATTTCTTGCTAAACTTCACACTGTAGCAACCATTAAAAATAAGTGTTTATCTAAACATGCATGGCCATACATAACATCAATGGTAGCTCTACCTTCACATAGGAAGAAGGCTATAAATGGCTCCTAGTGTATGAATTTATGTAATATTCCACATGTGCATTTTATACAATGGCATCAAGAGCCAGATAGCCATCATACTACTTATTTAACCACTCCCAACTTGCATCAGCTTCTTATTCCTGCATCTGCCTCTCTGTCTTAATCAAGTGTGTCCAAAAGGACTAGTGCACCTATTCCTACAATTTTACCCATTTCTCTGGTTCAAATTTCAAAGCACTCAGGATCAGGAAATATAAAACCAGGCATCTGGCAAGGTACCCAAAAGTAATAGAAAAAAATATGTTGTGAGGAACAAATGATGAATCAATCTTTTATTCATTTTCCTGCAAGGTTTGTAGCAAATAAATGAGCCTTTCTTTTTGGTGCTACCACAGCATAAAAAGAGTCACTGGAACATGCTGGAATATCCATAAAAAGTGAATTAAAAAAATAGCAAAAATAGTTTTCAAATGCCTACATAAAGCTAAGTCAGGACTATAAAAACTGCTGCATCTAATTCCATAATTTCTTTCTGTGTTTTCATGCAGTCAGGCATTCCGGGTTGTCCTGGAGTTCACTGTCCAAGACTACTACCAAAAAAAAAAATCACAAACTCCACAACACAAATTATGATTTTCGTTATTATTTCCTGTGGATATCATTATTGCCCATAAAGGTTGTTAACTACAAGCAAAATGACTATTGGAATAGAACATTCACCCCTGTTTCTCCTTCTCCGCCCTAAGATTTTCTAGCTTTATAGGCACACATTTCATCCGCTTTTCTCCCCACCTCTTTAACAGTTTGTGAATTTTCATTCCTCTCTAAGTTATGAATATATTATGCTAAGAGATATTACATAAATGAGGCTATTATTCAAAATGAGAACCTTCTCTACTAACAGCATCACTATTTGTGGAGTATAAGACAAAATAAATGTCTCCCATGAGTGACTAAATGCAAAATAAAAAGTAACCACTCAACTTTAATAGTTTAAAAAATGCTATTAAACATAATGGCTCCTCGACATTCAAGCAGCACTATGTTTTAAGTGATCTTCATTTTTAAAGAACTATTTTATTTACATTTTAAATATTGATGGTGCATAAAGTTCTGCTCATGTAGTAATGATAGTCAAAAGTATTTAAAATAATTGCCACAAACCCAAAGTCATAAGTTTGCTCTCTCCCTGGGCTAGAGGAGACTGTGGTACTAAGAACACAAACAGCATCTCTGAAGAACCAATAAGAGATGTCTGCTTTATTCTGGATAGTTCTTGAAATTTTTTATAAGCTTTCACAGTCCCCAAAAGAAGAAATATCAAAGGGAAAAAAATGCGTCAACCAGGTTATTAAACAATAAAACGGCAACTCAATCCAATGTTGTTATTTTTAAATGGTTGAAGAGAATTTTGGCTCTAGATGTGTTTTGAAATTAACTCTTTAGGCAGAAGCCCTGGGATCAAAATGTACTCCGGTAAAGAAGAAGTTATTTCAAAATAGCATCAACTTCATTATTTTATATAAAGTGGTAACAGAGAGGGAAGTTTGTTTTTTTTCTTACAGCCCCTATAGGAAATTACTTACACACACACACACACTGCTTCCCATGCCGGGTGCAAGAGCAAAGAAGAGAATACTGCAATTGACTTCTCAAATCCCTCATTCTTTCAAATCACCATCCAGAAGCTTGAACACATCTGTGGAGCATCCATGACACACGCACTAATAAAATGTGCTCTGAGCAAAAGTGGAATTTGTGGGAAAGAAATACACATGCCGCTTTATCCAGGAAAAACAAACAGTATCACAGATTAGGGCTGCACCAGGAAGCTTTTACTTGATATGTACCAACCGGCCATACGCAATTCTGGATGGCCCCAGTAAAACCAATAATTCAAGCAGGTGGGTAGATCTACAGAGTCCAGCTGTTCATTGCAACATTGCACTCCTGATGGGAAAGCTGGGTCTGTTCACAAAAGCCACAACTAGCATAATCTATGTGTGTCCATCCAGCTATAGACTGGATAGTGTATTTTGTGGCCACAAGAGAAATATCTTGTTTGTGCTGAATTTCTGGACCATTTTTACATGGTTGTACATCTGAAGATCACTCCCACTGTCTTCATTTTAAAGGAATTTAAAACAACACTAAATACTAGGATGTCTTAGGTCACCCATGACAGTCCTACTGGTAATGAGCTGAGTAATGAGAAAGACCACAAAGCAACCAAGTAGTATACAGTGGATTTTCACACAGAAACTAAACGACTTCAGCTTTGTAGATGACATCAACGCTGTTCTTACCCACAAAGCTATGCAGTCTAGAACAAGTGATCTCCAGATCTATACACAGTTAGTAGGGCTGAAAATCAGCATAGAGAAAACTAAAAGCATGAGAAACAATACACAACCAGAAACATCAATAACAATGTCTGGGATTGACACTGAAGAGGTCCAACACTTCGCATATCTTTGCAGCACTGTTAGCAAACCAGTGGAACAGACAAAGACATTAAAGTGAGAATAGTGCAAGCCACACATGCCTTTGCAACCCTAAAGCCGATGTCGAGAAACAGAAACCTTGCCCTCTGAACTAAACTTTGAATATTTAACACAAAGTCTGTCTTATTATATGGAGCTGAAACTTGAGACTTATCAAGACCTTACTACCTAAACTTCAAATTTTTATAAACGGCTGCCTTAGACAAATCCTCAACATCAGATGGGCGGGGGGGGGGGGGGGGGGGGAGTGGGGAGGGAGAAATCACAAACGAAGAGCTTTGGAGGAGGACAAAAACAGAAACTGACAGAACAGGAAATTATGGAACAAAAGTGGAAATGGCTAGGACACATATGAGAGAAAGAACCGAACAACATAACGAGACCAGCATTGGACTGGAATCCTCAGGGCAAGAAGTGATGAGGTAGACCAAGGCCAACTTGGAAATGCACAGCAGAAGCAGAACTGAAAGCTATCAAAATGACATGGGAAGAAGCTAAGGGTATGTCTATACTTACCTCCGGGTTCGGCGGTAAGCAAATCGATCGATTTATCGCGTCTTGTCTAGACACGATAAATCGATCCCGGAAGTGCTCGCCGTCGACGCCGGTACTCCTGCTCCGCGAGAGGAGTATGCGAGTCGACGGGGGAGCCTGCCTGCTGCGTGTGGACCCGCGGTAAGTACCTTGTAGTTCAAACTAAGGTACTTCGACTTCAGCTACGTTATTCACGTAGCTGAAGTTGCATATTTTAGTTCGAACTGGGGGGTTAGTGTGGACCAGCCCTAAGACTGCAGCAAGAGACTGCCAGTGCCAGAGATGGAAGGCAATGGTGAAGCCCTATATTCCGCATAGAATAAACACAATGCAAGTCATAGACTAGTGGTCTTTCACAGGATAAATAATGTACAGTAATCCCAGTGTCTGATTAACTGTTTAGATAGGCCATCGCTATCTATGAGTTGGTTATACTGGTTTGCCAAAAGAAACACACAATAAAATACACTGGAATTGAAGCCACTGTGAATAGTATGAAAGATAGTCTGTTCACGTAAGGAGACAAATTCATTCCAAGTCTAATTCTATTGGCTACAATTGAGTTACACCAAGGATGAATTTGGTCCATTGAGTTTAAAGAGACCTTACCAAACACAAAATAAAGGAATGACAGGAGGGAGGAAGGAAAACAAAACATTCAATGACAGAAAAATTGGTCTGAACACTTGTTGAACCATAAAATGTCAGTGCTGTAGAAGAGAAAGGAGAAGCTCAATGAAAGAGTAGCGTATTAGTAACCATTCTGACGTTAGCTATGAACCGGTCTCTTCTGGAGAGGTCAGTACTGCCTCAGAGGTTCTAAGAATCCCCAAATCACTGTTCAGAAACCAATTTCCTCCAGGTTTGACAAGTCGTGTCATGCGTAAGCAATAACAATTGAGGCAGACGGCATTTTCTAGGGATTAATTACTGGCTGGGAGGAGTTTACAGTCCAGCCAAGGGGCAGCTTGGAACCATTTACCCCAGTTGGTCATTAATCTCTAAGAAATGCCCTGTGCCAAGGTAATTATTCCTTTTAATAAACTAAAAATGGGAAAAAAAAACACAGGTGGATGATTTTTTTTTTTAAATGGGTGATACAGTATCATTTGGTATTTCTAGAGAACTGATGCCCTGTCTAAAACATTAGCCAGCCAGATTATTTGAATCATCTCCATATTCCATTCATCTCAGTCTCTTTTAATGACCTACTCTAGATGTGAATCAAGTGAAGGATCTCCCAAGCAAACCTGTCCTGTACTAAGTGACCCTGGGTGCTGTGCACTGCTTAATTTGTAATGAAAGAGGTGCCAGAGCTCAAGCAATTAGGTCCTGGAGCTCAAGCAATATTTTTACTTTTGTAACTGATGCAGCAAGCCCAGAGGTGCTGGGACTATGAACTGCCAACCCTGGAGGTGCCGGGGCTCAGCTCTGGCAAACCCTGGCACAAATTAAGAACTGATGCTCTGCCTTATTTCTCTTGGGTTTTACAGGTGACATTTTTGCCACAGGACTATTCCACCAATAAACTTGAAAAAGGGTAGAGTGGGAAACAGGGAGTCACAAAAACAAACATGACAAGCTTGAATTTAATTTGAAATGTTCATTAAATTTTGGACCATTGCTATTCATACCATAGAGATACAGTACCAATAATCAGTGGCATTAAACAGCAACATTTACAATTCAAAGAAAGAAGTGGATATTGGTTTCTATCTAAGCTAATACGTCCCTGGTGTTCTTGAATATTCTCCACTTCATTGACTCTCATGCTCAAAATCACAGTTCCCAATTTGGAGCCTTTGAACCTTTCATGAAACCCTCCCAACCTGCGCCTTATTCCTGTTCACGCAAGATCTTGTCAGCTTTTTCAGAGAAAAGATCAATAAAATCAGCCCAATCTCCTGCCTCCTTTCTTGCTCCCAACATGCTCTCCTTCTCTACATACGTCTGACTGAGGTTTCTTTCCTGCTGTCTATTCTCTCCTCTTGCTCCAGTGATACTATTAGGCCCTGTCTCCTGATAACTCTTACTCCTACTCTCAATCCATCCTCTCCCCCTCAACTTCCCACTGTCCTCTAGCTGCTTCTCTTTACAATGAATGCATGATCTGGTCTTCCCATTCTCAAAAACTTGTCCAAACTAGGAACTTCTCCCTACCTGGCTCTCCAGCTACCACAACATATACATTTTTCCATTCATCAGTATGGTCTTCAAATACCCATTCCTTTTGTCAAACAGTGTCTTGAATCCCTTCCAATCTTGCTTCTGCCCATCTTCTTTCCTCTGAAACTGCTCTCCCCAAGGTCTCTAATGACCTGTTCCTGGCAAATCTCAGGGTCTTTAGACCATCCTCATTCTCCTCCACAATTTCTTTGCTGTATTTGACATTGTCACTCACATACACTGAAATCTTGTCATCAAAACCACAGTAGGATGCTCTCCACCTACCTCTCTGAAAATTCCTTCAGGCCCTCCTCCTTTGGCACCCTCATTTTCTGTTGCTTATTTGTAGTACAGTAGCACCTAAAGGTCTCAGCCAAGACAAGGGCCTCAGCACTCTGGTCAGCACCGTACATACATATTGTAAGAGACCAGCCCTTCCCCAATGAGCTTACAAACTAAATAGACAGGATGGGAGGGGAGACAGTGGCTTGCCCAGGGTCATACAGCACGTCAGTGGCAAAGCTGGGGATAGAACCCAGGATCCTGTCTAGTGCCCAACTTCTTTCTTTACTTTCTTTCACTTGCTTACATTTTTTCTTTGGGTGATCTCTCCACTCACATACTTTATCTACCATCATTTCGCAGACAACTCAGAATTCTGCATCTCCACTCAACTTGTTGCCATCCCTCCAATCCCACCTCTCTTTCTGTTACATTTCCAGCTGGATGTCTCACCAACATCAAAAGTAAACACGGTAAAAAGTTGTCTTCCCTCCAAATCTCTGCCCACTCCCTTCCTTCTGTCACCGTTGACAACATTTTGGTCCTTCCTATGATCATCTTTGACTTCTCCCTCTTGTGCCCTACACACCCTGGGCCCTTTCCTGTTGCTTCTTCCACCCATCTAAAAATTGTGCTTTTCTCTCGCTCCCTACAGCTAACACTCATAATTTCCCCTTTTAATTACTGTACCTCCGCCTCTCTGTCCTCCCTGACACATATGGTGCTCCTCTCCAGCCCATGCAAAATGCAGCTGCTAAGATATTCCATGCCTTGTCTAACCAAGTTACCTCTTCACACTTTGAATCCCTCCACTGGTGGCACCTTCACCTCTGCTACATCGCATTTAATTGTTTGTCCTGGAAGGTCCTGCCTAACTCTGCTCCTCCCTACTTACTGTACAACATCACTCCCATCCCATCTGCTCTGGCAATGACAGCCTTGTGTCCAGTGTGCCCACTTCTCCCACAAGCATTTCCATGCTTTCCCCCCTCCCTCCCCCCCATGATACTCTGCAATGGTCCTCACTCAGGGATTGATAGGGAAATGTGGCCTAATGGTCAAGGCCGCAACCCATGACCAGCAGGGGGGTTGTGGGGAAAGGAGCCCAGGCCCTCCCATTCCACCAGGCTCTGACCCAGGGCCCTTTGGGCAACCAGTGGTCTGGCAACAGAGGCTGCTTAAGACTACCATCCTTCAGCCACTTCCTCTCATCCCCCTCCAGGCCCCCTTAGTCCAGGGCTTTCCCCTGTTGGGGAAGTCCAAACTAAATAAGTAAGAGGGGATTACCAATATCTGGGGTCCACAGGCCAGGGAGAAGGGTGGGCCCTCCCTTCCCTTAGGGAGGGCCCCTTTGGGCAGCTGTGTCAGAGACTTTAAGCTTCCTTCTGCACTGCACTGCTGGAGCTGCAGGTCTGCTCACCTCCAGCTCTGCCAACCAAATGAGCTAATTCTCTGTCTTAATTCCTCCAGCAGATGGAGCATTTGCTGCAGGTGTGGTGGGCCGGGGCTGGCTGGGTCCAAAAATATTCCTTTAACCCCTCGTTGCCCAGTGTGGGGTTTGTACACCCTATCACATATTCCCATACGTGGATCACCCTTCCTAAGCTTGTCCATAAGACCACTACCTTCTCCACATTCAAATCTCTGAAGAAGATCCACTTCTACTGTGA
Source organism: Chrysemys picta bellii (assembly GCF_011386835.1). Taxonomy (NCBI): domain Eukaryota; kingdom Metazoa; phylum Chordata; order Testudines; family Emydidae; genus Chrysemys; species Chrysemys picta. The sequence continues at coordinate 112,807,717 of NC_088795.1, read as the reverse complement.
CAGCTACAAGGATGTATATGATTATGGGAAGTTTGAAGGGTATGTGAGGATAATCAATTAATTTTTATATATATTTAAAGTTGTACTATTAGGATGTGACTAATCATCAACCCATTACCTTTACTTGTATTTTATAACTCTTACTCATCATCATTGTATCTCTGATCGGTTTGTCTCACCTTTTGAGGCCTTAAGTGATTTGGAATAGACACCATGCCTTCTTTAGTGTCTGTATAGTGCCTAGCACATTGTGGATGTGCAAATAAGATACATGAAAAAACACAAACATACTAGTGTGCTAGGCCTCTCCCAGGAAGCCCTCAACACTTTTCAGGATCAGGCCCTCTAAGCAAGGCCCTTTGTTTTCAGTTTTTATTTTGTTGAATGTTTCCTAAGAATTTATCAGTGCCGATTTCAAAAATTTTAAAACGGGTGAAAAATCAGTGCAAAAAATTAACTTCACAGCTTTCTGGGTAAAGATCAGGGTTAATATTGGTGGAGTGGCAGGAGAGGAAAAAAAAGAAACAAAGAGCGAAATCAAGAGTATAGAAATCAAACGCAGTTTAATGTTGTAGTTTATTTAATGAACCGTACATTATGCATGGTACACATATGCATGGTTGTGTGTGCATTTTCCACTACACTGCCTTATTTTAACAGTGTCGTATTTGCACTCAAATTAATGCATTATTAACAAACACATCTAGTGTAATGTATTGGGTTTTCTTAACATAATCAGTATTTTCATGTACTTAAGTCATCCAAAATTTGGGTGAAAAATGAGTAAAAATGGAATAATAGTTTTTGTAAAACAGGCATTTTTTGGTGAAAATCAGTAAAAACTAAAAATGAAGGGCTGTATGTATAAGGTTTCTGGAATAATGTGACGGTGATCAGACATGCATTCCTCTAGGACTATTTTGAAATCAAAGTTTCATCATGTTATCAAAAAAAGTTGTTTTCCTCAGATTTGAAATAATGCCTCCGATTTGCCTTATGGCCCCAATATTATGAGATATTAATAATCTCTGTATGTGTAATATGTAGGCAAACAAATCATGATTTTTTGGTAGACTGCCTAGAATTTTATTTACAGGGATAAGCTCAATTTGTACAACTCATTGATTTTTGTGGCAGAAAGCTGAAATCATAATTTATGCTGAATATACCTGTTCCTCAGTTTGGTAATCCCACTGCCGTTCTTTAGTTCTTATTAGCATGGCATCAGCTATTGGCCTCAGCCTTTTAACTGTTTTCAGTGGAGGGAGCAACAAGAAAGGGACGTGCATCCATTGTCCTCTCACTAGGGTTTTTCAGCATTGTGACAGGTTCTCTCTCACAGGCTGACAGTCAGCACTGACAATAGGTGGGTTTTCACCTGGCGTTTTCTGGATGGAGAATAACCGAGTGACAATGGACAGAACACGAGTCACTGCAGAAAGGGTTACAGCCTGTCTCTGACTTAGGCGTGGTTGATAAACCAGAAGAACTTGCCTGTAGGAGTGTAGTTATGTCCAATAATTCTTTTGCTTCTAGCTTTTTATTATGTTCAACCTTAAAAAAAAAAAAAAAAAAAAGGCTAGGCCAGGAGTCGGCAGCCTTTCAGAAGTGGTGTGCCAAGTCTTCATTTATTCACTCTAATTTAAGGTTTCGCGTGCCAGTAATACATTTTAACGTTTTTAGAAGGTCTCTTTCTATAAGTCTATAATATATACATACAACAATAGTTTAGTTAAAGTAAATAAAGTTTTTAAAATGTTTAAGAAGCTTCATTTAAAATTAAATTAAAATGCAGAGCCCCCGGACCAGTGGTCAGGAGCCGGGCAGTGTGAGTGCCACTGAAAATCAGCTCGCGTGCCGCCTTTGCACGGGTGCCATAGGTTGCCTACCCCGGGCTAGGCTTTTCATTTACACACTAATAGCTCATAGGATGACAAAATAAGCCTTGTCATAGCTTATCTATCATACAAATATATGGGACACTTGCTCTACAGCTTCTTATTGGTTCCGTACACTAGCGTGTGAATGAAGTACAGATTGACATGAACTAAGACATTCCAGTCTTTGGGGAAGTTCAGATCCTGATCTTTCTGGCTTGGACCCATCTCTAGGCTATTGTGACAGTGATGTGAAATTACAGTGCTTCCAAAATAAACTTATGCTCTATAAAATGTTTAAATAAAGATATTTATCTTTCTTGCTTAGCTTTCTTATTTTCTAAGAAAGTTAACAAAATTTTCTGTCCCTCCAGTTCAATGAGTATGAGTGGTGGATAATGACCAAAACACTTACCCTTAGTGCTACACAATATACCAAAATTCCCATATTTGTGACTTTGAACTCTTTTCTCTCTCATTCACTGAAAACTAAATAAATTTTCTATGCTTATCTCTACAATGCAATAAAAGTGAAATGCATGTCAGACAATGCCCAGGTTGTCTTTTTGCCTTGGGTACTTTTAGATACTACAGAGCTTTTAGGAATCTCTATCTGTTTAGATTTCACTTCATAACATCCCTGCAGCAGCAGGCTGAGAATGAGGTAGCAAAAGAAGAATTTTGTCCACCCAATGTGCCAAGGGAAAAATACAGGGAGCACTGTGTAATGCTCTTTGCGGTAATATTTATCTTAAACATAGAAAAGAGATTGCAAACATCTTGGTTGCTATGTTCCCCATACACTCTTATGTCCCCTAGGTTTAGCCATCTTTAATGTGATAAAAGTTTTTTTGGGGGGAAAAAATATATCATTCAATTCCTGCCTCTTCTACTCATGCCTGATAACTCCAGTTCCACCGGTAGATCTGCTTCTTAAGGTCAACTCCAATTTCTCTTCCTTCTCCTGGATCAGAAACCACCAATGGAGGAAGGGAGGACGACTTCTCTTTTTACAGACCTCCAGGTCCTTTTCAAAGAAGAACCTGGGATAACGGGAGAAACAATTGGAAACAAGGAAGAGAGCTATATCATGTTATCAACCAGCTCTCTATGGATTACCAGTAGTCCATTGTCGAAGAAAGGCTGTGCTAAATAATGTAAACCCATCTCTAATGTTCACTGTACTTAGAATTCAACTACCCCTATCCTCAAGTCTTTCTAATTAATTAATTTTGAGTGAGCAATTTAAGTTTGATCAATACAAAAATGCGATTTTTCTAATTGCAATTCGTTACAGTCTCTCTAAATTCGCTGGTCTAAGAATAAAGACTGATCTTTCCAAACCTCTCAGCCAGAAATATTATGATAATGAGCAACGCCCAAGCTTCACAAAGAAAGCCTGCAATATTAATCTTTTCCAACAAACAGATCTTTTATAATAGCAAAGGTTGTTTCCAGAAATAACATCTTTGTGAAGATGTTAGTCCTCTCTACATTAAAAATGCAGGCTCATTTCTTGTTTTATGAGCTTACCAAATGACCACCTGAATATCTTTTCGAACTGGCAGCTTATGTGAAACTCTGACTTTAACATACAGAAATAGATGCTTATCACCACTCAAACGAATGTAATATTCTTAATAGAATAATCTTTTCAAAATGAAAGCTTTCCATAATGAAATTCCTCTTTTCTACTGAAATAAAGGGGCCGGGAGAGTGCAAACTAAAGCCTAATTAATCCGATGTAATTTATACGAATGATCTCATAGCCACAAAAAGAAATCTATGCTCAAGCAGTTAGCATTTAGGTATCCAACACATACTCCAAAGAGCACTTGCGCAATGCACACAAGTGTTGATGTTACAGACCAATAGACATTCTGTTTGAATTTTTTTGGAAAATGGAATTTACAAACATTTATTTTAGAAGGTCAACAGTACATTTTCTCTTTTGGCTAAACAGTCTGGTAAGATTATTATGCAGAATTGTTTGTATAGAGTTATACATATTGACTCTCTTTTTTAAGCAAACCATCAGTTTAAATTTCCCTCCAACACAAGAAATTTTACTTTTGTTATTTTCAAATACTGCTTTTCTAGCAAGCTAATATGCACTGTAGGTGCAGTTTCTCTTTACAGCACCAATGCTCTGCTCCAACAAGGCACTTAGATAGTCTCATTGACTCCAATGAGACAACTCACATGCTTAAAGTTAGGCACACGATTTACTGCATCGGGGCCTAACGCTTCCTTTCATTGTTTGTTGTCCTGCAAATGATTTTTGTTCAATGCTAGATGTGTGGTAGCAAGTTATGTTACAGTCCTTGGGTATCCAAATGCATGATATAAACACCACAAGCTTATGCCTCTTTTCTACTATAGTTTTGTCTCATACAATGCAGACTAGCTCAAGGTGCTGTTATACGCTCATATCACAGAGCGGCCACATCTCCCAATATCAACAAAAGTAATCTCCTGGCTATGCTAACAGTCATCTGAGAAATACCACATAATCTAATTGAGCTATTGATTCCCAACCCAGGCCTTCTATTTAAAATTCCAGAGAGGAGAGAGAGAGAGGAGACATTTGTGCAGTAAACATCATGCCCCACAGAGCTTCCTTAACTTTTGGATTCTGGGTGCATTTACTTGTATTTGTCACTAATCTTACAGAAAGAATTGTTGTTGTAAGGATACTGATGTTTTGTCTGAAATTGTTCATCCTCCTGTTTAACTGTTTCAGAACAGACCATGAATTTTACAGTAGGTGAAATACTACTTCTTTATATGCATCCGAAGAAGTGGGCTGTAGTCCACGAAAGCTTATGCTCTAATAAATTTGTTAGTCTCTAAGGTGCCACAAGTACTCCTGTTCTTTTTACTACTTCTTTAATTACTGAGGATAAACCTGCAAAGGGGAGGGAAGCCAGGGTGCCACATCTCCGCTTCACTACTCGTTATTTATCCATCTAGACACTTTGTAATACTATAGGTCTGACAGAATATTTTTGTCATTTGTTTTCTGGTTAGTTTTTAATTTAGAAAAAATGAAGCACAAAGTTTGCACAGGGAAAAAAAACCCAGCAGAAAACCTACTTTTATTTTTATCTTTTCATTCCGATTGCAAGAGCAACAAACTCCCCTGACACAATTATTTCCTATGAATATTAATTATGCCACTACTACAGTGTGTCTTCTAATCTCCCAGAAATAATGCAAAAATTATGGGGATGAGAGAGTAGCTGAATGGAATGATAAACATTTTATTCATTTCACCAAAAAACAGAGGTGTCATGCGGGTGATAATGTGTTTACATAAATACAAACTTCTACAGAGGGCAATTTATGTTAATAGCAATGCATGAGAGAGACAAGACAGGTTAGGTAATAACTTTTATTGGCCCACCTTCTGTTGGTGGAAGGGACAAGCTTTCCAGGTTCACAGACAGTGGCAGATTCCGTGAATGCTCTGGGGCTAGAGCATCTACGGAAAAAAAAAAAAATGAGTGGGTGCTCAGTATCCATGGACAGCGCAACGGGTCAGTGCCGCCTCCTCCTCCACAGAACCTCCTGCCCACTGGTGGCCCTGCCGATTGGCTCCTCCCCCCCCCCCCCCCCCCCGCAGCACATCCTGCCTGCCATGATCAGCTGTTCCGTGGCATGCAGGAGGCATTGGGGGGAGGGGGAGAAGCGGGGCAGGAGTGGGGGCTTGGAGAAAGGGGCAGAGCGGGGGTGGAGCCTGGGGCAGAGCGGGGGTGGGAAGAGGTGGGGCGGGGGCTTGGAGAAGGGTGGGATGGGGCCTGGGGAAGAGCGAGGGTCAAGCACACCCTGGGATCGGAGTAAGTCAGCGCCTATGCCCAGGGGCTCCAGCCAAATTGGAGGCCCGCACAGGAGCGCGGGAACCTGTGTATGTAGAAGTGGGAGGACCACCAATGCTGGAACTGTGGCCCTGCCCCCTGCTCCTGCTCTTCCCCCCCCCCCCCCCCAAGGTCCCGACCCCTGGCCAGGGCAGAAGCGGGAGTCCGGCCATGGTAAGAGCCATCCAGAGAGCCCTGGCCACTGTGGGGAGCCCCACACCCTCCACCTTCTCTGGGTGGGAAGCCGGGCTCCCCCTCCCCCCAAGAGCAGCCCCTGGCCTGTGGTCTTGCCCCCAAGGGCAAGAGGAGGCTCCAGGGTTCCCCACAGCGGCCCTTATGTGGTGTTTAGATGCTTCTTGTAATTATTAGAACTGGGAGCACTGGCTGTTGGGAGTCTGAAAGGACAGGAAACAGGAAGGAGGGGGGAGGAGTTGAGGAGACTGGAAGAGTTACAGAGTGTGCAGCTACAGCTTGGGGAAGAGATTTGCACTGTAAATAAAGTTCTGTTGAAGTTGTTAATACTTTGCCTGGTGGATACAACACCTTACCACAGCCCGGCCAGGAAGTGGGGCCTTGTGGGGGAAGAGAAGGAGCAGGAGGTGAGGCCCTGTGACGAGAGGGGATTAAGGCCAACCTCAGCCCCTACTGGGAAGAGGCTGGCACCGCTAGCAGGTAGGGTGGCCAAATGCCTGGTTTTTGACCGGAAAGTCTGGTCAAAAAGGGGACCTGACCGTGCCTAGTCAGATCTACTGACTGGACACTCAAAGTCCAGTTATTGTGGGTGGGGGAGGCGCCAGGTAAGAGGTGGCACCTACTCAGCCAGGGCCACCTCCTACCTGCATCATGCGGCTGCAGCTCTCAATCCTGTCTCAACAGGAGAGACCCTCCTGACCTGGGCTGGGGTGTGGGAGGAGAAAAGCAGCGAGCAACCGTGTGGGAGGGGGAAGAGGAGTGGATGAGGGCAGGGCCTTGGGGAAAGAGTTAGGGCAGGGGTGGGACTTCGGAGGGAAGAGGGTGGCAGGAGAGGTTCAGGCACTCCTGCTGGACTGTCCAGTTTTTAAATATTACTAAGTTGGCAATCCTACTAGCAGGGGCTGCGCTTCACAGTGAGGAAGCGGATCACCTTATCAGCTCCTCCGCCGCGAAGTGCAGCCCCTGCTGCTACCACTCCGTGCCTGCCTGAGGCTACTATGCCCAGGCTAAAAAGTGGGCAGGCATGGCCCTCCCACTTTTAAAATTTCTGGTGTCCCTGTGCCCCCAGAGAGTGTGAGGGGCCCAATACATCTTAATCCACCTCTGTTCACAGAGCTCTTCCTCACATCTGTAGCAGTATCAATAGCTGTACATGACTTTTCCTAATACTTTCTTAAAAGACTAGTCACTATTATTCACACTAGCATGCAGTGTATTTAAAAAGGTATATTGGGCTATTTTCCAAACCAAGCATATTTACTTCATATAACTAGAATACTTATCCAAGAAATGTGTCTCATATCAACAAATTACATTGTCTACGAGATTCAATCTGGGTGGCCAGGAGTGCTTTCCCCCCCCCCCCTTCTTTCTTTAGTCTGTTTATGCTTTCAATCAAATAAAGAAGTATTTCAAAATTGTTTGTCCGTTGGTTTTGTATCCATAGAGATGTACCAAAAGGCATACAGATCATTCAGGGGGCCTTCTGAACATGGGCATGACCATGCCAGGGAATGGATAGATAAATCCTGCCCAAGATCATTTTAAATTGTGCAGCGAGGAGTTCCTGTGTAGATATTTAAAATGCAATTACTGGTCAAAAAAGTGATAAAAAAATATCACTGACCAAATCAAATCTAGTTTACAAGTCAAAGGACACTTTGTTACTGCCTACACACCACAAGCCACCAAAAGTCCACCCACTGACCCCTGAATAGAGTCCAATAACTTGGATTAGCCCAAAGTATTACAGCCCTCAGGACACTAACCCATTTTGTGCCAGAGGCAGAGATTATGAGGGACTGAGGTGCACCAATGCCTGAGGCCCCTGCAAATGCAGAGCATTGATTTGGTGAGATATATCCACATGATCCTAGCAAGCAAACTCCACCTAAGACCTAAAAATCAAGCTGTGTTATTTCTGCCTCTTACGCTTTAGTAAAACAGGTTTCAGAGTAGCAGCCGTGTTAGTCTGTATCTGCAAAAAGAACAGGAGTACTTGTGGCACCTTAGAGACTAACAAATTTATTTGAGCATAAGCTTTCGTGGGCTACTGCCCACTTCATCGGATGCATAGAATGGAACACGCAGAAAAAATATATTTATACATACAGAGAACATGAAAAGGTGGAAGTAGCCATACCAACTGTAAGAGGCCAATCAACTGAGATGAGCTATCATCAGCAGGAGAAAAAAACCCTTTGAAGTGATAATCGAGATGACCTATAGAAGGTGTGAGGATACTTAACATGAGGAAATAGATTCAATTAGTGTAATGACCCAACCATTCCCAGTCTCTGTTTAGACCCAAGTTAGTTGTATCTAGTTTGCATATTAATTCAAGTTCAGCAGTCTCTCTTTGGAATCTGTTTTTGAAGTTTTTTTGTTGCAAAATTGCCACCTTCAAGTCTGTGTCTGAGTGGTTAGAGGGGTTGAAGTGTTCTCCCACTGGTTTTTGAATGTTATGATTCCCGATGTCAGATTTGTGTCCATTTATTCTTTTGCGTAGAGACTGTCTGGTTTGGCCAATGTATATGGCAGAGGGGCATTGCTGGCACATGATGGCAAACATGCCTCTAGCCACCCTATCACAGAGCTTGAGAGACAGACCAGTCCTCGCTTGCAAAGATAGGTTCCTGGGTTAGTGTTTATATTGTATGGTGTGCAGTTGCTGGTGAGTATTTGCTTCAGGTTGGGGGGCTGTCTGTAAGCAAAGATTGGTCTGTCTCACAAGATCTGTGAGAGGGTGGCTAGAGGCATGTTTGCCATCATGTGCCAGCATTGCCCCTCTGCCATATACATTGGCCAAACCAGACAGTCTCTACGTAAAAGAATAAATGGACACAAATCTGACATCGGGAATCATAACATTCAAAAACCAGTGGGAGAACACTTCAACCTCTCTAACCACTCAGTGACAGACTTGACAAGGTGTAGAGCTGTGGTCCATTGGGCAGCCTGTGGAAGCTACTGTAACTTACACAGTACTGGGAAGCCTAAATGACACCAGGGGCCACTCCAGTCTCCAGAGCAGCCTAGGTCAGAGATCAGGAGAGCACAGAAGTGGCTTAAAGCCAACTTAGCTCTCCTTTTCCCTGGACTGAAAATGCTATGCTGCATCTCTTAGAGGCACAGCTCAAAATCTTGCTCTATATCTCCTCACATCTTTCCTAATAAGGGTACTGGTTATTCTTCTGCTTGCCCCAGTGTGTCCTGCTGTTGCCAGACTTAATAGCATTTATCCATAATTCTATTAACCTAAGACTACTGTTGAGGATTCTGCTCTCATGTACTTTGCAAAAGGAGGTTACTCACTATGCCTGATCTATGGTCACTATTGCTAGCAACACGTCTCCTGCATTTCACCAGTTGCACTTGCTGGTATCAGTTCTCTCCCAACAAGGAAGTACTCCATTCCTGACGTCCAAATCTTTCTTGCCCAGTCAGAGACTGGGGCAAGACATTACTGGCATCATTACTGTTAAAAAGTGATTATGTTGTCAAGTAATTTTGTTCAAGGATTTTCTTGTATGTTGCCTTATTATTGATATTAAGTCTTTGAGGCCTTCAGTGATTTCTAGAACTGGTTGGAAAATTCAAATATTTCATGAACAGTCTATCATATATACTTTAATACCCTCTTGTACTGGTGAACTCCATTGAATTTATTGGTTTTATACCAACAATAAATGTTATTAGGATATCCTGTCCCTGGGAAAGTTATTCAAAAATACAGGAAGTGAAAAGAGCTCAGGATTTTGTGGCCCTTTAGTTACCTTTTGGTGCCTTTGCTATAAGTGATGCCTATATGCTGTAAAAACCCAGGAACTTGTCTAATTTCTTCCTTTTCTACACCATCTGTCTGAAGTCTGTGGGGGCTCACTCAATAACTAAGCTAGTGGGGAATTCCTGTGATGAATAAATAAATGCCATAGCAGCATATTATCTTAGATTTCATTTCTGTAATAATGGCATATATCAGAGACCTTAGTTCAGATCCTTTTCCCTATCCATGTGTGTATTTTTTTATTATTTGTTTTGATGCCTTAAGAAAAAACATACCAGTAGATGAGTTTAACTGCCAAATTAACTACACAACAAAATTGATGCCAAGAATTGAAGTTGTATTCCCCCTCCTCCACACTGATTCTTGGAGATATCACTGGTCAGCCTGTGACAATCAGCTGTTATTGCAATTGGCATACTAGAAGTTTATATATAAAAAAAATAAAATTCAATACAGTTCGAATTCAAGAGAGTCCTTCGCCATATTCAGTAGCAAGAACAAAAGTTTTGCTTCAAAAATGTAGGTTAAGTGATGTAGCCATATTTCCTATCCACAAAAGTTGGTACAACTGCCTGTACAGTTTCTTGCATGTTTCAGCAACACAGAAGTTTCCGTACGGACACCTAGAGCCCTGCATGGATAAACATTTTGTATCCGCATCAGATGCGCAATCTGCAAAGATGGTGCACGGATATCTGCGGATGTGGATATCTGCGGATATAAAGCGGATATCCACAGATTTGCAGGGCTTTATGGATACCTTCATTTTGCCTGAAACCTTTAATTATTCACAGGACTATTTGAACTCCTAACAAGACCTGTCCTAGTCACACTCCTCCAGCACTTAGTCCTCCCAACCTGTTCAAATGGCCTCAGACATGCAATACTTTTGCTCAGCTAACTCTCCTCTAAAACAGTGGTGGGCAACCTGCGGCCCACAGGCTGCACGCAGCCCATCAGGGTAATCCGCTGGCAGGCTGCAAGACAGTTTGTTTACATTGACCGTCCACAGGCACAGCTGCCCGCAGCTCCCAGAGACCACAATTCGCCATTCCCGGCCAATGGGAGCTGCGGGAAGCGGCATGGGCCTACCCTGATAGGTTGTGTGCGGCCCGTGAGTCACAGGTTGCCCACCACTGCTCTAGAAGGTTGAGCTTTATCTAATTACTACTTCAATAGGTTTGGAGGTGGGGCATGCTGAATCTCCCCTTCCCAAACCTTCAGGGCTTCAGTTGCAGAGCTGTGAAAATGAGAGCAGATATTCCATCTATATGCAATGATGTGCTACACTTCTTCCCTCTTTCTCAGGATATTATGCTTCACTGACAGCCCCAAAATGTAAAAAGATAAAAAATTCCTTGTTTTTTGTTTTACAATGCCACCATTTATTGTGGCACAACTGTGACAATTTTGCCCACTTACAATGTGCTGACATGGATCCACTAACAGAGAATGACATTTATGGTGTCCACTGTGTCAGAGGCAGTTAGGTCACCTTCTGGGATCCTAGCTTGTAAAACAAGCTTGTCCTCCGAAGGTGCTCTTGTTTCTCTTTATGATTTCTATGTTTGCAGGAATAGACATGACTGATGATTCAGAATTAAATGTAACCCTGTAGGTTGTCAGTGACAGATATGGTATGCATTACATGCACTAGTATTAGTTCAGATGTTGGCAACACAGTACAATGAATTACTCCCCCTTAAGCAGCTCATAATTGTGTTTCCACTTTACCTTTTCCCCACCAGAGTTTCATAAATTCTGCAAACCTGTGTGACTGCAGGTTGTTTTGGAAGGGATGGCGTATTTTGGGGGTTAGTATAGCAATAGTCTATGAAATCTTTTCAAAAACTGACACAAGTTGTAGGCAACATACTAACAATGCCTCTAATCAAACTGCTGAGTTCTTTTTAAGCAATCATTGAGTTGAGAGAAGAGAAATTCAAGGCTTTAAAAAAAGTCTAGTATGGTCATATTTATTTCTTCTGATAACTGTTTTCGTAAAGGTGGTGAGGTGAGCTGCCTAACACAATAATACAAATTAAGAAACAGAAGACTTTGACTATATCTCCTACTACAATAACTAGAGCTCAGTCCTTTCTGGCTTTTTTTGTTTGTTTGTTTCTCCTTCCAAAACGACTTTACAATACCTTGAGTGTTAAAACAGCTGTGAGAGACCAAGTTCTATTCTATTCTCTCCAGTCTTCTGCATCTCAATTCTCGAGGAATATGGATAGTAAATCTTCAAGAGGTTCATTAAACTATACTGATTTTTCTACAAATGTCTCTTTTGCTTGCCTCTCTTAATTTGGCTTTACAGTACATGGAGAGCTGCCTTTCAATGATAATCTTTCAACTGCAAAATTGTTGCACTCCCACTGATGTGATCTTTTTGGTCACTCACCCTGCAGCTACATGAGTCATTAGATTTTTAGTCAGAGAAACCAGGCTTTCAATTTGAGCCGTGCAACAGCAGCAGCAAAAACAAAAAAGTCTATCAAAAATCAAGAGGACTTCACTTGTTAGGGTTGCATGGAAAGGGCCAAATCCTACTTGAAAATAGCCCATGTAAGGCAAGCTGCATTTGGCTCTAGGTGTAGGACATCTGTAAGATAAATGCTACTGAAGGGCAGTAGCAACCCCTTTTTTGACAGTGATGTGCCTTCATCTCTGAACAAAGTACAAAAGTACATCCTCTAGCAGATCTATGAGGATGTCTTTTCTGATTCAATCAGAAGTATAGCCTGAGAAGGTAACAAAACAACAATTTGTATGTGAATACAGGAGAACTTTGTTACAAAACAACTGGACATTTTAATCCATTGATTAATTTGTGGTTCCAATTTCAAGGCACATGAAGAAACATCAAATAATGAGCAGAGAAAGTTGATCAGTTTCCAGAGCACTTCAATAAATATGATTGTTTAAAATATCAGTGGGAGCTTATTTTTCCTCACTGACAGTGATTTTAACTGGAGCTGTTAAATCAGAGTTTGAGCTCCCTTCTTTTCCTCTAGGTGACCAATTTCCATCGACAACAGGGCTTGAGTATGTAGCACTAAGGGACAGTTGAGAGACAACAGGTGTCTAAAATGAGTAGCTAGTAAGCTAGGACTGTCAGTTAAGGCAGTAAAACTGGCATGTGAAGTAATAGTGGTTAGGTAGCAGCAGCATTAGCAGGCAAAGGCCTGTCAGGAGAGACAGTGGAGCTGGCATGTGAGTCTCTCCTGGGACTTTCAGAGACAGTGGTAGGGAGAATCAGAATCTCTTTAAATATTATTTACATATGGACTTATTTTCCTCACCTCAAGCTGAAAGGAATCAGATGGGCAGCACTGCCACTGCATCACCTCAGCTTTTGTTCTCTCAAGGCATGTCCGCACTAAGAAAACAAGGCGGTTTTTTTTTTTTGCTTTTGTGTTTTTTTAAATACGATCACTAGAAATGGGTTAAAAGCTTAGTGTTGACAGGGCAAGTTGTATCCTTCCCTTGGGCTCACCTCAGCCAGCTAATACGTGTTAAAACTACAACACTGCCCCATCTACATTAGGATATTAAAACACAGTAGTAACATTTTGAAAACACTCTTTACCCCTCACACACAAGCCTTGAGGGAAACCCTCCCCTCGCATCCACCAAATGGACTTGGCACAGCATGACACTACAAGGACTGGAGTGAGCAATTCTTCTTTCCCCAATCCCTTTCAAAGCCAGGCTGCAGAGTAGCAGCAAAGTCATTCTGTGGCCACTACTGGAGCAGGAGTATTTGCTCCATTGTCCTATGTGGGGATACAGCATTAGTGGTTGCAGAACCCTAAGACCAGTCTCCTGCAGCCACATGCAGGAAGCTCCTGAGCAAACTGATTCACACTATACACAGGATGTGAGAATTTCCCATGCAAGCACCTTAAATTCTGCCTCTAGCCTAGCAAAGCAGAATCACAGAGGTTCCACTGCAGCCAGCATCCTCTATAAATAGGAGGTTTGCCCTGAAGGGAAAAAGCAGTGATAGTTAAAGGAAAGCAAATAGAAATTAGATACAAGAACTGGATATTCATAGATTCCAAGGCCTGAAAGGACCACTGTGGGCATCTAATCTGACCTCCTGTATGACACAGAACTTCCTCAAGAAAAAAAAATGGACCAGCAAGTATATAAATGTGACTAAGCAAAAATAAATATTCAGGAGATAGCTGCTTCATTATTCCCCCTGATGCTTTTCAGGCATCTTTGGTCTAAGACAGTGGTGGGCAGCCTGCAGCCTCTCAGGGTAATCCACTGGCAGGCTGTGAGACAGTTTGTTTACATTGACCATCGCAGACATGGCTGCCTACAGCTCCCATGTTTGCCGTTCCTGGCCAATGGTTACTAATGAAAATAAATGGTATTAAATCTAAAATAAAATGAAGGTAGTTAAGTACAAAACAAAGCTAATTTTATTAATGAATCACAACTAGTGAATTACGAAATGCTCCTCTAGTACGTTTTTTTAATTCAAAATAAAAACACCTCATGCTATAAAAACCAAGCCCCTACCAATCCAAAGATATTACAATGCAGTGTAATAAAACATGTTGTATCTCTCTTTTGTTACTAAGAAGCTAAATAAAGTAAGACACATGCTCCTACTGAACCACCCATCACTAGGAAATCTCTCTGAAGTAGACAAAAGCACATATTAAAAACCCAGTCCTGTGCTTACGTGTGCATTTTCTTTTCTGACCAAATCCAAACCAGAACTGTCTTTTCCTTATCCTAAGCACAAGTTTTTCTTTAGGAAAACTGTAGTGAGTCACTTAGCGGCACGCTGTAAAGGAGAAATGCTTCACTTTGATTCCTGTCAAGTCTGATAAGGGTCATATTTACTATGTGCTGTACTAATACTAGTTTAAAACTCAAATGTTTGCCACATCTGGCACCGCATTGAAAGAGATACAGGGATTATTTATAATCACAAATGCTTGCTTACTCTCTAGAATAATGGAAAGAGTTAGCGATTATGTATTAAAAGCCACCCTGAGGAGAGGATGTACACTTGAGAGCTGCTATTGTAATGGAGAAATATTATAGAAACAATAGCCACCCAGAGGAGATACAGTAGATACAAGATTGCTAGTGACTGTTCTAATAAAGAGAGGAAGATAGAGAATAGCATGAAAAAAATAACCACCACCCAGAGGAGAAGACATTTTAAATGGCAAAGTTTGCTTCCTGGGCAGAGCTTGTCCAGAAAGCAGTAAATACTTATGTACAGTACACGTGCTTCACTGTATTACCCTTCTTCCATTCATTTGGAATTTCTTGTTTCCATATCTTTTGTAAAAAGCCTATCAAAATGTCTACTGTGTTCAAGTCTGCCTTAAGAACCTCTGGTGGAGTGTTATTTGGACCAGGTTCCATTCTATTTTTTAACTGATTGAATGCCCTCTCTATTTCTATTCTGGTGATAGAGGAAGGAGAAGATCTGGAGGTAAAATTAGGTCCTCTCTCTGGGGGACTGGCCACTTACTTTCCATTCAGTAGTTGATTAAAAGGAGTACTGCCTCCATATATTTAACTGCTCCAATAGGTTAGTTATCAAGTTGCCCTCATTGACTTGAATTAGCTGGTTGGTATTTGTTTTTCTTCCTGACAACTATCTAATGACGGTGTCGTCCTGTTATTTTCTTCAGCAGTGGTCTGTACATTTGATGCCATTTGGTCTATAAAGTCTCATTTATCTTTCCTAGTGCTCTTTTTGGTCTTTACAGCATATTCCTACTGGAGTTACTGTGTCTGTGTTCTTGCTTGATTTAGAAGAAAAATATTAAATGAGTAGAAAAAGGGTCATATAATGAAGTTGCCAAAGAAAGGACATCTCAGGGAGTGTAAAAACTGCAGGGGCATTCAATTGCTCTCTTTTCCAAGTAAGGTATTTACATTGTTATTCTAGACATACTAAAGAATGTAATAATTCAATATTACAACAAGAACAGGCAGGGTTCAGACAACAGAAATTTTGTATAGAGCAAATAGTAACCCCACATATCATCATAGAACTGTCAATTGAATGGCAGTCACTGCTTTATAAGAATTGTATAGATTTCCAAAAAGCCTTTGATACAGTGGATTGAACATATTTATGGAAGTTGCTATGCCACTATGGAATCCCTCAGAAATTTGTGAACATCATTCAGAGCTTCTGTCAGCATGACATGCCAAATGATACATAACAGCAAATTGACTAAGCTCTTCCAGGCTACTACAGGCATCAGACAAGGATGTCTCATGTCGGCGGTTCTCAAACTGTAGGTCCAGACCCAAAAATGGGCTGCGATCCTGTTACAGATCCTCCAACTGGGGCTGAAGCCCTTGGGCTTTGGCTTTGTTCCCCCGTCCCAGCGCAGTGTGGCTTGAGTGGACTCAAGCCTCGGTCCCTCCTCCTGGGGTCATGTAGTAATCTTTGTTGTCAGAAGGGGGTTGTGGTGCAGTGAAGTTTGAGAACCCCTGTCTTATGTCACACATGAGCTTTTTACTGGTCTCATAATGAGAAAGACCACAGAACAACCAAGGGGCATACAATAGACTTTCACGCAGAAGTTGGAGGACTTTGACTTTGCAGATGACATCAACTTGCTATCCCATACCAACAGAGACATGCAATCTAAAACAAATGATCTCCAAGCTTATGCACAGTTAGTAGGGTTAAAAAAAATCAACACAGAGAAAACTAACACCATGAGAATCAACATACAACAAGAAATACAACAACACTTTCTGGGGCTGATATAGAAGAGGTCTGATATTTCACATATCTTGGCAGCACTGTAAAGTACAACAGATGGAAGAGACAAAGACATTAAAGCCAAAATAGCAAAAGCCATACATTACTTTGTAATTCTAAGCCTGTCTACAGAAACATAAATCTTGCCCTCCAAACTAAACTTCTAATATTGAACACCATTATAAAGTCTGTCTTACAATATGGAGCTGAAACTTGATGACTTAAGACCTTACTATCTAAATTTTAAGTTTTCCTAAACAGCTGCCTCAGACAAATCCTCAATATCAAATGGATTTAAAATATATATATCACAAAGAACTCTGGGGGAGGACAAAAGAGAAACCAATAGGACAGGAAATTATGGAACATAAATGGGAATAGCTAGAACATACATGGAGGAAAGAACCAAATAACATAAGACAGGCATTCGACTGGAACACTCAGGGCAAGAGGTAATGCAGTAAACCAAAGATAATGCTGAAATGCACCATAGAAGCAGAATTGAAAATATCAAGATGACATGGGAAGATGGGCAAAAGCAGGAGATGGGCAAAATTGGAAGGCAGTTGTGAAGTCCTTATTGCACAGAATAGAGATGCATACAAGACATATTGTACAATTACTTTATATCAGTGTATATGTCATGTCCTGATACCAAAAAGAAGGCATTCACAGGATAGAGCTGTGCGCTGCAAAAGTACTTCTAGGGCAGATCAGGCTAATCCAGAGTCTGACCTCCTACAGGAAACACTTCAGGACCTTCACCTCTTTGATAAAGATTTTCCACCATAACAAGAATGAGATATATGCAACCACCTACCATCCTCTTCTCTCTGCCTCTCCAAAAAAAAAAAAAAAAACACCAACCTCACAGTGAAGGGAGAACCAAAGACTCCATGAAGTTTCCAGTGGACATCCCTATGCCTATCTTATTTCTCTGGGAAGCATTCACATACTACAGTGATGGGAACTATACAAAACTGTAAGATAAATAGATACATTTATATGCCATAGTGGCTTATATTACCCCCCAGGTTAATACACTGAAACCTAATGCCTGAAGTCACTTCATATTATTTCCTGCTGAAGGTCACTTCTCCAATGCAAGAAGCAATAATTCTTTGGAAATGGCGAATTCCAGTTCATATGTAGAAGACAAATTGCCTTCTGTTCTCTATGCAAGGGATATTCCCATGCAAAACAACATTGTTAAATTAGAGCGAAGATTGCTCAAGAGCACTTTCTAACACAATCACTAAAAAGCAAGCAAATCATTGCTCATTACCAGACAGCTGAAATTCAATTCACACGCCTTACCACCCAGTCATCAAAAAATCCAGTCACAGACTCTTTGCCCCTAACACAAACTCTCTTAACTTCCAACATAGTCACCAACAATACAAAGCCCTCAAAGTTACTCAAACACACAACACAACTATAATAATCTTACCAAAAGGAACATTATTGCAGGAGACAGAATCCTTTCTCTCTCTTATGTTTGGAAAGTGCCTATTTTCATGTACTACTGAAAACACAATAAAAACAGTAGTTACAATAAATCTTATTCCTACCTAAGAAATCTGAGGTTATTGTTAAGAGTGTTTGTTTGATTAACTGAAAGTGTATACAAGGTAGCATTACCTAGTTGGTAGAGCACTGGATTGGGACTCAGGAGACCTGAATTCCATAGGTGTTGACTTTTGTTTTTGCCAGTAGATGTTCCTCTGCGCCCCCTCGCCACCATGCAAGCAGAGCAGGGCCTGGGAGGTGGGGGGCAAGAGAGGCTGAGCGGGGACAGAGCCTCAGGGTGGAGCGGGTGCAGAGCCATGATCCGGGAGCCAGGGCCCACAAAAGATTCATCCAGCCCTGTGGGTGTTGAGCCCCCCTATTTTTTTCGGTGGGTGCTTGAGCCCCAGAGCACCCACGGAGTCAGTGCCTAGGTTGGGTTCTATCCCAGGCTCGGCAACTGACCTGCTGGGTGACCGTGGGCATTTCACTTCACTGCTCTGTGCTCCAATTTCCGCATTTGTGAAATGGAAATAATGATACCAAACTCCTTTGTAAAGCACTTTGAGATCTACTGATGGAGAACTAGGTATTGCTATTGGAGGAAATTGTATGGTGGAAGTGAAAGGGACGTGATTTTGAGGTAAAGAATACCCCTGTGTTTGGTTAGGATTATGTTTGGTGATGAGGCATGTGAACTAATGTTGATCTATACCTGAATTGGGGATTTTCTTGATTTTTAGCACCTGTGTTGATAGGAAGTGCACAACAGGAGGATAGAGGTAAAATTCTGAGGGATCTTGATAAATTGGAGAACTGGGCTACAGACAGCAAAATGAAATTCAATGAAGACAAATGTAAGGTGATACACTTAGGGAAGAAAACTAAATAAACAAATACAGAATGGGGGATAACTGGCTTGGCAGCATCACTGAAGGAATTGGGAGTTGTGGTGGATCACAACCTTGACAGGAGTCAGCAATGCGATGCTGTTGCAAAAATAAATAAAATGCAATTTTAGATTGCATTAACAGAGGCATAGCATGCAAGTCACAGGAATGTTATAGTACCGCTCTACTTGGTGCTGGTTAGGTGTCAGCTGAAGTACTGTGTCCAATTTTGGTCACCAATATACAGGGCCTGCTTGTTAAGCTGGTGCCTGGAGCCGGCCCTGCCAATATACAGAAAGGATGTAGAGAAACTAGAAAGAATCCAGAGGTGAGCGACAAGGAAGATCAAAGGGATGGAATGCAAGCCATGTGAGCAAAGAATGAAGGAACTTGGTATGTTTAGTTTGGAAAAGAGGAGATTGAGGGGCGACATGATAGCAGTCTTCAAATAGTTGAAAGGTTGCCATAAAAAGGTGGAGAAAAGTTGTTCTTTCTTGCCACAGAAGGCAGAACAAGAGGCAATGGGTTCAAACTACAGCATAGCAGATTTAGAGGAAATCTCAGGAAAAAACTTCCTAACTGTAAGAACAGTAGAACAGTGGAATAGACTGCCTTGGGAGGTTGTGGAATCTCTTTTACTGAAGGTTTAAAACACCACCACCACCACCACCCCAACTGGATAGCCAACTATCTTGGATGGTTTAGATGTAACAAATCCTGCATCTTGGCAGGGGGTTAGACTAGATGACCCTTGTGGTCCCGTCTAACCCTATGATTCTATGAATAGGTGACTTTTGGTTCACTTCTGCATTCGGTAACACAAATAAGTACTCCCCACTTTTCCAAGTGCTATCTGCTCTTTGCTTTGGCCTAATTACCATGATTTTCCATGTTAATTCTTCTAGCTAGAGGTGCTAATCTGAGTTCATCTCAGTCAGTTTTTTAAAATACAAGTTTTATATATTTTTTAACTTAAATACTCTATATAAACTATGATCTGGCACATCAGAAAAAAGAAGTAGATAGCTCTGCAGTGTCCAATTCACCTGGGCATATTAGTTTAGCTACGCCACTTTAAAGGCACCGTTTATATTTTTGACATATTTTAATCACAGAATCATAGAACTGGAAGGGACCTCGAGAGGTCATCTAGTCCAGTCCCCGGCACTCAAGGCAGGACTAAGTATTATCTAGATCATCCAACAGGTGTTTGTCCACCCTTAAAAATCCCCAATGATGGAGATTCCACAACCTCCCTAGGCAATTTATTCCAACGCTTAACCACCCTGACAGTTAGGAAGTTTTTCCTAATGTCCAACCTAAACAACTCTTGCTGCAATTTAAGCCCGTTGCTTCTCGTCCTATCCTCAGAGGTCAAGAACAATAATTTTTCTCCCTCCTCCTTGTAACAACCTTTTATGTACTTGAAAACTGTTATCTCCCCTCTCAGTCTTCTCTTCTCCAGACTAAACAAACCCAATTTTTTCCATCTTCCTTCACAGGTCATGTTTTCTAGACCTTTAATCATTTTTGTTGCTCTACTCTGGATTTTCTCAAATTATGTTTCAATACTTATCTTATATCTATTCTGTAGTGAAGATGAGTTATTGTTAAAGATGGAGTGTTTGGGAGATGTAGATGGTATGTTCCAGGATTGCAGAGAATCAGTAGACATACAGCAAAAAAATTCAGAAAGAAGATTTCTGAACATCTTGATAGGTCACAGTGTTCCTTTTCATGAGTTGAAACTTACATATATTTAAAACCCAGTTATGAGGTTATTTGTGTATTACGTGTAGTCTGGAAATTAAATTCCAGAACAGCAGATGAAAATTCAGAAAGTAACATAAGAACTTCTTCCCTCCAGGACCTGACCCCATTGCCTCTCTACACCCCCAGTCTCCATCAGCATCAGATAATAGCCCAAGTCCCTGATCTCCCGTACATCAGATCACCATATCTGAAGCCTTTTCTAGGGTTGCCAACTCTCCAGGACTGTCCTGGAGTTTCCAGGAATTAAAAGATTAATCTTTAATTAGAGTTTCTGTCATGGGAAGAAACCTCCAGGAATACGTGCAACCAAAATTGGCAACCCTAGTTTTCCAGTAATACATTTTTTACCTCTAGAACACATTTTGGGGGAAGAAAAGTGCACACTATATATCTTCTGCCGTTTGATTTGAGATAAAGGCAAGTTTCATTTCAGAGAAATGTGCTCTCTCAAATTAGTACATAATATCTGCTGCAGTGATAGGAGATTCTACAGATATCAAACCAGATATGAATAGAGAGGGACGTTTCCTTCTGCTACACTCAGATTTGCCAAATTAAAGTATGTTTGTGACGTTTTAGAGAGTTAGAATCATCCATCATCTCTGCTGTCACAAGCTTTGAGTGTGCAAATGGAAACAAGATGTTGCTTTGGAATGCAGCTTTAAACAAGGTTTTTCAGCTTTATAGTTTACAAAATTCTCTCATTGCAAGACTGTTTGCCTCTGAAAGGATATGCACTATAACTACAGTTGTAACACCATCAGGAAAATGTGTCATATTAGTCACTGGATGGTCATTTAATAAATTTCAGTATCCTAATATTAAAAACACATGCTCTTATTAATATTCATATTATTTGCACAGAAAAGATTAGGTTATCAAAGTACATACCACACTGTAGCCCAGAAAATAGAGGGGGAAATCAAAATTCTGTTGTAGTAATAAAGGTTTCCTTCTCCAATGATAATCAACTCTGCATAATTAAAATAGCTCAGACTGCTGAACTAATTTTAAGACTGGAGGTTTCTTCCTGTAGCAACACTTACACATAAAGTTTCTACTGTGACTGAATTTAATCGTGAGTCTAATTACAATTTTAATGAATATCTTCAGCACTGCATGTAAACTTGCACTCCCCAGTCTTGCTATCAGAGCATTTTAAAGGCTTTTCTACATTTAATATTGTTCTGTGAGATGTTCATGTGAAGCAGGATTTTTTAAACTAAAAGTTTAAAATGTGTTTAGGTGAATTAAAGTAATTTGTACCATTTTGGCTTCTCTTCTTCAGAATAGGGTTTTTATTGTAATTTTAAGTTCTGACATCCATATCTCTTTGATATTTTTACTGTACATGTAGCTCTATGTATCCCTGGAAGGCTTAGTGGCAAAAGTCAACCTGAAAACTGTCCTGGGTAAAAACCAAATTCTTCTGATTGGCAATTTCAAACATATTGCAAACTGTAGCATCTTAGTGGGCACACTGCAAAAACATCATCAGTAATGGAGCACCCCATCAAAAACAACTTTCACAAACCAAACCCCTCAATGGCCCTACCCCCTTTGGAAGATAGAATAGACAAACAGATCTATGGAAAGAAGGGTGGTGGTTCTGTGACATATGCTCTCCCCTCCTTTTGCCTCCGAGCCAGTGAAATCCCCTGCGTGGCAAGTCTGCATTCTTGGGGCTCTGCAGTTTGGAGGAAATGAAGAAAGGGAGCAGCCACTCTACATGACATGCTCCTCCTGAACCTGACATCAGAAACAGTGGGTACGTCTATACTTACTTCCTGGTCCGGATGTAAGCGATCGATCTTCTGGGATTGATTTATTGCATCTTGTCTAGACACGATAAATCGATCCCGGAAGTGCTTGCCGTCGACGCGGGTACTCCAGCTCAGCGAGAGGAGTATGCAGCATCGACGGGGGAGCCTGCCTGCCGCGTCTGGACCCGCGGTAAGTTCAGACTAAGGTACTTCGAATTCAGCTACGTTATTAACGTAGCTGAATTTGCGTACCTTAGTCTGAAGTGGGGGGTTAGTGTGGACCAGGCCAGTATTAAAATACAAGCTGCTTCCCTTGAGACCAAATGGAGGGAGACTGGCAGAGGAAGGGAAGGGGACATCCGAGCACAGAAATCGAAAGGCACTCTAGTTTCCAAACTGTGTTGCTGAAATGGGCAATATAGGGAAGACACCAGATGGAAACATGAAGGGATTGCAATTGTGACGGGATCCCTGGGGTGCAGCCTGGGATCCCTGGGGTGCAACCTGGGACCGTGGGGCTGCTGTGCCCCCTTAACTCTCTCCAGCCTGGGCTGTCTCTCACAATGCCTTGCTAGTGACCAGCAGCAAACCCCTCCAGGTGCTGTTATCACTCAGCACAACCGCATGTGGAGCCCCACACCCAGCTAGATTGCATGAATGCTCCCTAAAAAAAATGTTTCACTCAAAATGGCCTTATTAAAAACAATTTTGATTTTAATTTTCACTTTTGGTTGATGGACACTTTTGATGAACAACTTAGACTGTTAGTAGTTTGTTTTGTTTTTTGCATTGCCAGGTTTGATTGCTCAGAGGATGAAGTTTTTTATAGATTAAAAAAATTGCTATTTTCAAGCTCAAAAAGTGGATAAATTCCATGGAAGTTTTTTTTAAATAAATAAATAAATTTAAAAAATCAGTTTGAAACAAATGGAACAAATATCGGAGGGGTAGCCATGTTAGTCTGGATCTGTAAAAAGCAACAAAGAGTCCTGTGGCACCTTATAGACTAGCAGACGTATTGGAGCATAAGCTTTCATGGGTGAAATGTTCACAAATGGAACAAAACCACTTTAAATGTTTGCAATTTTTTTTGGTTTTTAAACCAGCTTCAGTTTGAATGCCCATCCAGACACAGCAGAGTTTAGTTTTATCTTTTTCTTTTTCCCATTGACAGTCTCATTTTATCAACAGCATAATAAGGACTTGCTATTTAAAAACTTCAAAATGTGTTCAAAAGCAAATCTTACATCAGAATTCTCTTTCTCAGTTTGTACTTTTCCCTGATGTACAGCAAGATTTCAGCAGATTCCAAATTCCAGAGAAGAAGGGTTTGGCCTTTTATTTCAGTTTCTTTTACACCAAATAATGAAAGATCCCTTTAATGCTCTCAGACCTATGTCATTATTAATTAGCATCTCTCTTCACCTCTGCCCTTAGAATCAGGGAAAGAAGGCAAAACTGGATTTTATTTTTCTCAGTCTTTCACTTCACTTTCAATATGCCCTGTCAGACCAGTATTCCCTCTCTCAAGTTGGACATGGTTCTCCTTGGACACTGAGTAAATGACTTTCCCTCTATGCTCTAAACCCAGTTCACAAAACCTGTCTAGAGTCAAAGTTTACATCCCTCCTAAGGTTTTAGTGAACAAACAAACAAATTAACAACTGACAAAGTCCAATCCAAGCCTTCTCCCAAGGCTGGCTGCTCCTAAGGTACTGAAAGATAGGATTGCTCAATGTAGAGGAGACACTGCAGTATGAAGCACAGACACAAACAGCAGCCAGTCATGAACTAATTGTATTAAAAACAAAACATGAAGAAAAGCACAAGAACATCCTGCAACTTGCTATATTTAAACAATCAGCATTGGGGGAGTTGTACGACTTATTCCAATACCTTATACCTAAACCAAAAGGTAGATATCTGCTGCCTCATTCTTATTTAGGGTTGCAGGTGTCCGGTTTTTGACCGGAACACCCGGTTGAAAAGGGACTCTGGGGACTCCGCACAGCATCGCTGACTGGGCCGCTAGAAGTCTGGTTGGTGGCACTGTGGGGCTAAGGCAGGCTCCCTGCCTGCTGTGGCTCCGCACGGCTCCCAGAAGCAGCGGCATGTCCCCACTCTGGCTCCTACATGGAGGCGCGGCCAGGCGGCTCCAGACGCTGCCCCCACCCCAAGCGCTGGCTCCGTGGCTTCCATTGGCCAGGCAATCACAGCCAATGGAGCTGCAGGGGACAGCGCCTGCAGATGGGGCAGCGCACAGAGCTGCCTGGCCATGCCTCCATGTAGGAACCAGAGGCTTCCAGGAGCTCCCTGAGATAAGTGACGCCTGGAGCCTGCACCATTGACCCCCTCCCACACCCCAACCTCTTGCCCCAGCCCTGATCCCCCTCCCACCCTCCAAACCCCTTGATCCCAGCCCCCTCCTACACCCCAAATCTCTCATCCCTGGCCCCTCACGCTGCCCCTGCACCCAAACCCCC
Source organism: Chrysemys picta bellii (assembly GCF_011386835.1). Classification (NCBI taxonomy): domain Eukaryota; kingdom Metazoa; phylum Chordata; order Testudines; family Emydidae; genus Chrysemys; species Chrysemys picta. The sequence continues at coordinate 112,782,826 of NC_088795.1, read as the reverse complement.
TTCCCTAGCCCAGAGCCCCTTCCCGCACCCTGAACCCCTCATTTCTGGCCCCAACCCAGAAACCACACCCCTAGCCCAGAGCCTGTACCTCCTCCCACACTCCAACCCTCTGCCTCAGCCCGGAGCCCCCTTCCATGCTCAAAACCCCTCAGCTTTGCCCCCCAGCCCAGAACTCCCTCCTGCACCCCAAACCGCTCATCCCCAGCCCCACCCAGGAGCCTCACCCCCTCCCGCACCTCAACCCCCTGAGCCAGCCCAGTCAAAATGAGCGAGTGAATGAGGGTGGGGAGAGCGAGCAACGGGGGGGAGGGGATGGAGTCAGCAGGGGCAGTGCCTCGGAGAAAGGGCAGGGCAAGGATGTTCAGTTTTGTGCAAGTAGAAAGTCGGCAACCCTATTCTTATTCCCTCAAGCTGTCCTAACTTGATTCTACTGGAAAGGATGCAGAGAAAAGCTGACTTCAGTCCATGTTTTCAGGCTAGATCATTAACACTTTCCTGATTTGGCTGACTGTGGGGTTTGCCTCCCCACCCCAATCACAGTCACTCATGAATCTTCCCAAGCATTCTCCAGAGTAAGTTATATCAATCACCACATTTTGTTTTGAAACTAATTTTAAATCAATTTTTCCAAAAATGATGTGTCTGCTGCTTCTTCCCCTTTACTATAGAAGAGACCACGTTTTGCATTCAGATATTATACTCTTAATCTAGTTCTCCAGAGTTTCACTCTGACTATTTGGTAACCTGGTCTCCTTCACCATGCTTTTGGACACCACCATCACTTAATGGGACAATGACCCCATGGAAGGGACCTCAGGTGAGTTTACCTTTTAAAATATAAAACTTGTTTTAAAAGCAAGCGTTTTTTAATGATTAATTTGCCCTGAGGACTTGGGATGCATTCGCGGCCAGTACAGCTACTGGAAAAAAGTCTGTTAACATGTCTGGGGATGGAGCGGAAATCCTCCAGGGACATCTCCATGAAGCTCTCCTGGAGGTACTCCAAAAGCCTTGCCACAAGGTTTCTGGGCAGTGCAGCCTTATTCCGTCCTCCATGGTAGGACACTTGACCACGCCATGCCAGTAGCAAGTAATCTGGTATCATTGCATGCCAAAGCCTGGCAGCGTATGGTCCTGGTGTTTGCTGGCATTCAAGCAACATCTGTTCTTTATCTCGCTGTGTAATCTTCAGGAGAGTTATATCGCTCATGGTAACCTGGTTGAAATACGGGAATTTAATTAAGGGGACAGAGGTGGCCATTCCTACTGGGCTGTTTGCCTGTGGCTGAAAAGAAATCCTTCCCTGCAGTTAGCCAAGCGCGGGGGGAGGGGGAGGGGAAATTGGCCCTGAGCTTTTCGCGTTTGGCTAGCAAGGATCTTCCCTGATGCCAGCCACGCGGTAGGGGGAGGGATAAAGCAATCATCCAGAGAATTGGATGGGGGAGGGGGGCTTAGTTTGTTTTCTGCTGATGAAGGTTAACAGGAAAAGCACAGCACTCAACAGGCTTTGCTTGGTTTGTGGGAAAGGAGGGCGTAGAAGCCGAAAGACAATGGCTTACCATGGCCGCATGCAAGCTGAATTCTGTTGCCCGGACCTACGTCTGTGATCTCTAGCAGCAAAGCCACAGGCACTCAATATTAAGAGGCAAAATGCGACCTTGCACAGAAATCACATGTGCTATGTAATGTGAATACTGTTGTTCATGAAAGAGTATAAGCATTGTTCTGTAAAATGTATCTTTTTAAAAAAATTCTCTTTTTTCCCTCCCTCCAGCAGCTGCAAATTTTTCAAGCCTCCCTTCTCCGTCCCGAAGGCTATCTCAGCTAAGGCGTTGGAAAAAGAGGACGCGAGACGAGATGTTCGCGGAAATCATGGAATCCACCTGCAGTGAAAGAGCTCATCTGAATGAGTGGAAGGACACGGTTTCAAAGTATAGGAAAGATGCCAGTGAACGTGAGGACAGGAGGGACCAACGTGAGGACAGGAGGGATGCTAGAGATGAGAGGTGGTGGCAGGAAGATCAGAGGAGGCAGGATGCAACGCTGGGGCTGCTGCGTGAGCAAACAGACATGCTCCGGCGTCTGGTGGAGCTTTAGGAATGGCAGCAGGATCACAGACTGGTGCTACAACCCCTGTATAGCCCCCCACACCATGTTCCATAGCCTCCTCATGCAGACGTGTAAGAACACACGTCAGCGTGGGGGAGGCTCTGTGCACCCTCCCATTCCACCCCAGTGGACAGCCCAAGCAAAAGGCTGTCATTTTTTTAAAACCTTTTTTTAAGTGACCTTTTCCTTCCCGCCGATCCTCCTCCCAAACCCCACCCAGGTTCTCTCCCTCTTTTTATAATCAATTAATAGAGAATAAATGATATTTAAATGATAGTGACTTTATTTCCTTTGAAAGCAAGCTCTGATCGAAGGGGGAGGGTGGGTTCCTTACAGAGAAGGAGTCAATAGAGGGGGCGGGTTTTCATCAAGGAGAAACAAACAGAAATTTCACACTGTAGCCTGGCCAGTCATGAAACTGTTTTCAAAGCATCTCTGATGCGCAATGCTTCCTGGTGTGCTCTTCTAATCGCCCTGGTGTCTGGCTGCATGTAATCAGCAGCCAGGCGATTTGCCTCAGCCTCCCACCCCGCCATAAAGGTCTCCCCCTTACTTTCACAGAGATTGTGGAGCACACAGCAAGCAGAAATAACAATGGGGATATTGGTTTGGCGGAGGTCTGACCGAGTCAGTAACAATCACCAGCGACCTTTTAAATGTCCAAATGCACATTCTACCACCATTCTGCACTTGCTCAGCCTGTAGTTGAATAGCTCCTGAATCCTGTCCAGGCTGCCTGTGTATGGCTTCATGAGCCATGGCATTAAGGGGTAGGCTGGGTCCCCAAGGATAACTATTGGCATTTCAACATCCCAACGGTTATTTTCTGGTCCGGGAAGTAAGTCCCTTGCTGCAGCCGTTTAAACAGAGCAGTGTTCCTGAAGACACGAGCATCATGAACTCTTCCTGGCCAGCCCACGTTGATGTTGGTGAAATGTCCCTTGTGATCCACCAGTGCTTGCAGCACCATTGAAAAGTACTCCTTGCGGTTTATGTACTGGGTACCCTGGTGCTCCGGTGCCAAGATAGGGATATGGGTTCCATCTATTGTCCCACCACAGTTAGGGAATCCCATTGCAGCAAAACCATCCACTATGACCTGCACATTTCCCAGAGTCACTACCTTTCATAGCAGCAGCTCAGTGATTGCTTTGGCTACTTGCATGACAGCAGCCCCCACAGTAGATTTGCCCACTCCAAATTGATTCCCGACTGACCGGTAGCTGTCTGGCGTTGCAAGCTTCCACAGGGCTATCGCCACTCGCTTCTCAACTGTGAGGGCTGCTCTCATCTTGGTATTCTGGCACTTCAGGGCAGGAGACAGCAAATCACAAAGTTCCATGAAAGTGCCCTTACGCATGCAAAAGTTTCGCAGCCACTGGGAATCGTCCCACATCTCAACACTATGCGGTCCCACCAGTCTGTGCTTGTTTCACGGGCCCAGAATCGGCGTTCCACGGATAGAACCTGCCCCATTAACAATATGATCTCCAAAGCACTGGGGCCCACGGTTTGAAAGAATTCTGTGTCCATTTCCATGTCCTCATCACTCTTGTTGCTGCGCTGCCGTCACTGCCTCCTCCTCACCTCATTTTTCTGGTCCTGGTTCAGCATAAACTGCACAAGAATGCGCAAGGTGTTTACAATGTTCATGACTGCTGTCTTGAGTTGAGTGGGCTCCATGCTTGCCGTGGTATGGAGTCTGCAGTGTTCACCCAGGAAAAAAGGCGTGAAACGGTTGTCTGCCATTGCTTTCATGGAGGGAGGGGTGAGGCTGTACCCAGAACCACCTCTGACAATGTTTTTTGCCCTATCAGGCACTGGGATATCAACCCAGAATTCCAATGGGCGGGGAAGACTGCGGGAACTATGGGATAGCTATGGGATAACTACCCACAGTGCAACGCTCCGGAAATCAACGCTAGCCCCGGTACATGGACGCACACCACCGAATTAATGTGCTTAGTGTGGCCGCATACATTCGACTTTATACAATCTGTTTCCAAAATTCAAATTCTGTAAATTCGGATTAATCCCGTAGTGTAGACATACCCTTGAAATACCTCCTCTTACAAGCACTTTTTATTCTATGTGTGTAACCACTAAGCTTTTTATCCACTTCCATCTTACTGTACTTCCTGGATCTTTACAGCTTTTACTGTAGACAGTCATATGCCTGTATTTGATACTTGCCGCTTTAGGTCCTGCACTTAACCTGAAGCACACCATATATATATGTCTTAATATTATGCTAGATGTGACAAACATCTCTTTGCGATGCCTGATGTTTTTTCCCTTGCATACTTCTACTTTGCTTATTGGAGTAAATGACCCTTTTTCCTGCAGTAATAGCCCCCCTCGGGTGCACATTAGGAATATAGCAACCAAAACTCATTACCATTTAACGGCTACTTGCTGTTCTCTGTGAAATGAGGGTGTGCTCAATCCAGTTCCTAGTGGACAAGTGTCCTCAGCACAAAATTGCAGCTCTCAGCCCTTCCTCGCCTCCACTTGCTACCAGCATAAGAACGGCCATACTGGGTGGGTCAGATCAAAAGTCCATCTAGCCCTGTATCCTGTCTTATGACAGTGGCCAATGCCAGGTGCTTCAGAAGGACTGAACAGAACAGGTAATCATGAAGTGATCCATCTCCTGTTGCCCATGCCCAGCTTCTAGCAACAGAGGCTAGGGACACCATCCCTGCCCATCCTGACGAATAGCCATTGATTGATCTATCCTCCATGATTTTATCTAGGTCTTTTTTGAACCCTATTATAGTCTTGACCTTCACATCATACTCTGGCAAAGAGTTCCAGAGGTTCATTGTGTGTTGTGTGAAGAAATACTTCCTTTTGCTTGTTTTAAACCTGCTGCCTATTAATTTCATTCTGTGACCACTAGTTCTTGTATCCTGAGTAAATAACACTTCCTTATTTACTTTCTCCACATCAGTCACGATTTTATAGACCTCTATCATATCCCCCCTTAGTCATCACTTTTCCAAGCTGAAAAGTCCCAGTTTTATTAATCTCTCCCCATAAGCATGTTTGTCTTCAGACTCCCACCTGGCCTCTGGCTCCACTTCTCTCTCCAGACAGGATCCCTGGAATTTCTTCATTGAGAACATTGACAAAATATGATGTGACCAGGGCCGGCTCCACTTCTCTCTCCAGACAGGATCCCTGGAATTTCTTCATTGAGAACATTGACAAAATATGATGTGACCAGGGCCGGCTCCAGGCACCAGCCGACCAAGCACGTGCTTGGGGCGGCACCTTGGGGAAGGGCGGGGCGCAATTTTTTATTTTTTTTAATTCGGCGGCATGGCGCTTGGAGGCGGGGTGGGGGCTTCGGGCGGCGCGGTGCTCGGAGGGGGGGGCGGAGGCTTGTGGGGATGGGGGCTGGTGCGGCGCTCGGAGGGGGGGCAGGGGCTTCGGGTGGCGTGGTGCTGGGGGGGGCGGGGATTTTGGCGGTGCTTGGGGGGGTATGGCACGACAGCGCTCTTCTTTTTTGCCTGGGGCAGCAAAAAAAGTTAGCGCCGGCCGTGGATGTGACCTTCCCCTTCTCCTCAGCTTGCCTTCCCTTCCCCGCCTATAACTCTCTCCTCATTGTCCTGTCAAAATACAGAAGTTTCTCATTTGCTTGCTCCTTTAACCTCTCCATTTGCCGCAATGGCCCCATCCTAGCTGATCTCCTGATTTCCCTCATGCCCACTCTCATCCTCTCCCTTACTCTTCTCCTTAACTTCACTCTCCTCCAGCTCTTCCCCCTCATGATACAAGCATGCTTAGGTCTCTCCCACCTTTAAAAGAAAAACCAACCAAACAAAACAAACCACAACACCTACCCTTGACTCCACTTGTCCCTCCAACTATCACACCGTTTCCTTTAATCTCAACGTTCACTGAATGTGCTGTTCATAACACTGGTCTACAATTTTTGAGAAGTCGCCTGCTTCAGAGATAAAATGTGCTATTTATTATGTATTTTGATGTGCTGAATTCAAATATGCTAATTAAAACAACTGATTGGCTACGGTTTCTAAGATATTTAAGTTTTTACATTTTAGGTCTATGTATATTGTGTAGATAGAGTTTTAATCATAAATTGTAAACCTAGGTCTTTTCATGTGTTTATGGTTGCTTTACATGATATGTCACCTGTCCTGTTTATGTAACACTTTAAAAATCAGCAAAAGGGTTATAATGAAACAAAAAGGCAAAAAACTATTCTGTACATAGTTTAGTCCTATTCAGTGTCTACTCAGCACTTCTTGGCTTGTCTCTTGTATTCATTAAACGGAGCATCTCTTGTCACTGTCCAGCAATAGTCTGCAAGCATTGATGGGCTCCATTTGCCCGGATAGCGTTTCTCCACTGTTGCAATGTCCTGGTGAAATCGCTCGCCGCTCACTGCTCTGCAGTTCAGTGGGAAAAAATCTAGATGAGAGTGCAAAAAAATGTATCTTTAGTGACATGTTGCAACCAAGGCTTTTGTATGCCTTGAGGAGGTTTTCCACCAATAAACCTGTAGTTGTCAGCCTTGTTGTTTCCGAGAAAATTTATTGCCACTAACTGGAAGGCTTTCCATGATGTCTTTTCCTTGCCACCAGTGCATGGTCAAATGCATCATCTCGAAGAAGTTCACGAATCTGAGGACCAACAAAGACACCTTCCTTTATCTTAGCTTCACTTAACCTTGGAAATTTTCCATGGAGGTACTTGAAAGCTGCTTGTGTTTTGTCAACGGCCTTGACAAAGTTCTTCAGACCCAGCTTGATGTGTAAGGGTGGTAACAAAATCTTCCTTGATTCAACAAGTGGTGGATGCTGAACACTTTTCCTCCCAGGCTCCAATGACTGTCGGAGTGGCCAATCTTTCTTGATGGAGTGGGAATCTCTTGCACGACTATCCCATTCGCAGAGCAAACAGCAGTACTTTTTGTATCCAGTCTGCAGACCAAGCAAGAGAGCAACAACCTTCAAATCGCAACAAAGCTGCCACTGATGTTGGTCATAGTTTATGCACCTCAAAAGTTGTTTCATGTTGTCATAGGTTTCCTTCATATGGACTGCATGACCAACTGGAATTGATGGCAAAACATTGCCATTATGCAGTAAAACAGCTTTAAGACTCATCTTCAATGAAGAGTCTCCACTCATCTGGATCGTGAATGATGTTGAGGGCTGCCATCACACCAGCGATGTTCTTGCAGGCTACAAGATCACCTTCCATGAAGAAGAATGGGTCTAGATCCTTTTGACGGTAACGGAACATGGAAACCCTAACATCACCTGCCAGGAGATTCCACTGCTGTAGTCTGGAGCCCAACAGCTCTGCCTTACTCTTGGGTAGTTCCAAATCCCTGACAAGGTCATTCAGTTCACCTTGTGTTAGGAGGTGCGGTTCAGAGGAGGAGGATGGGAGAAAATGTGGGTCCTGTGGCATTGATAGTTCAGGACCAGAAGTTTCATCCTCTTCCTCGTCTGACACAAGTGAGAATGATTCTGGTGCATCAGGAACCGGCAGTCCTTCTCCGTGGGGTACTGGGTGTATAGCTGATGGAATGTTTGGATAATGCACAGTCCACTTTTTCTTCTTTGACACACCTTTCCCAACTGGAGGCACCATGCAGAAGTAACAATTGCTGGTATGATCTGTTGGCTCTCTCCAAATCATTGGCACTGCAAAAGGCAAAGATTTCCTTTTCCTGTTCAACCACTGGCGAAGATTTGTTGCACAAGTGTCGCAACACATGCGTGGGGCCCACCTCTTGTCCTGATCTCCAATTTTGCAGCCAAAATAAAGGTGATAGGCCTTCTTAACCATAGTGGTTATACTGCACTTTTGTGATGCAAAAGTCACTTCACCACAAACATAGCAGAAGTTATCTGCACTGTTCACACAAGTACGAGGCATCTCTGCTCACTTTGGCTAAACAGAAATGTGTCCCTTTGCAAAAGCAAACACTGACAAATAAGAGCACGACACTGTATGATTTCTAGAGCTGATGTAGGGCAATTTGTTCAGCAGAGTGATGTAAGCTTGGTTATGATTGCATCATCCATGACATCTAGGAATAACATGATGCAATTCATATCATGTATGACACAATGCCAGCTTCAGATTGCATTATTCATTGTTTTGCCTAAAAACCAAGTACTATCCAAACCCAGTCATAGATTTATTCATAGATCCAGTCAAAGATGTATTTTAGTCATTTCTGGTTTAAATTGAGATCCCTTCCCTTTATAACTCACTTATCCTCCACCATTCCCAAGTCAAGGGTCGTATATACTGACCCAATAGCATATCTTGAAAACTAGAGCCAATCAACAATTTTAAACATCATTTTCATTCTCAGTGACCCAGAATTAGTAAAGTTTGACTACATTTATTTCAGAAGCATTTTGGCTGTAGAGCAGTGTAATCAATGTCTGGAATTTCTTACCTCCAATTTCAAACTAGACATTCTCCAATTCACACTCCACCCATTGCACTCCACTGCAACCACTCTCTCCAAAGTCTCCTGATCTCTGCCTAGCCAAAGTGCTGAACCAGTACTCCTTTCTCATCCTCTTTGACCCGTCAGCCACCTATAATACCACTGACCATGCTCCTCTTCTTGAAATCTTGTCCTCCCTTGGCTTCCGTGACTCACTCTTCTCCTAACCCCTCTAATCCCTCCTTCTTCATGTCCTTTGGAGGATCCACCCAATCCCTCCTCCAGCTTGGTGTGTGGGTTCCACAACACACTGTCCTTGGTCCCCTGCTCTTTTCCCTGTAGACCTTTCTGTGTAGCATCTCTAAAAGATGGTCTTTCCTATCCACCCACACAGGTAAAACTCTCATCCAGGCTTTCATCTCATATCTCAGTTACTGTAACATCCTTTTCTTTTACATTGACAAATTCAGTCTTTCCCCACTCACATCTATTCAGAAGGATGCTGCAAAGATCATTCTCCCAGCCCCTCATTTTGACCATATCATCCCTCTCTTTGTATCCCTCCATTGTCTCCCTGTTCTCGATTTCATTAAATAATTTGCTTGTCTTCACTTTCAAGGCTCTTCATGGCCTAGGCCCACCCTACATAGCATCTCTCATTCACTATCCAGTATTTGACTACCCCTTCAGTTGGCCAATAATGCCAGCCCCCATTATTGATGTATTCAAGGTTCAAACAACCACTTTTGTGCTTTCTTTAAAGAGGAAGGTGATCAATTGTTCTCCATGTCCACTGAAGACAGGGCTGGGGGTGAGCCCATGGCTGGGTTTGGGGGGGTGGGGCAGCACGTGTCTGTGGGGGGGAAGGGAGGGAGGCGCAACCCATGTCTATGCCTGAGGGGCCTATGGCTGGGCTCTGGGGAGGAGGGGAGCATGTGTCTGGGTTGGGGGGGGGGGCAAACAGCCTTCTTCAGCATCCTCCAAGTGGAACTGGGTTGTTTTAGGGGTTTCTTTAGCGCTCTACTCTTGGGATAATCTTTTTTGTTGTCTGTATTATTGACATACTTGCTGACAGGTATTTTGAAATAAAATTGCCAGAATAATTTAAACTGATGTGAATATATTGTGTTATTTTGACAAATAAAATACGCAGCATTTTAGAATATTGTGTGCAGAAATTTTAAATTTTTTGGCACAGAATTTAATTTTGGTGGGCAAAATTTCTTCAGGAGTATTTCTTGTAATCCCCCTTCTGTCTCTGTACCATAAGTTGTTTCTTGTTATATAATTGATTGTAAGCTCCTTAGGGCAAGGACTATCGTTTTTTTCTCTGTGCTTGTACAGCCTAGCACAATGAAGTCATGGTCCATGACTAGAGTGCCTAGATGCTATAGTAATATAAATAATAATGCTCAAAGAGAGAAAGCAGCACACATCTTATTACCCTATGTCAAAAACAAACCTACTATGTCAGTGGAATAAAATGAACTGGAAAAAAGTTAACTCCATGCAAAAAGCATGCAAAATGTTTAGGCTGTAAAATTCAGCCTTCAAGTCAAGAATGCCAAAGTCAAGGTTATATGTGCAGCCTTAACTCACCACTGGTGCTTATTCATTAAAATATAGAGTGGGGTTTTCGAAAGTGCCCAACATTGGCCTAACTTTGCTGTCATTGACATTCCCACAGACTTCAGTGGGAGCAGAGTTAGACCAAAGCTGAGCACTTTGGAAATTCCCACTCCTGTTCTGTACCTAGAAGATGATATATTTCCTCAGGACCCCTGGCTCACTGGTAGGAATGTTTTATGTTGTATAGAAAGTAAGGTAAAGTTACATAGTGACGGTAATGTTGATTTTTGGGTGGTAGCTGGACTCAACTGAAACTCATTTTCAACCTTGACCCTTTTATGGGGAAGGTATTGTAACTGTAAATGTCCCCTCCCCAACTGGACTCACCTGGTCTGTATGGAGACAAGCCTTCCTCACCCCCAAGCTGGGCTTTATATCTAATTAGTTCTGGTTTCAGAGTAGCAGCCGTGTTAGTCTGTATCCGCAAAAAGAAGAACAGGAGTACTTGTGGCACCTTAGAGACTAACAAATTTATTAGGGCATAAGCTTTCGTGGACTACAGCCCACTTCTTCGGATGCATATCCGAAGAAGTGGGCTGTAGTCCACGAAAGCTTATGCCCTAATAAATTTGTTAGTCTCTAAGGTGCCACAAGTACTCCTGTTCTTCTTTTTAATTAGTTCTGGCTCACCCTCCAGGTGCACCCTGGCTAGTTAATTGGCCTTGCTTGCCAGTATAACTCTTTTGAAAACTGTGTGGGGTAAACATCCCATCATGACTGGTTAGCCAGAGAGGAGTGACTTGCGCTATGCAGTCTCTTTATGGTTCTTCCTTGTTTGATATATCACCCAGGAAAGAAAACAGTCCGTTTAATCAGACATCAGGTGGATGAACTGACAGCCTAAGATGGACTGAGGTGGATGAAATTGGCTCCAGGTGTCCTAATTAGCCTGCCTTAACTGGTTCTAGCAGGTTCCTGATTACTCTAGTGCAGCCCCTGCTCTGGTCACTCAGGGAACAGAAAACTACTCATCTAGTGACCAGTATATTTGCCCTCTACCAGACTCCTGTACCCCACTGGTCTGTGTCTGTCACAATACACACACACACACACAGTTTGAGTGTGTGTGTGTGGACCATTTCCTACCTAAACTTAACTATACTTGAAACATTTCGATTTATAATATGATTTAAAATATACAGCAATTATTTGTATTACACAGTTTACAAACAAACTAGTTAAATCTTATTCTGTCTTATGTACAGAGGAAATGGGGAGGGGTAAGGATTATTCGAATAAAATAAACAGAAGCAAGCTTCTGGATGGGAGGGGGGAGAAAGGGAAGAGAAGTGGAGTGGAGTGGAGAAAAGGGCGAGGTGAGGGTGGGGCCAGTGCATTTAACAGTATCATTTCGATACTTCCAGGAAAGCCTCTCTCATACTTCTGAGAATGGAGGATATTCCTGTTACAGTATACAATTCTTTCCATTGTAGCTAAGCTTACACTATCTGGGCTCCAGTATTCAATTGTTGGATGTTTTTTGGATTTCCATTTTTGTAGCACTAGTCTTTTAACAATTATTAGTGCCCTGCTGAGCCAAAGTTTCATATTTATTCAGCTTCCAATTAATGTTCATTAGGTTTAAAATTTCATGTTTAGCTTATAACACAACTTTATTTGATAGGAAAAAGTTAACTCTCCAATTAAATTCTATCCAAAACATTGAGTATAGGAGCATTCCTAAAGCATATGGGTTAAATTAGCACCTGCTGAATCACAACCAACATTTGTCTGATTTAGCGGCACCCATTTTAAACAAACAGAGGAAGGCCAGAATATGTTGTTGGGTTTGGGCAAAATAAAAAGGTAGGAATATGAATAGAGAAGGAATTCAGACTAAAAAAGGATCTTGGGAAGAGCATTCATTTTAATTGTTTATTTCCCACCCATACTCCAAAAGAGAGGTAGTATCAGCCATCTATTTAAATCACTTGCTAACTCTTTACAGTAACTATTTTTAAACTGTGCTCATTCATTCATTCATTGTTAATTTCCATCTCTTCTGAGGGAAAGAGTTTAAACTGGTATATTCATTTGACCCTACCAGATTTCCATCTAGAGCATGACTACAGCAAAACAAATTCTACAAAATTTGGCACACCCTATTCACCTCACCCTACAAAGGGTATTTGCAGGGTCAGGCAGTTGGAAAGAAACTGCCTGACCCACACCAATCCCTATCTCAGTAATTAGCAATGATGCAATGGCTGTTGGAACACTATGTCCAGTTTTGGCATCAAAAATTCAAGAAGGATGTTATAAATTGGAGAGAAGAGTCACAATAATGATTAAAGGATTGGAAAACATGCTGTATAGTGATAAGAACATCCGGAGTGGCCATACTGGGTCAGACCAGTGGTCCCTCTAGCCCAGTAGCCTGTCTTCCAATAGTGGCCGGTGCCAGATGCTTTAGAGGGAATGAACAGAACAGGGCAATTATTGAATAAGCCATCCTATCATCTAGTCCCAGTTCTGGCAGTCAGATGCTTGGACACCCAGAGTCAGGGCCGGCTTTAGGCAGATTCCCCCGAATCGGGCCCCGCGCCTTAGGTGCCTTTTAAAATTTTTTTTTTTTTTTTTTAAACTCACCCAGTGGCAGGGGGTCCACTCTGGGTCTTCGGCAGTACTTCAACGGCGGGGGGTACTCACACCTTCTTGTCATCGGTTTGAAATGGGCCATCCTGATTATCACTACAAAAGTTTTTCTCCTCCTGCTGATAATAGCCCACCTTAATCAATTAGTCTCATTAGAGTTGGTGTGGCAACACCCATTTTTGCATGTTGTGTGTGTGCGTGCATGCATATATATCTTCCTACTGTATTTTCTACTGCATGCATCTGATGAAGTGGGCTTTAGCCCATGAAAGCTTATGCCCAAATAAATTTGTTAGTCTAAGGTGCCACAAGTACTCCTCATTCTTTTTGCTGATACAGACTAACATGACTACCACTCTGAAACCTTGCTAGTCAACGTTATCCCATACTGATAAAATAAGTATTTCAACTTTGTGATTCTGTGATAGCCAATACTGTAAATTGGAAGTAAACTTCTAGCTAGCAAACAGGGCCGGCTCTAGCTTTTTTGCTGCCCCAAGCAGCAAAAAAAAGCGCCGTTACCCCCCGAGTCCCCTCGCCGAGCGCCACCCCCCCCAGCCGAGAGCCGCGCCGCCCCCCCGCTGAGCACCGCGCGCCAGAGCCAGCCCCCCCAGCGCCGAGCGCTGCCGGACCCCCAGCACCGAGCCCCGCACCGCCGGAGCCCACCCCTGCCCCCTGCCGCCGGACCCCCCCCTCCAGCGCCGCCCCCCCCGCCACACGCCAGAGCCCGCCCCCCGTGCCGAGCGCCGCTGGAACCCCCCCCCCCCCCCGACCGCTGAGCCCCGCGCTGCCCCCCCCCCCGCCGAGCGCTGTGCCGCCGGAGCCCGCCCCGCCCCCCGCCGAGCGCCGCCGCGCCGCTGGAGTACCCCCGGCCGCCCCTTACCAGGTGCCGCCCCAAGCATGTGCTTGGGTGCTTGGTGCCTGGAGCCAGCCCTGCTAGCAAATAAAGGACCGACTCATTTGTGTCAGTTACTTTCCAGGACTGTGAATTTTTCCATCAGGTAGGAGAATCCATGCCCTAAACATAGCCTTATGTAACTTTGCATTTCTGGCAAAAAGTTGACTTTCAGTTCTTTGTACCAAGCTGATGAGGGCAGAGTCTGTACTTACCAGGACACACTTGAGTTTTTAAATAAATAGTCTTGCAGAGCTGGTTTCCCAGCCAATCCCTCCCTGCTGGACCTGATCCTCTTGTTTACCAGGAAGTAAACTAGGAGTTCTTGCTCTTCTAGATATTATTCAGGAGGGAAAGTGGCTGCTGCTACAGTATGTATCTACCTCCAGCCTCCACCAGCTCCCCATCCAACACTGGAGCAGCAATTACATCACTTCGTCTCCCAGTTGAGGAACTCCATTCTCCATCTCCACCAACACAGCAGCCCTTAACTCCCTCCTCTCCAATTTACCAACTTCTCTGTTTCCAACCCCCAGCAGTCCCCAGAGCCTTGGCATCTTCACAGAATTACTTCAGGAAGACATTCTGAAGTGATAGTGACCGAGTTTCGCTTTATATAGAGCAAAGCACCAGAGCATTATTTCAGTCTGATAGAAGGATGGCTTGGTTTTGACCTGTCATGGTGCAGAGTAAGATTATGTACAATGTTCAATAAGACTGAGCGTAACTGCCACATAAATGACTGCAGTGCCTGATACACATGCAGCCTCTGAAATACAGAACGCTTTCATGGCAGCCAATCCATCACACTGTAATGAAATCATCTTATTACTGCTTTAAAAAAAAAGCTGAGATTCATGGTGAAACTAGTTTTTTGGTGATTTCTAAGGCTTCTCCCCCCACATGAGAAAATAATATATTTGATTTAAAAAGCAGTGAAACCGGCTGTTTTTCTTGGTGTTGAACGCCTGGTAACTGGCAAGTTTTCCAAGGGTTTTCTTTGTCTGCTAAAGGAAATTGAGAGGGATATTCACCACTAGGGACTCTTTGGTGGAACATTAGGAGGGCTCTCACACCATTGTGACCTTTTGGGGGGAGCAAACCTTGCCATTTTATTCCCACTACCAGAAATCCTCTGTTCCCAGCCTGCATCCCAGTGTGCCCCCAATTCCAGTAGGTGCTGGTTCCCAATCTTTTTTCCCCTAGGACAAGGAATCAGCAGTGGTGGGTGATTGTGTTGGGAAGCTAAGATCAGGACTAGACAAATAGGCCTGGAACCAAAGGGGGGAGGGGCAGGAGTAGCATGAGAAATGTCATTGTTTTGGGAAGGACAGCAGTATTGCCAGCCTCAATTATTCAAATATCAGGAGTCATGCTCACTAAAGTCATGAGATTGGCTTTAAAAATCATGAGCATTAAAAAAAAAAAAAAAAAAAAAAAAAAAGCAATACACATGGGTTTTTTTACTTGCCTTCTGGTTTCTGAGCCTTTAGGATCATGTTTTTAAGCTTTTCTCTGCAACAATGAGGTCTAGAAAAAAAACTTAGGGTAATTATGTTATCACATGACTCCAGAAGCTGGGAATTAAAAAAAATACCCCCAATAATGTAAGACCTCTGATAATAAATCACTGAAATGTTCAGCATTGGGAAAGGAGATCAAATAGCTAGGAGGGAGCTCCAGTCAAGGGAGAAGATGTATTTACTCACCTTCAATGCTCTAAGAATGCGAGAATAACTATTGTACCTTCTTAGACTTCTCTGAATAAATGTGAATATGGGAACAGAGGAATAAGGATGCATTTACCACTTCAATTTTTTTTTTGTGTGTGCAGTGTGCGCTGGTCCAACTACTCCAAAATTGTGGTAACCTGGTAAAACCCAGAATATAAAATTAGGCTATAGATAAGTAATACATATTTGAGTAGCATCTATTTTTGGTGTAGTGTTAGCACTTCACATTTTAAACAATTTGTTGTATCCTTTTAAAATAGCTCCTGTTATACGTTTCAGTGAGGTTTGCATTGTGGCTTAAAATAAAAATGAAAAACTCAAGGTATCAAAACTAATTTTACTATAGAGCTAATGACTGCACCGTACAGATTTTCTATGGTTATTACATTAGGGAGAAAGAGTTATGAAACTTCATGCTTTTATACGTTTTGATGAGCTTGCAATCTTGGTTGAAAGAGAGTAAATTCTCAGCTGCTAAACATCAAATTGCTTATTGGAACAGCTGCTGTTCTGAGCTGAGTAAGCAGGACATCTAAGGATGGTGCTTTTACCAGGATAGCACTGGAGCTGGTCAAAGGCAAGATATTACAAATAAAATGTCTAGTGGATTGATATTATTGACATTTCTCTCCTTCTAACCACATACAGAGTATTCTTTTCTCATCGTTGGCTTTCTATATCTCTGACTGGTTAGGTTGCACAGTGTCTCAATTACACTATCCTACCCTCCAAGTTGCACATTCCCTCCTCATTGTAGTGACTGGCCAAATTTAGCTCAAGGTGCATTGTTCTACCTATTTCAGAAATGGTCACTGGAAAAAACACAGCCTATATTTTTCCTCTTAGATGGCCAGTGCAGAATTTCCAGGGCATACCCTATTTTGTGTGAATGGCTGAGAAATGCACACCAGTAAGTAAAATGTTAAGAGACTGCACATGAATTTGAACACTAAATTCCACTGTAATGCCATTCACCCAGGGCCTCATCCTAAATTCCATCAATGGATGTCTTCCAATTGACTTCAGTGGACTTTAGATCAGACCTCTGAAGTGCAAATTTCACTGTTTAAATATGTTAAAGAAAAATATATTCTTGGGGGAGGGTTTAAAATCATGAAATCCCAATCAAATGTTGAACATCCATTAGTCCTATTACGTAACAACTACTTCCAGACATGTTATTTTTTTCCTGTTGGGTGGAATTATTTTAGTGGGAACAGAAGTCTGAGCAATTATTAGACAGGGTTATGGAAACAGAATATTACAGCAAGTGACCAATTCTTCAGACTGAGAATATTAAAATTTGGAATTTGTACAGCAGCAGAGATCTAGATCAGCAAGCAGAGCAGATAGGGAGCAATGTCTGAAGTAGAGAGGCACACTGCAAAGCAGATTCCATCAGATCCTACATTAAATGCTTCCTCCTCCTCTCCTCCCTCCCCCGGTCTCTTTCAGGTTTTATTTCCTGAACTCTTGATTTTTCTCACTTGTTTGCATCATTGTTTTTCTTTCTTTGAGTGAAGTGGGGAGAATGGCTGGTGCCCAGCTCATGCTGGCGGGGGCGGGGGGGGGGAGGGGGAAGTTGAGATTGTATTTGGTTCAGGGAGAAAGGATGGAGTTCAGAACCTCATTTTGTTTTCCTGAACCAATTCACCAGTCACACCCGATAATACTGTAGACCAATGCTCAAGTAGCTCTTAGGCCATTTAACGAGTACTAGGAGCTTCTATAATAGGGCCTGATTAAAAAATGTTTTGACAAGACAGCTTTAAAAAAGTATATCACACTCAGCTCTTTCACTAAACTAAAGAGAAACCCAGCTTCTTTAACATCCAAAGCGATTCGCAGAGTTAAAATGGTTAATAGATCATATACATACAATCATTCCAAAGTTCTGATCTCAGGTCTGTAGCAGTGATGTTATACACTGCTGGCTTTTGTAAAGTCACTGATAACTTCCAAAAGATTGGAAGGTCCTCAGTCTATAGATCAGAATGCTGCTTTTAGTTGTAAGTTCATAGTCCAGAGAATCAGAGCAGGAAAGAAGCAACATGGAGATGATTCAAGGGTCTTTTATATCCTCTGCCATGTGGATGGAATTTTACGGTCCCAAAACAAAGCTCAAAGTGTGTGGAAAGTGACAGGCACAAGATGGAGTCCAGAGTCACAGGAACAAATCATATGTCCTTACATGGCTTGCTGACTCAGAGGCAGCCATTGGCCACTTGAAGTCTAAGGTGTCTGCAGGAAGAGCCATCTTGGGTGGAACGAATTTCTTCTACGGCCCATTGAGAGAGTTAACTATCTTTGATGGGCCATCAACCCAAAGCTGTCTGGCTTCAATGTAGATTTTATCTAGTGAGTGTTACCCCAGGAACAAACACATTTGAGATACAGAGCTATAGGTAGGCCCACCTGGGGGAGGAGGTGGGGTGGGAAGAGGCAGGGCAGGGGTGGGGTCTTGGGTGAAGGAAATCCGTAACTCCATCTTCCTCTCCTAGACCCTAACAGTCTTCAAATCCTCATTACTATGGTCATCTGATTTCCTACACTAGATAGCCCATCCCTGCCTCTAATGCAGAAAGATCCAGTATGTGAAAGTTGATTTCTACTTGAAAAAAATTATAGAACTTAAATGTACAATTCTAAAATCTGTTTGGAAACGGAGCAGCAGTTTCATTTCCCATGCTATCTACCCAACTTCTCTAACCAGGGCTTTCAACAAAGTCACTCACCAGCAGCTAATAGGAAACTTTCTCTGAAGAGTTGGGGGCAAAAACCCTCCATTTCTGAAGAATAAGGTTACATTTAAAAATGAAATGCAGCTTTCTACCCCTTAGTGTTGCAAAGATACCCTTCTAGGCAGGAATCAAAGCAGTGCTATCCTTCTGAGTCTGCCAACAAGCCACTCTGTTGCCTCTCCTGTTACTCTGCACGTTCCTCAAGGAGCAACAGAGTGAAATTGAAGACTGGGCAGGGTCACTGCTCACACTGGTCAGGTTTACAGCTGCTATTTAGAGCCTAGACTCTGGAGAAACTCACCCTGCTGCTGCTTGGGACAGCAACAGAATAGGCACTGTAGCTATTCATCAAAGAGAAGGCCCCCAAAAAAGGTTGGCAGGGAGAAGAGACCTACCCCCTCACAGCAGTCAGATGGTTTAGGAAGAACATTCTCCAATAGCTAAGAAATCCTTGGGAGTGGGGGACGATCTGTCCTATTAAATACAGGACAGTCCCTTATTTAAGCCCTCTTGCAAGTGTCTCACCTTTTTATTTATTTATTTATTTATTAAAAACCAGGCAAATTGTCCCACATTTTCTGCTCCCCCTACAGGTTAGTCAGCAGTCCGCACAACCCCAGCTGCCTCCAGTTTGTGGTTGGCTGGCGGGTGGATATGAGGTGAGCAGGGGCGGCTCTATGTATTTTGCCGCCCCAAGCACAGCAGTCAGGCAGCCTTCGGTGGCGCGCCTGCGGGAGGTCCGCTGGTCCCATGCCTTCGGCGTACCCGCCACCGAAACTGGCGGACCTCCCGCAGGCATGCTGCTGAAGGCAGTCTGACTGCCGCCCTCACCGTGACCGGCAGACCGCCCCCCCGCAGCTTGCTGCCCCAGGCACGCGCTTGGAACGCTGGTGCCTGGAGCCGCCCCTGGCGGTGAGCATGTGGTGTCTTGAGGCCAGGTGCAGAGGCAGGAAGACATGACGCCAGGTAGGAGGAGAGGCATCCCTGTGGGATATAGGGGTAAGGATGTGTGTGTGGGGGGGGGGCAGGAGGGGGGTGTCAGGGTGTGTATCACCCCATCCCCTTTGTCAGGCTGAAGCCCTGATCCCCGGTACCTGCCACAGAGCTGAAGCCCTGGTGCCCCCCCAGCTGAAGCCCCTTCCCAGGCACCACCCCCTGCTGAAGCCCTGACACGCGCACACAGGCTGAAGCCCTGACCCCCCCCACCGCGCAGACTGAAGCCCTAATCTCTGGCACCTGCCACTGGGCTGAAGCCCCAGCGCCCCACCCCCCAGCTGAAGCCCCTTCCCTGGTGCTGCCTCCCCACCCTGCTAAAACCCCCAAGCCAGGAGTGGTGGGACTGAAGCAGAGAGCCAGGGCTGAATCCTGGATCCCTGGTGCTCCCCCTGTAGGAGAAGCCTCCTGAGCCCATGGGTAGAGTGGGCTGGGTACCAGGGGTGTTGTCCCCCTAAACTGCAGTGCAAGTGCAGGGCAGTCCAGGGGGCAGCTCCATACTCCCCACAGCTCCTTCTCTTTCCCACGCCAAGTTGGAGGCAGGAAGCTGGATCCAGGCTGTGTGTGCAGGGCAGCTGCTCCTCTGGCTGGTGCCATGGAGCAGGCAGCCATGGTGTTTTCTCCTTGCCTCCTGCTGCGGGGCGAGGAAGCTGCTCCTCAGCTCCCAGCCCGCGTTGCTTACGCAGCTGGTAAGAGCTGCAGGGGTGGGGGACCCAGCTCCGCGGCTGACAGCCCCTAGTTACCGCCTCCCTGCACCCTGAGCAGTTTTCAAACTTTTTCAGCTGACCCCTCCACATTTGAGTTATAATTTTTGGTTGCGCCTCCCCCACAACCAAGACAGACTAGGTGGCCTGCTGAGGTGAATCAGGGGTGGAGGTGGCACTGCCTCCCTGGACCCTGCCATGTGGAGCTGGCTTGAGCCCTGCTAACCCCTACCCCCCAAAAATAAAAGTCAGAGCAGTAACCACTTAATTGTAAGTATATACTTATTTTTACCTATTAATGTTATAATAATGCAATATCTCTTTTTAATGGGTGCTCAGTCAACAATGTTATTTTGAATGTTTGTACTGCATAATTCTGACTGATTGCCATTGAACTCGCTTGAATACGAGCAATTTTATCAGGTGTCCCGTATTCAGCATAGGGAAATATGGTCACGCTACTTGGAAGGAGTGCAGGTGCTTCCTCTCCCTGCCAACCTTTGCCAAGTATATTAGACAGATACGTACATACTCTTAAGAGTCAGATTTGGAGTCTGCAGCAGTCAGTTGTGACAATACCCTTTACCTGCCTCTGTTTATTTCCAGTTTGTATGGAATAATTCATAGATATTAAGGCCAGAAGGGACCATTTTGATCTAGTCTGACCTCATACATTTATTTCCTTGTGCTCCGGAATTGCCTGGAATTTGAACCCAGGATCTCAGACATCCAAAATCAGGGCTAATCACCTAGGCCACCGAGCCATTTGTTTTTAAAAGGGAGGAAATAGCCTTCTGAAGAACCACTTCCATTATACTAACATGGTATAAAGTTTAGATTTGTTCAAGCATTATCAATTTTCTTAAACTACTTTATTGCTACATGTCATTTCATTTTTCATTATCAATGCCTGGGGCATAAATTTAAAAGGTCTGAAGAACTCTCCTCTCAATTTGTTTGCTGCTGCAGTTCAGGAATATTCAGCACCATTGTGTGTTGGCGCTTAAGCACTTTTCTTCACCTTTTAACATAATTTATCAAAGAAGGTAGCAAAGTACAAGTTGATCAGTCTCTCTGGTTTAATTTAGCAAGACAGATCACAATGGCTGTGTTTCTTGGCCACCCATGCCAAAGAGCTGTTTTCACATTAATGTGACATGACTTGGATAGTCCTAATTACTATGACAAGATAAAGGGAATTAGTTAAGTGAATTAAAACCACATGACTTACAACTGTGACACTCTACATATTTAGTAACTTTAATTCTTTGTTCCTGGTTTATCAAAAGGGGAAGGGGTCCATATGAATTTTCCTGGTATTACAAGTGCACCAATTAAGCAAGAAAATGAAAGACTGATCAGAAATAACCAAATAAGAGGCAAAGCTAAAAGAAGAAAACTTTGACTCATGGTTAACAACAAATTTCCACACCAATACCTGTGTTTAAAAAAAAAAAAAAAAAAAGTGCAAGGGACATGCAGAGGCAGCACTTCCAAGGGGACAAGAGATGCAAAAGGTAGGGAAAGAAGATAGAAATCTACAGTAACTGTTGAGTCACATCATACATAGCCTTTTCAAATGTGGAACTATGGGTCAGACATCATGGAGAAAAGGAATAAGGCTTTTCCTTCCATATTATAAATGAGGACAATCTAAATGAGACTTAAACATTCTCTAGTGTGTTACTACTTACTGTATATCTGAGCTGAGGACAGAGGCAATGAGTGAAGTAGTACTGTTTACAATTTAAAGATTGTAAGTGGTGCTGTAAGAAGCTAACACATTACGCAAATTTTGCTATGTATGGTGCTGACATTCTGTGCTGTCTCAGTGGATGATTTTTATGATGGGAATTGTGTTAGTTCCTTGTCAGTTGTATCAATCAGTGCTCCCAAAAAGAAGGTCTGGTTGTACCAGGCTACATTATTGTCTCCTCATCCTTCTAGGCAGGGGTGAGACTGGGAGAATAGAAAGGCAGTGGTACTCTTCTAAATATGACCATAAGTTACACTCTGCCCACAGTAAGATGCCACTTACAATAAATTCCATATTTTGGAAGTGGGCTTTGGGCCCCTTGGTCTCAGTTCCTCTTCACTGGGGACTGAATACATGGATGGGCTCCACTGACTTCCTTGGGCTTAGCTTGCCCTCAGTAAAGCTCATATGCCTCACTGGGCTTTTTGAGCTTAGCTCCACAGATTGGGGGGGCGAGGGGTTCAGCTGCTCTGTTAGGCTTCCTCTTGATTGGGTAGGGGGAGAGGCTGCAGCAGTATCTCCCAAGCCCACTCACTTGTGATGCCAAAGATACTCAGAGAAGAGTAGATTTTGTAGCTCTTCATAAGATGATCCTTCCTATTCTTTCTTACATGCTTTCAGCAGTGCAATAGTTAACAATGTGGCCATTTAAAACTACTTTGGGCATCTGTGCTAGCACCATTGACATGAATGGGGCAAATCTCACCTCTCAGAGTTATCATTGTAGGTCTCTACATCAGTTCTATTCAGTTCATGATTTCAAAGCAAACAGATAGGGACTTGCTAAACTTTCTTTTTTTTTAATTAAAAATGAAAAAAGTTTCTGTAGACCCAGGTGACAGCACAAAAGAGGCATCTGTAGGCTGAAGCACCACATCCAGCACAAGCAGAATTCTCCACCTAGATCCTGACTCTGGAAAGGTACGTTTCCAGGAATGGTGCCAACAAAGCATTTCTACTGCTGTACATGATGTAGAACTACAGAATGTTTAGAGGCAAAACTCTCTGGTATGAGGCTGCAGTGAATTTTTTGCACTTCTCATGAAGGTACATGTTGTAGAGACAGAGAGAGCCCCACTCAACTCTGAGGTTGCCAGTCACTACTTTTAACCCAGTTTTGAAGAACCATACATTTCCCCAGGATAGGAGGCTAGCTCTTCAATTGGTCTTACTGTGGCACTAAGAAGCTCCAGGAGCAACGCTACAGATTGAAGCAAAAGCTTCTTTCTACCCACTATTTTGAAATTTTCTCCAAGCTTTTTAAGCACATAATGGAATTTATAAACATCTGTTTAAAGACGTTGCTCCTACTGCTGGAAAAAATCAGAGCCCAATTCTGCAAATTTTACTCACACTGAGCAGCACTATTGAGTAAGCATGATTAAAAAGAGAGAAATAATCCATGCCCTCTCCAACCTGAGAGCACCGCACTATAGCAATTTCTGTAGAAACTTAATAGTCTTGGAACAGTCCTTAATGTAGTTATTCATCTCTGAAGGCTGCAATCAATATACTGCAAAAGACACAAAGTGATACACAAACATCTTAAACAAGTTCCAGCTATAGCTTTCAAGCTAGCTATCCTTTAACATCCAACAAAATCATTAACATCTCAAATCAAATGTGAATGTTAATAAAGCAAAACATACGCTATAGACAACCTCATGGCAATCATTTAGAAATGCACATTTGTCAGCTAGCTGAACTCCTTTGGCACCACATAATCTGAAGATGTGAAAGATCCAAAATTATCTTTTATCCTGAAGTCACAAATCAAGTATAGTACTCAAGGGTCTAGACATTTTATACATGAACAAAACTGTAATCTATTAATGTTTGAAAGGTGTAAACCACAAAGAAGAAGAGTTATTTAGAGTGATCCCAGGGCATAATGACTGAGTAATGGAATGAATTAATTAAAAATTTAAACAAACAATTTCACAAAAGAAATCTTCCTGATATTGGAATGTGTTATGCTGTGGAATTTATTTATTTATTTATTTATCCCCACCCAAAAACATGGTAACAGACTTTCACAAAAACCAAAGTCATATATGAGAAAATTCACAGAACGCAAGTGGAAATAAGGAGTAAAACAAAAAAGAATACCAGAAAATACCAAACACACCTTGGAAATAAAGATATCAGCTACAACAGGTGCATCAAAAACAAAGAAAACATGCATGAGTGTGACAGGTTGGACCCACCCACCCCATCTGGGATGCCACCTGATGTGCTGGGGCCTCACTGAGCCCACCCAGTTCACCAGCCTGGGCCTCCTCACGCTGTTTTTGCTGTGCCAGGCCCTCAAGCCTTTGCTAGCACACACACATGCAAGGCCACACCCAGCTGCAGACACAGACTAAAGTCAGCTCTGTGTGAAAGGGGTCAGCTCAGAGATTCACCCAACACTCATGTGCACACCCCTTTGGGGAGTAAACCCAAAGTAATATTGTCTTGCACTGTAGAGAAATCTATACAACGTAAGCTCATAAATTCGCCCCCCCTCCCTCAATGTGGAGGAAGATGTGCACAACTTCTTACCCCCCACCCCTCCGCCCCCATTATAAATTGGGCAAACTGGGTTTTATAGTAAACAAGATTAACTACAAAAGGCAGATTTTAAGTGATAAGGAATAACAAAGCAGATTACTAAGCAAATAAAACAAAACATGCATACTAATCTTAAGATCTTAAAGTGACTGGTTTCAAGAAGTAATTTCTCACCCTAAATGTTGCTTTTGGGGCAGGTTGCAGAAATTCTTGAAGGTTAGCTACGCTGCTTGTGGCTTAAGTCTTCAGACACCATATTCACAGACCTTTTCCAGCCTGGGCTCAATTCTTCCTCCCCTCCCCCATGTCTTTGGTTCTCAGATCTTTCCAGCTGTCATCCTGGGTGGGGATTCAGTGAAGAATGAACCATGATCAACATACTCCCCAGCCTTAAATAGAATTTACATAAGGCAGGAACCTTTTGTTTCCCAGTCATGACCTCCCCCTCCTTTAAGTGGGGGAAAAAAACCACTAGAAGTCCAAGATAGTGTTTAATACTAGGTCACCTGACCTTGTAGTGTCAAAGCAAGGTTCCCAGGACACGTCTCAGGAAGGAGAAAGATTAGTCTCTTCAAAGTCTTATTGTTTCTTCCTAATGGCCCATCAAGGCTGATCGCCTGTTGTCTGGTGAGTGTTTCCTTAGTACACACCCAGTTGTAAGTGTTACAGAAATGATACGTGCATACAAATTGGACAAACACATTCAGTAAATCATAACCTTGCCAATGATCTCACATGACCCATCTCGCATAAAACATATTAGCTATGTCATATCCATAGCATAACAATATTTCCATGAAGAATATGGAATGTAACATCACAATGATCATAGTAATGAAGGCAGAAATATTTTTGCTCTAATCACTAAATTTATCAAGTCCAAAAGGACCCATAAAAACCACAAAATCCTTAAACCGCTAATGTAGGTTCATACACATTCCTCAGCCATTGTGCAACTGAAATCACTCCACTGTTTTAGATTAAAGTTATCTGCATCAACTCCCTCTCCCTTTGCTTCACCAGATCTAGCCAGGGTGTGTACTAAAACCCGTAATCTGCCCCACACCACTCTACTCTCCATTTGGAAGGAGATCTACAACAACTGGGCCATGGACTCTGTGTTGCTCCCATATATAGAATGAGACCAGATCAAAACCTCAAAGACATAAGGAACTGTCTGTGTACATGCTCAATGGATGTCAGGGCTCTCCTACAATGGCAGCTATGGGTGCTTAATGGGTAAGGAAGGAGTGGCCGCGCCTCAAGCAATTTTTTTACTTTCATAACTGACACAGCAAGCCCAGAGGTGCCGGGGCTATGAACTTGCAAGCCTAGATGTGCTTCCATCTCCAGCTTGCTCAAATGAGTTTGTATTTACCTGTTTCTAGGGGGCCACCAAGTCCCACCAGTTCACAAGGAGCCAGATCCCATCCATCCCACTCTCTTACCTTCACATCACTATAGGGTGCTGCCTTAATTCCACTACTCCCATTAAAGCCAGACCTTTTAAAGAAGCACATCACTAATCCATAACTGAAAGTACCATACTCCTCACATCAACTTCACTTTGGGCATAATACCACACTAGTCCAAGGGATTCCACATTGAGATCAGACCACTACCAGATGGCCACAGAGCAACAGCGGGGATGTGTGTGATTTGTAATGGATCCTTGAACAAAACTCCCTTTCCTCCTGCACCAAAAACAAACCAAAGGAATTCAGCAAATGCCCAACTCCTGGACCTTCTGGTTGGGATAGATGAACCAAAAAGTTATTCACCTGTCCCTATCATCCATTATCTTGTTCAGAAGATGTTAGAACGTCTTCCTTGCCCTTACTCATATTTCAGCTAAATCATGAGACAATGTCATCGTAGGGGAGGAAAGATAAAGTTCACCACCTGCAAATACCTTGTGTGAGCAATGGCACCGTAGCAGCATTCTTCCATTCCCCCTGGATACTGATGTGCTCTCCAGAATTTCAGCAACAGGGCTGTCTGAAAGCTTTCATCTGCCTCCCTAGAGCCTGTGGGATATCACCTGGTCCAAAACCCAGGCCTTGGAAAACCTTAGTCCCAACTAGTATTTTCTGATCTGGCATCAGATCCAGGGATCCAAACTGCACAAATAACTGGTTCACCCCTATGCATGGGCTTGTCTTATTGCTTCTGCAAAAGTGCTGATGCCATGGCGTAGGGCACTCCATCCAGTAAGTGGCAGATTTAAGAATAAATAAACCTCACGAGATTAAGTCCAATGGAAGGAACATTTCAGAAGTCAAAACAATAAAAAAATAAAGTCAAAATTTATGGTATTGTCTTTAATATTGAGGTTGCTAGGAAACAAAAGACTGAAGTTTTCCATTGACTAAAACTTGCTCTAAAGTTTTCTTTCACCCAGTGTGAACTTTTAAACATATAAAAAAAGTGAACACTTCTCTTTTCACAGAAGGAGCAGTTGTTTGTTAGTTTTACTTAGTAAAACTAACAGTCTGAGAAATCATCTGACAATTTGTGACTTTGAGGCCTTAAACCAGTTACATAAAGAAAATGTAAGTATTTAACCAAATCCAATAAGTGGGTTTTCATCTAGCCAGCAATCTTCAACAAGTTCATCTGGGGCACAGTGAACCACATTAGGTGGGAATGAAACAAAGTTTTTTTGTTTGTTTGTTTGTTTTGTTTTTAAATGAGAAATTCAGTTCCTATGTAGGCCATGCCAGTTGAGAGGGGAAGGGTTTTTTGCTCACACTGCTTAAAATACTTTTTGTTTGTACTTAGCATCATCTACTTAACTTCAATGATGAATGAACTTTTTTGGAAAATGAAGTCATCTTTAAAGATTCAGCACTTCGTTTGAGGTGACAAGCCTCACAATAAAACATCCTTGAGACTTCCCCAAGGAAGACCATACCAGATGTTAGTAATATTTCTAAGGTAAGAAAAGCAAATATTTTATTCATCAAAGCAAGGGCAAACCCCCAATTTAAAAAAAAAAAAAAAAAAACACCTCTTTACAGATCATCTTTAAACAAACTGAGATAGATGGATGAGGAAACTATCTGAGCAGGGAATAAAAGGTGCCACTGACAGAGCCATGAAATAGCTATTGGCACCATTGGCTCTCTAAAGGTATCTCACTGTACAGTGAAATAACTATCCACTCCACTTGAGTTGCCTTTATTTGTGTTGCCAAGTAATTTCATTCTGAGGACTGCCATACAAGGACAGGATTGTACTTTTATTTATATTTTCTTTTAACAAAATGTTAATGGCAAAGCAGTTGTTCTTTCACCACCTATTTAGCTAATAGAGGCTAAATTAGTAAAGGTAAAGTAACAACTTGCCTTATGTTTATTTGGGTACGTCTACACTTACCGGAGGGTCCGGCGGCAGGCAATCGATGTTCTGGGATCGATTTATTGCATCTGGTTTAGACACGATAAATCGATCCCGGAAGTGCTCGCCGTCGACGCCGGTACTCCAGCTCGGCGAGAGGAGTACGTGGCATCGATGGGGGAGCCTCCCTGCCGCGTCTGGACCCGCGGTAAGTTCGGACTAAGGTACTTCGAATTCAGCTACGTTATTAACGTAGCTGAATTTGCGTACCTTAGTCCGAAGTGGGGCATTAGTGGGGACCAGGCCTTTGTTGTGGCTTTTTTCTTCCCGTTATTGTATTAGAGTTAAGTCCTGCTTTTACACAAAAATGGTTCTAAATTCACCAACTATGGCAGATTAATTAAACAAATATATATCCGTTTAATTATCTCCTATTCCAAGAGGGGAAAAAGAACAATACAATCTTATGAGAGGCATTTTGCTGCCTATTGCAACCTTCTATTGGAGTTTTTCTGTTAAAATAAATGTTGCTTTGAAACTGATCAATAGAAATAAAATGTGAGGTTTGCAAAAAGTTGCTGGGTTTTGTTTTAGACTTATACAGTACATTGCAATGCTCACTCACACTTGCTCACTGTTACCTAAATGATGCCACCAGGCATTCTCTGAAATTGCATTTGCTGGCACACCTGGGCAAAATCAATAGCTTGCCATCTCTGTATAACTGGATCAGGCAACTAAATGGGAGACCCACACTCTGATCTCAGTTCAATCTTCTACCCTAGGCATTGCAAAGGGATCTACCAAATCCTCAGGGTCAAGGCTTCCCAGCACCACCTGCCAAGTGACCTGTACAGCACGGGTGAAAGATTGCCCATTCTCAATTGCCAGTGTTTCAAAGGCCGCTCTGTCTACACTAGCCAGCTGAGACAACAGGCAGGATTTGGTAAGGCTAGTTTTGGGGAAGAAGAATTACAACATCATCCACCAGTGATACCATTTGTGCTCCAATGGCGGGCAGGTTATGCCTTCTGCTATAGTTCCCTTAAGGCTATTGGCAAGAGTCAGCTGATTCATACTACACCAGGGCCCTATCAGACTTCTGCTGCAAGAAGCTGCTAAAATTGCACATCCCCAGCAATGCCTTTCATGAAACACCACCCACTTTGGGGACTACAGTAGCCCCCTCTGAACAGTCCTTTGGCAGAAGGAAGGTTGCAGCAGCTTTATGCTGCTGTCACCTTCACCTCCTGGCAAAACTTTCTAGTTTCAGGGACTTGTGCCAGGATTTGTGCCAGTGGAAATTGACAGAAACACAAGGCGAACCAGGCCCACAGTTTTAAAGCATCTCAGCTTCCTGGCATATGGAGGCCTAAAGTCTAAGCATTTATCATGAGTATGCTAAAGAACTCCCATAAAGCTTTGCAAAAAGTAACGCTAAAAGAGAGGATATAGAATTATTAGCCAATAAGAGCTAAACTGCTTGTTAAGTGGAAATATGTTTATGAGCATGACCTTTTGTTCTAGCTGTATAAGGTTATTTTTAATAGCATATGTGCTTGCTAGGTAAAATATATTTGGCTAAGCGACGTGAATAACAAGTTACAAATTGTAACTGAAACCACAAGAAAGGGATAAGTAGATAAAACATTATAAAAAGGGAAAAAAAACAAGGAAAAGGTAAACATGACTGAATATTTAATGACGACTGAAGACTTGTTCTGAACCCATGTTAAAGTAGGTTTAAGTTGTTATGCTTCTTTATAGCTGGAATTTTGGGGCACACCGGAATTTGTAAGATGTTGACAATAAGATGGCATTCGTTAGTGATTGGATGGCACCAGCTATACTGCTAAAGCACAAAAATTGTAATATGGGATAAACAAAGGAGTCATCATCTATATAAACCCTGTGGGTTGTCAAGTTCCTTGGACCAGTGCAGGCAGATAGGCCTGGTACCCCAGAATCGGTAAGTTAGCCTTTTTTGTTTGTGCTGTTTGATCTCAGAGGTCCAGTCTGTGATTAATCAACCAAATGAGCTTGACCAATTGATGTCCCAGTCAATCAAGAGAACTCCTCATTTACAAACTCCAGGTAAGGAAGTTCACTTTAGATGCCATTGCTTTGTATGTGATTATAGCATTTACAGCCCAACTACGCTATCCAATTAACCCCTCCAAGATCAATAGGGAGGTAGCAGGCTGCTGCTATTGTTTGGCATCTGAAGTTTTTCCACATCTGAAATGTACATACCTGGATTCCAAAGTGCTGCACTGCTCTGCCCCATCCACATCTGTGTTCTCTTTTCCTCTGGCTGGCTTCCTACATGGTGCCTGTTCCTCTCATTAAGTCCTTCACCTCTTCCTCATACCACCCTCTACTTCTGGAATAGCCTCCTCTTCCTGTTTGCCAGCCAGTCTCCCTCTCCTCCAAACTCCTGTTCAAACTTCACTTCAGGGGCTGCTGTCAAGAATGTCAGCTCCAGTACTACCACTTTTTGCACCTACCCACATTAAATTGTAAGCTGCATAGGGCAGGGACCATGTCTTCATATACATTTGTATGGTGCCTGGCATTTTGGGAAAGGGGCTCCACTTGGAACTGCTGGATGCTACTGCAGCACAAAGACTGAACAATAAAACACATTTCTGTAACAGTGTGCCCAACATCATTGCTCTGTTGCTTACGAAGCCTGACAAAACCAAAGGCGTGGCAGCCTGATTATGCCAAAACTCTCGCCAATTTATCACAAGGCTCATAT
The DNA here is from genome assembly GCF_011386835.1 of Chrysemys picta bellii. Taxonomy (NCBI): domain Eukaryota; kingdom Metazoa; phylum Chordata; order Testudines; family Emydidae; genus Chrysemys; species Chrysemys picta. The sequence goes on along the minus strand of NC_088795.1, from coordinate 112,752,573 downwards.
TGGAGATTTTCTTAAAGCCCCAACTCCTAAAGTCCTGTTATTTCAGGTCCACTCAACCCCGTAGGCTTGTCAGCCCAACTCCACCCCAAGCTGAAATGTCCACACTGCAATTGTTAGCCTTCTAGCTTGACCCAACTCCCATGAGTCTGTCTGCCTGCCTGGGCTGGGAGGCATGCTCTCAGCTGCAGTATAAACATACCTTAAGGGAGTTGGGCTGAACTCCCCCTATGTCAGGTAGGGTTGCCAACTTTCTAATTGCACAAAACCGAAACACCCTAACCCCAGGGATGAGGGGCTTGGGGTGCAGGAGGGGGGTATGAGGGATTCGGAGTGCAGGAGGGGGTACAGGCTCTGGGTGTGGGCTAAGGTGGGGCTGGGAATAAGGGGGTTGGGGTGCAGAAGGGGGTTCCAGGTTTGGGGGAAGGGGGTCTCAGGATTGGGGTTTGGGCTTACCTCAGGCAGCTCCTAGTCAGCGGGGCTAAGGCAGGCTCCCTGCCTGTCTGGGCTTCGCCCCAGAAGTGGCCAGCAGCAGGTCTGTCTCCTAGGCAAGGGGGCCAGGAGGCTCTGCGCGCTGCTCTCGCCTGCGGGCACCACCCCCCTAGGTCCCATTGCTTGTGGTTCCTGGCCAATGGGAGTGCAGAGCCAGTGCTCAGGGTGGGGACAGCATGCAGAGCCCATTGCCCCCTCCCCTGCCTAGGAGCCAGACCTGTTGGCCACTTCCGGGGCACAGCGCAGTGCCAGGAGAGGTAGGGACTAGCTTGCCTTAGCCCTGCAGCACCGCCAACCGGACTTTTAACAACCCAGTCATAAGTGCTGACTGGAGCTTCCAGGGTCCCTTTTCAACCAGGCATTCTAGTCAAAAACTGGACATCTGGCAACCCTAATGTCAGTTTTTACCCTGATTCAGGGGAGCCCCCAGGCAAACCCTCTGATCAGAGGTAGACATCCTTCCTCATCACATGACTAGGGAGACGTGATTGCAAGCTAGAAATGACACCTTCCTTCAGTCTAGGAGAGACCAGGGAAGATGCTCTCTGCAGACCCTGGCAGACAGACAGCTATCTGGGGAAGCACTCCGGAGTGGGACTGATGGAACTCCCTGTGTAGAGGGAGCTAGGGCAGGAGCAAGATTAAATGAGAGAATTTGCTAAGGTAATGCAGCAAAACCCAGACAAAGGGACTTTGATAGCTCTGATGCAAGGGCGGAAGCTGAGTACTTTGTAATAATGTTGAGTCTGAACTTTTGATGAGCTTAAACTTAACCCAGACTTGATGTCTCTGTCTGAACTTTTAATCAAAGCTCTGACCTGCGAACTACTCATGACATCCCCCTCCCCTTAAGTAGCCATCTCCCCTTTTCTCTTTCTGAATTTACATTTTAACCTGTTTTATCCTGTAGAATCTTGATTGATTATACATGACCATTATGATCTGTTAATCACTTTGTTTACTTCTGTGTATAAATATTGATGCTCACCCCTAATAAACTTGCCACACTTACTCTGAAGCCTCTCAAGCTAAGGATAGTGTGAGCCCGTTGATCAACGAATTGGTGTCTGGTCTCTGACAGATTGTGAGCCCCATACCAACTCCGCACGAACTCGGGTGCTGGAGAGGTGAGTGAGGACTTGCTTTTTACCTAACAATAATACCAATAATAGCACTGCCAACCCCTAAAGTTCAAAAATCATGTGATTTGTCTAAAAAAATTAAGTCATGTTCTGTGGACTGCCTTCTGATTTCTGCACTCCCCATCCCCACCCATAACGCATGTGCGACCATACAAGGTTATCAAATCAAATTTCCTAGCCAGAGAGGCAATTGTTGTCCCTGCTAGAGGAGCTGTCGCTGGAAGACCCAAGTGAGATCAGGGACCCATTGTGTAGGCATTGTACAAAGAACAAAAGACAGCCCTGACCTGAAGTGTTTACAAACTAAAGTAGTGCAGGGAGTTTGTGATGTGAAAACTGGGACTTGCCAATACCCATTTCACAGGGGCTATCCAACATCCACTGAACGGGAACAACATTTAAGTCCTACTGGGCATTATTCAAACTGGTGACATAAAGCAAAAGGGTCTATAGCTTATTAGCAGTGTCCTGTGACATTCAGCCCCATCAGGGATAGTATTATCACTTTGAGAATGAAGCTTATTTTCCAGAAAGATAGGTTTACTAGATCCATTTCTGACCTTTACAGTACTCATACTGGCAGGGTCATCCACTCCTAGCTGGACAGGCAAAAATCTCCAACCCATTGCTTTTAGTCTTTAAACATACTGAGTCTGCCACACCCAATTCTTAAAGAGCCAGTTCTCATTAATCAAAATACAAATAATAATAAAAAAGCAACAATAAAACAAATATTAGCACAACATCCAAATTCTCTTTCAACTACAGTATCCTGCCATATAAAATAATTGCAACAATTACTCCAGGGTCTTTTTATTAACTTCTAAACATATATGTATATTTTTTTCACCCCTTTATGGGTTCTCTCATCAACACAGGCTTGAGCCTACAATCCACAGCTTCACAGCACAGGCCATTTCAGCCATCGGAGTAGCAGGGAGTCTAACAGGAGACTGTTGTTCTTTCTGTGGAGCACCTCACCCACATTCCCAGTGGGTCACACAGATGCCTGTGACAGAGCAGTGGAATGTTGTACATCAGGATTCTCTCCCTGGGTCTGGGAGTAGCTTGTGGTCTAGCAGTTAGAGACAGCATAGCCAAACATAGCAATAACTGTTTTGGCATCTAAGGCAGTGGTTCTCAACCTTTCCAGACTACTGTACCCCTTTCAGGAGTGTGAATTGTCTTGCATATCCCCAAGTTCCTCCTCGCTTAAAACTACTTGCTTACAAAATCAGACATAAAAAATTGTTACCCTACAATTATAAAATAAATCAATTGGAATATAAATAGTGTACTTACATATCAGTATATAGAGCAGTATAAACAAGTCATTGTATAAAATTTTAGTTTGCACTGACTTCGCTAGTGCTTTTTATGTAGCCTGTTGTAAAACTAGGCAAGTATCTAGAGGAGTTGACATACCCCCTGGAAGACCTCTGAGTTCCACTGATTGAGAACCACTGATCTCAGGGGACTGAACTGGAGCCACCTGGATGTTAAAAAAGCATGAGCCTCTACTATTTGAACTAAAGAAGCACAGCTGAAATCTTACTCCATTGATTAAGCTCCCACTGATTTCAGTGGACCCAGAATTTTATCGCCATTTGCCTAACATGGAATTAATAGAACTAGAAACTGCTATATGTGGTCTGTCAGACTGTGAAAGAGCTACTGTGTAAAGATGGGTTACACAAGCACTTCATGTGGGATGTTCCTTCCAATAAACTGTGTGGGAAAGGGGATGAGAGTTAGTTCTGTTCTGTTAGACTGGGAGTCTATTCCCAGCTCTGTCTGAAGTGACCTGGTGTAAAGTCTCAGTTATCTCATCTGTGACAGTGGTGAATTATAATTACCCCCCAAGGTATGAAGCCTTGACTCATCACAGGGGTTGTGGAGGGCTCATAAATATTAATAGCACTCAGAGGTAGCACTGGGCCTGGCAGTTCTGGGCTTGCAGTTTTGTACACCTTCCACTAGACTACAGGGCAGTGGGTAGTGTAAGGTGGGGGTCTCTCTTAAATCATGTGAAGGCTACAGTCTTTCATATCATTGTGAGACTGCCTACAACAGGGGATCAAAATAGTGTTACTTGTGTGAGTTGGCAACAGTGGATCACACCCTAGAAGTGGTGACTTTAGTTGAAACAATAGTTTTATGGTGTGTGGCTATTCCAGGACCACAGGAGGGGAAACTGAGGCACAGCTACACATTTCAATGGGATAGTATGTTGACTGTGTTACACCTCTCCAGACAGTTGTTATTCAGGAATATAGGAAAATTATTCTGAAGGCTAAATTAATAGCAAAAGTGCAATGTGGAGGGGACTTCTAAGCAAAGGAAATAAAGCCTGGCCATTTAAACAGCAATCCATTGAAAAGGAGTCTTGTATTGCTTTGATAATGTTAGGATATAGATATTCAGGCCTGTCTACAAAGGCCTATACTTTAAGAATTTAGGTGTATTCTTATCACTTAGCTAGTTATAGAGGTATAAAAGAAAGAATCAAAATCACTTTCTGTCTGTGTAAGGGCCTTCTCTTACTGTGACAGTCTGAGGCCTGGTTCTTAGGCTAAGGCCTTTGGCTAAGAAGCAAAGGCCAGCCATAAACTCGGAAGTGTATGGTCACATCCTCACATACCAAACTAGTCACATTGAAATAAGGTGCTCTTGGGCTGTTAGGAATACAATCCTGTCCTGATATTCCTATCACCTCCAGAGAAAGGGAAGAGCCTAGAAGATGTAAAAGGAAACTTAGTTTGATAGCATCCTGTCTGGCAAGAACTCACTTATCAATACCTGGGATGTGAAATCCTCATTTCTGTATTGTTCTATCACTGTAGTCTCCACTTCCTTATTGTTTGTCTATATAATCTCTGTCTGGTTCTGTGATTGTTTCTGTCTGCTGTATAATTAATTTTGTTGGGTGTAAACCAATTAAGGTGGTGGGATATAATTGGTTAAATAACCATGTTACAGTATGTTAGGATAGGTTAGTTAAATTTCAGTAAAATGATTGGTTAACGTTTAGCTAAGCAGAACTCAAGTTTTACTATATAGTCTGCAGTCAATCAGGAAGTAAGGGGGGGAATGGGAACAGGGACGGGGGGTGGGGGAATTGGGATCGTGTTTTGCTAAGGGGGGGGAAATGGAACAGGGACACAGGCAAGGCTATGTGGTGTCAGAGCTGGGAAGGGGGACACTAAGGAAGGAAACTGGAATCATGCTTGCTGGAAGTTCATTCCAATAAACATCAAATTGTTTGCACCTTTGGACTTCGGGTATTGTTGCTCTCTGTTCATGCAAGAAGGACCAGGGAAGTGAGAGGGTGAAGGAATAAGCCCCCTAACAGATAACACTGTTCCCCAGCAACCCCTTTAAAAATCACATTTAATTATTTTCACAATGGTGGATATTTTTATTGAAAATATTTAAAATCATTACTTTTAAAATGCTGCAGTGAGCATTTCAATTACTATTATCCGCTTCCCCCTCCACGGTGCTCAGGGACTGATGACAATCAGAGAGCCCAGATGCCAGCCTGTATATTATATTCTCAGCCAGGGTATTTGGCTCCTTGGCAAGATCCATAGGCAATCATTCTGGCAGCTTTCACATTGTCCCTGCCTAGCAAATGATGAAGGCTGTTGACTGACTGCTAACGCTGCCTTGTTCTTCTGGACATGTGGGGCTGGAGGGGGTGGGGTTCATCACTTGCAGTAGATCTGATACACAAATGCAGTACGCACACAGTGTAAGTGTGCACGCTTTTATTTATTAACAAGGAGACAAGAAAATCATGTTTATATGGCTCTTTTTAAGTCACAAACCACACATGGTCATAAACTGCTAGTAAGATTTTTGCATAAACATGACAGAAAGCTTCCCAGCCAGTAGACACAATTACATACTGAAGGGTCCATTCGGACAAAGTGCTGTACGTGTGTGAAAGTCTGCAGAAGGTAGTTTACCATGGAGTCCGATGAACACTTATTTTAAGGTGCTGAAAAGGGGTTTGCCAAAGACACGGTGAGGCCTGACTTTCCCCTTAACTTCCTCCCCTCTTCACTTCCTATACAGCATTTCAACTGTTTAAAATGAGCCAGAAACATTCCATAGGTGGTCAAGGGCCAGACTTTTATCATTCATTACTGTTGTTATGTATACAGGATTCTCACAGAACATGTGTGTTTTAAGGAAAGATTTAAGGGGGGGTGGGACTCTTTGGCACGAAGACTGCTCCATGAATAAGTGGCAACAGGGAAGAAAGCATAAAGGTGGGAGAGTATAAAAGGTACAAAGGAACGGTTAGACAGGAGGCTTGATGATAGCAAATGGGCATGAAAAGAGTAGGAAGAAATGAATAGAGAAGCAGGCACAACTGGAACAGAAGCTGGAACTTAATGCTACATGTACAGGAGACCATTATAGGGATTCTGAGTGCTGGGAGAGAAAATGTATTTTTGCAGCAGCACTTTGAATTGGTTGGAGAGGAGCAAATTGAAAAGCCAGGAAAGAAGGAGAAGGGTGGGGGAATAATCAATGCAAAATTGATTTCTGAAAGATATCCCAGGCCAGAACTAGTTTACTGACAGCATATCCCCTCAGCTCAGGCCACCAGGACAAGATCCATTGGCGTCTGGATAGTCACATCAGGATATCCTCCCCCATCATGTCTACTACACTTAGAGTGTTTTGCCTTTTATGCTTCAAGATGTTTAAAATCCTTGTCTAAATTCCCACAAATGAGGAACAAATGTGACTATTGACTGCCTTCATATGCCCATCTGTTCAGATGGCAAGGTGCCCACTTACAAGTTAGCTGGACAGTTTCACTAAGGCGTAGGTGCCAACCCAGCATACGTTTTAGATAGATGCCTGTATGACATTACAAGTGTCATTGCCTTTGCACGAGTCCCTTGAGTGGGTCACGTTTGAAGAATAGACATCACATGTCTTCTGGTACAAAAAGTGCCAAAACCAAATACCTGAAAGGAAACACTGAAGAAACACAGTTTATAAACATTGCTGGCTGCAGCTCAAATAGTCCAGGTATGTACAGAGTGTACTGCCAGTCAACATTCAGCCATGACACAAATGGTACCAGGTCATACACTGAACTAAGAGGAAGTACAATGCCATCCATTTACATGTAGCAAGAGCAAACAGGAATATTTGTTGAGTCTCATAAGCCTTTCAATCATTTTCTAATAGAGTCTTGCACAACTTGGAAAACTTGTGAAAGCTCTCCCACAGATATCTGAATAACAGATTCATGCTGCACTTCCCCAAGAAGGAGACAACTCAGGGAGCAAGTCAGTAACGGATAATGCCCTTTCATACAGAACAAAAGAAAAGCGAAGAAAGCTTGCACTATTTGGCTCCTCCTGACTGGGCAAGGTGTAGTCCGGTGCAATTACCTCCAGTCATTTCATTGTCAGGACTCCTTACGAAATTGTCTGTCTATCCCAGTACAGTATTCTGTCTTCCTGGCCAGTGCCAGATACTTTTGAAGGAATGAACAGAACAGGGCAGTTATCAAGTGATCCACCCCCGTCGTCCAGTACCAGCTTCTGGCAGTCAGAGGTTTAGGGACACCCAGAGCATGGGGTGCATCCCTGACCGTCCTAGCTAATAACCATTCATGGACTTATCCACCATAAACTTATCTAATTCTTTTTTTACTCCAGTGATACTTTTGACCTTCACAACATCCCCCGGCAATGAGTTCCACAGGTTGACTGTGCATTGTGTGAAGAAGTACCTCCTTTTATTTGTTTTACACCTGCTGCCTATAAATTTCATTGGGCGACCCCCTGGTTCTTGTGTTATGTGAAAGGATAAATAGCACTTCCCTATTCACTTTCTCCCCACCATTCATGATCTTTTAGACCTCTGTCACATCCCCCCTTAGTAGTCTCTTTTCTAAGCTGAACAATCCCCATTTTTTAAATCTCTCCTCATATGGAAGTTGTCCCATACACACAATCACTTTTGTTTCCCTTCTCTGTACTTTTTCCCATTCTCATATATCATTTTTGAGATGAAGTGATCAGAACTGCATGCAGTATTCAAGGTGTGGGCATACCATGGATTTATATAGTGGAATTGATATATGCTTCTTATTAGCTATCCTTTCCTAATGGTTCCTAACATTCTATTAGCTTTTTTTGACTGCTGCTACACATTGAGCAGATGTTTTCACAGAATTATCTGCTGTGACTCCAAGATTTTATTCTTGAGTGTTAACAGCTAATTTAAAACCCCTCATTTTGTACATATAAATTTAGATTACGTTTTCCAATGTGCATTACTTTGCACTTATTAACATTGAATTTCATCTGGCATTTTCTTGCGCGGTCATCCAATTTTGTGAGATCCCTTTGAAACTCTTCACTGTCAGCTTTGGACTTAACTATCTTAAGTAATTTTTTATCATCTACAAACTTTGCCACCTCACTGTTTGCCCTCCCCACCCCCATACAGATAAATTATGAATATGTTAAACAGACAGGTCCTGGTACAAATCCTTATGAGACCCTACTGTTTACCACTTTCCATTGTAAAAACTGACCATTTATTCCTACCCTTTGTTTCCTACCTTTTAACCAGTTATTGACCTATGAGAGGACCTTCCCTCTTATCCCATAACAGCTTACTTTATTCATGAGCCTTTGGTGAGGGACCTTGTCAAAGGCTTTCTGAAAGTCCTTCAACTTCAAACTACATCAACTGGATCGCCTTTGTCCACATACTTGATGACACTCTCAAAGAACTCTAATTAATTTCCCTTTGGAAAAGTTGTATTGACTCTTCTCCAACATATCAAGTTCATCTATGTGTTTGATAATTCTGTTCTTTACTATAGTTTCAACTACTTTGCTTGGTATAGAAGTTAGGCTTGCAGCCTGTAATTGCAAAGATCACCTCTGGAGACTTTTTTGAAAATCAGCATTACTTTTGCTACCCTCCAGTCATCTGTCTGGTACAAATTCAAATGTAAGTGATAGGTTACATACCACAATTTCACATTTGAGTTCCTTTAGAACTCTTGGGTGAATACCATCCTGTTCTGGTGACTTATTACTGTTTAATTTATCAATTTGTTCCAAAACGTCCTCTACTCATACCTCAATCTGGGACAGTTCCTCAGATTTGTCACCTAAAAAGAATGGCTCAGGTGTGGGGATGTCCTAAGCTGTGAAGATTGATGCAAAGAATTCATTTAGTTTCTCCACAATGGCCCTATCTTCCTTGGATTCTCCTTTATCATCTCTATTGTCCAGTGGCCCTAACAGTTGTTTAACAGGCTTCCTGCTTCTGATGTACTTAAAAATAAAATTTCTGTTAGCTTTTGTGTCTTTTGCTAGTTGCTCTTCAAATTCTATTTTGGCCTGCTTAATTATGTTTTTACACTTGACTTGCCAGAATTTATGCTCCTTTCTATATACCTCATTGTTTGACTTCCAGTTTTCAAAGGATGCCTTTTAGCCTCTAACCACCTCTTTTATTCTGCTGTTTAGCCCTGGTGACATTTTTTTATCCTCTTACTTTTTTGGCAGCTTTTCCTCAGCCCTTAGTTTTAAAACTTCTCTATAACCTTTTTTGATTTTACATGCCAGCAGTCTGGTTCCATTTTGGTTTAGATGTAGCCCAGCCTTCCGTTATAGGTTCGTCCTTTCCCAAAAGGTTCCCCAATTCCTAATAAACCTATATCCCTCCTCCTAACACTATTGTCTCAACCATGCATTGAGACCCTGCATTTCTGCCTGTCTAACTGGCCTGCAAGTGGAACTGGAGAATGCTACCATGGAGATCCTGGACTTTAATCTCTTACCTAGCAGCCTAAATTTGGCCAATAGGGCTGCTTTCCTACCTTTCCCTATGTCACTGGTACCTGCTAGTACCATGACCACTGTCCTCTTCCCAGCACTGCACATAGGTCAGTATAGATGTCTCAAGAGGTGTGCATCCGTTGCACTCAGGAGGCAATTCTCCATGCAGTTCTCCTGGTCATCATAAACCCAACTATCTATATTTCTAAGAGTTAAATCTCTCATTACTGTTACCTGTCTCTTCCTAATAACTGGGTTCCCCTCCTCTGGAGGGATATCCTCAGTGTGAGAGAATACCAAAACTTCATCTTTAATGAGTGGGGACCCAGCTATGGGATTGTTATAGACTCATAGACTTTAAGGTCAGAAGGGACCATTATGATCATATAGTCTGACCTCCTGCACAACGCAGGCCACAGAATCTCACCCACCCACTCCTGCAACAAACCCCTAACCTATGCCTGAGTTATTGAAGTCTTCAAATCGTGGTTTAAAGCCCTCAAGGTGCAGAGAATCCTCCAGCAAGTGACCCGTGCCCCTCTGCTCCAGCTAAATGTTCTCAGCACAAAGGCGGTCAGACTGGTTTGGGACTGCTCTACTGTTTGCCTGAAAGTCTCCTTTGTGTACCTCTCTGTCTCCCTTAGATCCTCCAGTTTGGCCACTCTAGTCTCAAGAGCTGTACTCGGTCTCTGAAGGCCATGGGTTGTTTGCACCGAATACATACATTTGCCACCTGCCTACAAAGCCGGTAGTCATATATGCTACATTCATTGCAATCAACTGCATTGCCCCCACTTTTCAAAAAATGTAGGGCTGATGTATGTCACACAATGCGAAAGACCAGCATTCACCAGCAGCCTCAGAACTTTCACACTCAGCAAGTTGGGTCCTGAATGGAGGGTGTTGACAAATGCATAAGCGAAGCAATTCGTAGAGCGGCACTGGGTGTTGGCTATGGGGGATGCCACTTTCTGACCTTCCTAGCCCCACGATGATAAAAACAATGTCTTCCTCACCTAATCACGTAAATGAACAGATACAAGACCATCACGTTCCCATCTGACCTTGCTGTAGAGGGGGCCAAGCACAATAGGAGACTTGCCACATTCACGTTCTTGAACATGTAGTGGTCCTGCTACAACACAAAATCTGTCACTGCTGTCCCAGCCAAAGAAAGCTCATGGCAAGAACTAGATCAACAAAGCTGATTTAGATCCTTAGAATCCACAGCCTGTAAATTCCCATTAATGCCATCCTGGCAGCTGAAAAGAGGAAAGGAGGAACATACACATTTCCTTTTATAAGCCACGTGGCCCCAGGTGCTGCGACACCTCCTCTCACAGGAAGCCTGTGTTAGAGAAAAGAAATGAGTCTGGATTTCCCAAGGCCCACTGCACCGTTCTATCTAGCAGAGCGGGAGCTGTAAGCAGGCTCAGCTGACTTATCCTCACTTTAGCGCTGGACCTCTCCCAAATTGTGGTCTTCATCTGAGTGAAATCAGAGGTGGCCTCGTGATTCAGAATTAATATGTGGGCATCTGTTTTAGTATAATACATAGTCTAGGGGGTAGTTCTGAGTAGAATACAGTTTTCTATTACCCTGTCACAGTTCTTTCATATCTTTTACATTTAAAAAAAAAAAAGCATTTTATTTGACAGGTCTGACTTTAAGATTAGTTTTACTGTCGTTGACATTCCAGCCACAAGAGTGTTTGTTCCCATTATGAACTAGGGCTGTGAGGGCACATAACATAGCCATTTTAATTCACTTTTTGATTAAATTTGGCCTGTTTTGTGTTAATATATGGCTAATATCCTTTTGAATAGTTTTGTTTGACTTTTATGCCTATAAGAGAATCACTAGCAGCTGAAAAAAGACATATACCACAAATTTGTATTTAGATTTCTTTGATCATTAGTGATGTAGGGTTGCACAGAATAACATTCCTGGTGTTTTTGATACTCCTTTGCACTCTGTTATAGGAAAAATTGGCAGAAACTTGTGAAGAATTAAGTTTTACCAGCAATTATTCTTCAAAGTGAACCAATAGCTCTAACTGTGAAATTAATTTTTTTTAAACAACCAAATTATTTCACCCTGCGGGTATGTCTACACTGCAATTAGACACCCACAGCTGGCCTGTGCCAGCTGACTCATGCTTGTGGGGCTTGGGTTAAGGGGCTGTTTAATTGCGGTGTAGAAGTTCAGGCTTGGGCTGGAACCTAAACTCTGGGACCCTCCCCCCCTTGTAGAGTCCCAGAGCCCGGTCTCCAACCTGAGCCCGAACGTCTACATCACAGATAAACAGCCCTTCAGCCCCATGAGCCTGCATCAGCTGGCACGGGGCAGCTGTGGGTGTCTAATTGCAGTGTGGACATACCCTGAGTAGCTACTATGCTTTATGCACATGCACTGGCTGCATGTCATGTTTATTCTATATTATGAAGGAAAAGACAGAACTTAAACTGTGTAATTTTCCATGACACACAGGAATTTTCCTGCAGGCTGTTCCACTCGACAGCAAGCCAAAAATAAATAAATAAATAAATAAATAAAAAAGCAGTTCTATTCCTTTCCAACCTCAGATGCAAAAGAGGCAACACTCAACAAACCAAGTCACTGAGTGCACCCACATGATCTACAAGGCAAGGGACAGAAAGATCCTGGAACTAAACAGTGTTAACGACGAAGTCCTGCCCCCAAACCTCCAAGAAAAAAATATACTACAGTTCTCTCTAAGTAACCGAAAGAGAAACTGCCCAGCATAGTACTGGAGTCTTCCAGACTCACTGTTAGCAGGGCCTTGATGACTAGCAAATATCATTTCCAATACAGTAGCCAATCATGGCTTTCCTTCCATCCCATATAGGTAGTGAAATAGCTAGAAAGTTCACTCACTCTTAAACCCAATGAATTTTCAAAATTCCCCAGAAACATTAGCTATTCTATCAAATTATTGTCAGAACATCACCATCTGGTGGACACATGCACTGACAATTTGGTTCCAACCCTTGCTTCCTGCTGCTATCCTGCCTCACATTGCTGGAGAAGGGTGTAGCTCCACTGCAGAAGTCGAGTCCCAGTGGGAACGGGGGATAGGCTCTGGGCTAATTGGCTGGGTGGGACTGGAAAGAGGAGATATGCAGTTGAGACCAGAGGACACATAGCTGATTGTAGGAGTTGGCCTAGATTCAGCTTGAACCTGGGGCTAAGGGATTGGCCAGGCAGCAGGCCCCAGGCACAGCTGGAACTAGATTGTCCCAGCAGAGAAAACCCTGACCAGCACAGCAACAGGCATCTGATGACACAGTAGAGACCTGAATACACAGCTCTGAGCTTACACAGTACCAAGCACTAGGAACCCGCACAAAGTACAGAGGTGCCCTATTCTGGCCCTGGGCTCTTAATCAGGTTAGATAGTATTATTCTTTATATTTAAGTGTTGGGGCTCAGTATATTGTGCTCTTACTGGAGGGAAGGTATGTGACTTCCCATAGGGACCCTACCTTAGGTAGCCTAACTGGAGTAGGCAGCACAGCAATAGGATGATCTCAATTATTCCTCTTGATCAGGATCCAGAGTGTGGTGATGGCCAGCTGGCCTTATTCCCCAGGGCCAGCTCATGAGAGTCCCACGGGAATCAGTGCTGTGCCCCTTCTTTTCTGTGTCTTATGAGTCCTCATGGAGAAGTTGCGAGAAGCCCAGGGCTCCCCTACCAAGAAATATGCCAGCACTCCTCTCTAAGACCTCCTTTTCACTGGATACCATCAGCAGCATAATAAAGATGTCACTATGTCTGCATGCAATTAACACCTGCATGGAGAGCAGCTGGCTCATAATGAAAGAGGAGGGGATTTAAGTGGGAATGGTTGGAAAAGGGGAGTACTTTGAAGAGCTAGCTAGGGACCTGACCTCCTTCCTTCAAGGCATCTGTCCTCAATTTAAAAGTATTATCAAGTCTCAAGGGTCTATTAATCATCACTAAACCAGGTAGCAAAAGTGGTGAGAAATGCCTTATTTCACCTTCAGCTTGCCTGGATCCTCTTGGGTGAGGATCTGTCCAAAGCAAGCCATGCCTTCATCACCTCCAGACTGGACTGTTCTAATTCATGCCATCTGGGGCTGAAGACTGAGGCAACACAGACATGGATTTGCGCAAAATGTAGCAGCTAAACAAACCACAGAACATATTACCAAAACACATTGCACCTCCTATTGACTATCAGTTCACTTCCAGTTTAGTAGTTTCTGTGGAGCATCACTATGAGGTAGGTGTCTTCCAAACATATGAAGACACAGACCCTGCTCTAAAGAACATATTGATCTTTAAGGCCCTCAATGAGTTTAGGCACTGGCAGTGGATTCTTCAGACCTCACTGCTCCACCTATGACCCATTCAGAAACTTGTGCTCCCCTCAGAGCATGCAGCTGACCGCTTTCTAGCATAAAGCCTGTGAGGGGAGGACAGGGATAAAGCTTTTTTGGTCAAGGGCCCCCTCAGAGGAGATCAGACTGAGTGCATATGCAACCATTTTCAGAGCACATTGCAAAACCCATCTGCTTTTTTTAAACTGTGCATTACCTACAGCCAAGACTCCTTAGGAGTGTTTGTAACACACTCCCTTTCTCAATAAATCCCCAACTCCCTGGCCCTTAAACATTATATTACACTATTAACTGTAAATCTTTGGCATGGATAACACAATATCCATTGATTTCAATAGGACTTTGTGTCCCAAGATTTACATCATAATGTTTCACTAAGATTATAATGTAACATTATAAGACTAAAAGGTTGAGAGAGTAAAACAAAATTCTTTTGTTATGATTTTGCATAGTAAAACAAAACAAAAAAATCCAGCTGTTCAGGATTTCATTTGACAGAATCTTTTTTAAAAAGTCCCCTGCTGAAGGTTAACGGCATAATGAGTCCTAAAGAGCAGTTACACTGTAGAGTTGCCGCTCATTAGATGGCGTCCAAAACAACGTGGAACAATATCAAATGATGCATTAAAAACACTTTAGAATATCAAAAATACAATGGAAAATATTTGTTGTTGTTTTTAAGATAAAATAATGGTAAGGGATGGATACAAACCATCAAGAGCATGGAAATACAGGGGTTAAGACCCAAATGCCATCCTTTGTGCCTGGGAATTGCAGAGGTCCCAGTGTAGTGTATGATCTGACAGAAAAACCCATGTGTTAAGTGAGGAATGGGATCAGACCCCCTGAACTCTGGTCAGTTGACTCTCACTCTTATAAGGTTTAAAAAATTCTTATATGTTAACCTAAGGATTTTTGAAGACGGGATCTGGTATGTGGCAGAAAAACAGGCTCAATGGCAATTGAGAGGTAATGTGAACACTGGACACTGTCAAAACAAAAAAAAGCCAATTCTCGTCCACTGTTATGTCAGATGCCACTTTTTTAAAAATAACATGTTTAAAAGCAATTAAGCAATTTTTATAGTAGTCTGGGATTTTGTGCAGCAGGAGAGAGACTCCAGGCTTGCCTCAGCTCCTAGAAGCATCCCATATTCTTAGATGTGACGTTGCCATGGCAACCACAACTTGGTGACCTCGTTATTTCAACCTAATCCTGCTTTGAAATTATAGTTGCTCCACCCTTTTGCCTGGCTAGCCTGATAACATAATCATTGTAAATGAGGATGGAAAAACACAGCAGGACACCATTCCCCCAGTGACATGGGACTAGTTTCACCTTATCAGGAAAATATACCAACAATTAAACTGCATAAATCTAAAAGCCCTGAAAGTGGATTTTTTTTAAATTTGTTATTCTGCTTTGCAAAAATCCAATAGCTGTGTCAGTTAGGGATTGGGTTTTGAGGGAGGGGGTGAAATGGGGCTTGAGGTTTGGGGGAAGTTTTTTATTTAATTTTAATTTTTAGTAGTATTGCCAGGAAATGAAACCAAGCTAAAGGGTAGTGTCCTTAATTATGTATTTGTTTTGACTAACAGCTGGAGAAAGATTTAGGCTATACCGAGAAGTCAGGATAGAACTTGTTTAGCAAATCAGATTGGGGTTTCTTGGTTTATGCTTGCCCTGCTTTATTTAACCTGGTTAAAGCAGTAGGCATTACAATACCCCAGCGGTAGCCACTGTGAAAATACTGCCTATATTTATTTACATGCTACATGAATATCGTTGTAATTTTGCTCTTATTAAACATACATAACACTACTGCTGCTCTCATGGATTTAAGAGGAACATTTTCTTGGCTCCTTTGGGAGATAACTCATAGCAGTCCATGTGTCTTCTGCCATGTTATTCAGTTACAGTTTTGGAGACTGTAATTTGCACACTGTAATTTTGACTACTTACAGAGAGTTGCATCCCAAGAAGTTCAGTCTCACACCCAACCTGCTGGGTGGCCCAACTCCCTGTGTATCTCCTTTTTTGAATATTTGCATCATGTTCTAGGACTCTAGGACACATCTTACATTGGAGAGTGCAAGATTGCCTGAGACTTCATGGGAGGTGGGGATGAAGGGAAGGGTCCTTGGTGCTTGCTAGAAGCTGGGGTTGGAGTTTCATAAAAAATGCTGGCAGACAGAGGCACGGACTTTCAAATGGGCCAGGGGGGTGCCTGACCACTGCTCTGCCCCAAACCCCGCCCTCACTCCACCCCTTCTCCCAAGCCCCCACCTCCACCATGCCTCTTCCCGCCCCTGTCCTGCCCTGCCCCGCCTCTTCCGGCCCTGTTCCGCCCCTCTTCCGAGCGTATCCCACCCTCGCTTCCCCTCCTCCCCCCCAGAGCCTCTTGCACTCCACGGAACAGCTGATGGCAGCAGGTGGGAGTCACTAGGGGGAGGAGGAGGAGTTGATCAGGGGGACTGCTGGACTCAGCACCCACCATTTTTTTCCCATGGGTGCTCCAGCCCCGGAGCACCCACGGAGTCTGCACTTACGCTGGCAGATACTAGGGCAATAGTGGATCCCTGGAGGGAGCTGAAGGAGAGTTCATGGTGTCCTCTTTAACTTGGTAGCAACCTAACCAATCTCCGCCTAAAGCAGCCTGTCCAGTTTTACATTATTTTTCAACTGAATGCTGTAGGTCAAAGAAGACTAATTTTAAAGTATAATGATATTAAATAACATTGCTCTTACATAGTACTTTTCATCCTGTTGGATTCCAAATAAATTTACAGGCTATATCTGTGCAGAATATACTTCACCACTGACGTGCAGCTACTTCTGGAGCGAAAGTTGGTAGCCATGTGGAAAACAAATGGACAACATGGTACTCCATAGTGAGAGGAGGAGGAGTGAGAAGATGAGGAACAGGGAAGACTGTTTTGGCTGAGGACTATAAGGCAGCCCCTTACTCTTACAAGAAGTTTCAAGGGATCTTTAGTGTCCATGTGGAGCAGACAGAACTTCTTCTTTTAAGGCCCCTTTCAAAAGACCCGGACAATTAACTGCCTAATACCTAATTTATCTGCCTCGGATGGCTGAATGGCTGAGTCAGCTGACTGGGAACCTGTGATTCAAGAAAAAACAACTAGGAGTCTTGTGGCACTTTAAAGACTAACAAATTTATTAGAGCATAAGCTTTTGTGGGCTATGACCTCCTGTGAGTCAAGAGAGACTCTAGATATTTCACAATTTAAAAGCTTAGACCACCATCTTCTGTGTTTAGTTGAAAAATGTTTTCAGGTCATGATGAGAAATCCCCAGTATGGTAAGCTAGCAAGGATCTATCTATTGGAATCTATCAGGTTTTCTTAGTGTTTATCCAAGAAGCAATGCATCTAGAAAATGTTGTATAGAAAAGCCCTAAAAATGAGCCAGCACTGCCCAATCCTGGGATATTTGAGGTAAAGAAAGTGTCTGTATTGTATTGTTTCAGATGCATTTATGGTTCTAAATAAATGTTGCTTTGTTGGTGGATGGGAGTTATTTTCATGGACAGCAATAGAAAAGAAGATGACCTGCAGTGGATTGAAGGTACACTGGGCTAGGGGGGAGGGATAGCTCAGTGGTTTGAGCATTGGCTCCCTAAACCCAGGGTTGTGAGTTCAGTCCTTGAGGGGGCCACTTACAGATCTAGGGCAAAATCTGTACTTGGTCCTGCTAGTGAAGGCAGGGGGCTAGACTCAATGACCTTTCAAGGTCCCTTCCAGTTCTAGGAGATAGAATATCTCCATTAATTTATTTATTTATACAGAGTTTAAGGTGAGAAGGGACTTCCAGTCATCTAGTCTGACCTCCTGCATATCACAGGCCACCAACACCTCCTAGCACCCACACACTAAACCCAACAACCTGATTCCTCCCTGTGGGCCTGCAATATCCTGCAGAACCAAAGACTCACTTAAAAACTTGCCATTCCCAACTAGAGAAAGTGAAACCAGGACCATCTCATATGGTCCCCCTGAACTGTGGCCAGCACAAGAGGTCTTGGGCACACAAATGTTTGGTTTTTGTTGCAAGAAAGTGAGGGCTCACAGAACACTCAGCTGACCCTTCCTCAAAGCAGGGATCACTTACCCCCTCTCAAGTGCTGCATTTTGCTGTCAATTACAATTTATTAAACTATTAGAAAAAAGCATTAGAACATAAAAAAAGAACATAATCACTAGTCATTTCCATTCCCAAGGCCGATGTTAGAAAGCAGTCTCCATTAAGATATTTTTTGTAGGCTTTGTCTACTCTGGACTTTCATTGGTAAAATGTTTGTCATTCAGGGGTGTGAAAAAACACCCCCCGAACGACGAAAGTTTTACCAATTAAAAGCACCGGTGAGACCTTTCCCGCGGACAAAACTATCACCTCACACTGGGGGTGGAATTTTTTGATCGGTGGGAGAGCTCTCTCCTGCCGACAAAAAGCGCACCTTTTAGCGGCACGGCTGTAGCGGCACAGCTGTGTCACTAAAAGGTGCGTAGTGTAGACATAGCCTTAAACTCTGCTGAATTCCAAAAACAAAGGAATAGATGTAAGAAGATGTTTATATAGGATTGCAGCAAAGGAAGCAGGTTTTCCTCTAAAAAAAAGGGCAAATTTCATCTTAGAATAGCAGCATACATTCCTAGATGGCATCTTGCATTATACGTGAACAAGAAACTCAGGGTTTGCACTCTTGGTCCAAACAGCCATGGAGCTTGAACGGATTCAGCTGTAACTCTCTACATGGATCAGCATTCACATTGCACTCCCAGTGATTACCCAGCCTGGGCGGGAGACGCTAATGATCCAACCAGCGGACCAAATTCAGTGATGAATCCTGGTCACGTGCTGCCTGAGGCATGTTGCGCATACACTAAGAAGACTAGGGACAATTGTAAAATACAAGCATATTCTGTACTTGATTATGGTTTATTTTAAAAAATACTACATCTTGTAGACTGCTGATTTTTCTGCCCTCATTGGTCAGTGTGTATATATATATATATATATATATATATAATTAGTATATATATATATATAATTAGTATTCCTAATTACTGACAGATTCTTAAAGACAGAGGAATCTGGGAACAAAGTGAAATTTCAGTTAGGAGCCTTACTTTGACAGTAACAACAAGGAGTCTGGTGGCACCTTAAAGACTAACAGATCTGTTAGTCTTTAAGGTGCCACCAGACTCCTTGTTGTTTTTGTAGATACAGACTAACACGGCTACCCCCCTGATACTTTGACAGTATACTTCTGCATTAATAGTCAGACTTCTTATTTATACACTATCCTTTGTTGTACCCTGCAAAAAGGAAGATATTATCCCTTTTTCAGTTTTGGTCCTTGATTTAAATAACAGCTAATATAAATTTTATGCTAAGAAGAGTTAAGTTGTACAAAAACCCTTAAATCCCTTGTTACTTTCTGTAATTAAGGACATTTTCAGTACCAAAACTTTCACTGAAGCTGGGGAACAGGGCACCTCTTTGTGAATTATACAATAAAATTTTCAGGTAAAGATTTATAGCAAAATATGAAAAAAAAAGTTTTTATGAACATGATTCTGTTTTTGGTACAGTTTTATAATAAAGGTGGAAACAAAGCTTTGCTTTTCTTCTAGATCATTAATGACCCCTAGTGGCCAAATAAATAATGAAACAAGTGTTTGAAGAGGGATATTTTTGCTGAACACTACGGGATTATGTTATAGATAGAGCTGGCCATGGACAAAACCAGCAACTACCAAACCTCTAGGTCTGACAGGACAAGAATAAAAATAAATCAGTCAATAAATATTGAAATTATCTGTAGGGATCACTTAATCTGAAACTGAAATGCAGCAACTGTTTTAACAGCATTCTTGCAACAATTCAAGGTGAGGAATATTTTTTTATTTGAAAGGGAGGAAACAATTTAAATAGGCAGGATGTAATTACCCTTATTGGAATTTGACTAGGGCACTGAGTTTAACACCCCTACGCTTAAGAAGCATGGTAGGGGATCTTGAATAGTCCAAAATTGTCAGGATCTCAATTTTCCATTTGATGCAGGGAGGACTCCTACAGGAACAGAGCACAGTGGCCCCACTACTATGCTGGATCATTTATTCAGGACTAAGGCTTTGTCCATGAGGGGAAATTGACCAGCATAGCTATAGTGGAATAACCTATTCCACTATAGCTGTTTTGGAATATCTCCTTGTGCGGACATTCTATTCCAGAATAAAAGTGACTTTAATAATTACTTCGCTAAGGGCATGGCTACACTTGCAGATGTAGAGCGCTTGGAAAACAAGCACTGAGTGGTGGGATCACATCGTCATGCATGTCTGGGATGACGAGCAGTGGCTGCAGAACTTTCGGATGAGAAAAGCCACTTTCATGGGACTGTGTGATGAGCTCGCCCCCACCCTGCGGCTCAAGGACCCGAGATTGAGAGCTGCCCTGATGGTGGAGAAGCTGGTGACTATTGCAATCTGGAAGTTGGCAACTCCAGACAGCTACCGATTGGTCACTAACCAGTTTGGAGTGGGAAAGTCGACCGTTGGAATCGTGTTGATACAAATTTGCAGGGTCATTAATCCCATCCTGCTCAGAAGAACCATGACTCTGGGTAACGTGCATGACATTGTGTCTGGTTTTGCACAAATGGGTTTCCCTAACTGCGGAGGGGCGATAGATGGGACACATATTCCAATTCTGGCACCAGCCCACCTAGCCTCCAAGTACATTAATCGGAAGGGGTATTTCTCTATGGTTCTCCAGGCACTTGTGGATCACTGTGGGCATTTCACTGACATTAACGCAGGCTGGCCGGAAAGGTGCATAATGCACACATCTTTCGGAACACTGGCCTGTTCAGGAAGCTGCAAGCCGGGACTTTTTCCCCAGAGCGGAAGATCACCATAGGTGAAGTTGAAATGCCCATTGTGATCCTTGGAGATCCTGCTTACCCTTTAATGCCGTGACTCATGAAACCCTACACAGGGATCTTTGACAACAGCAAGGAGCGGTTCAACAACAGATTGAGCCGGTGCAGAATGATTGTGGAGTGTGCCTTTGGCTGTTTAAAGGGCCGCTAGTGCTCTCTGTATGGGAAGCTGGACCTGGCCGATGACAGCATCCCTGCGGTTATATCCGCGTGCTGTACCCTCCATAACATTTGTGAAGGGTGAAAGCTTCACTCAGGCACGGACCTCAGAGGTTCAACACCTGGAGGCTGAACTTGAACAGCCAGAGAGCAGGGCTATTAGAGGGGCCCAGCGCAGGGCTGCAAGGATTAGGGATGCCTGGAGGGAGCAATTTGAGGCTGAAAGCCACCAGTAATGTCTGGTGCCCTGCACAGGAGTGAAGTGCAGTGATTCCGATGTTAGTAGGAAACTGTGTTTGCTACACTGACTTGCAGTGCCTGTTGCTTTTCTGGGCTAAGGTATCTTTTACTTTATGCCATAATAAAGAATGTTTTCAAAGCCAAAATATCCATTTATAGAAAAGAAACACAACTGCTTGGGAAACAGAAAGGACAAGGCTGTGGGGTGGGGAATGGTACAATCACAGATTTGCGTATGTCCTGTTATCATACTCAGCCTTCCTGTCTGGAGTGCTGTGCAATGAGTGCTGCACTTCAGGATGGGTATACTGCATGGTGATGGGAGTTGAATGCAGTGGGTAAGGGTTGTAGTTTTCAGGGCTGGGTGGTGAAGTTACAGGTGTTGGAGGCAGCTGGTGGCAATAAGACCCCAGATGTTGGGGAAAGTGGGTTGAAAGTGACATGGGGGCACAAGCGAAAGAGTTTTGGGACAATGGCTGTGGGGGGGGGGAGTGCGGGCATGGTAGTGCTCCTCCTACATGGCTACGAGCGCCTGGATCGAGTCCGCTTGGTGCTATATGATACTTATCAGCCGATCCGTGCTTTGCTGCCGGAGCTCCGCACTTCTGTGCCAGCAATCCGCATTCTGCTGGCGGATCCTCCTTTCGCTCTCCCTCCACTCCGGCTCTTTTAGATTCTCTTTAAGTGACTGCTGCATTACTTCATGCAGCATGTCTTCCTTGCTTCTACGTGGCCTCTTCCTGAGTCTTTGCAGTCTCTCGGCCGGTGATAACACAGACAGCTGAGATCTCAAGGTTGCATTTGTAAAGGCAAAATGCAACACTTAACAAAGGCAGCATTATTCACACCAGACAGAGCACCCAAGCACCAGCTGCCGCGACTGGCTACCTTCCTCCTGGCTTGAGAACAGCTCCTGGCTGCACGTATCTAAGGATTCCGGGGTATCTTCCTCCGCCTCAGCACCCTCGCTCCCACTTTGCTTCTCCTCCTCCTCCTGCCTTGTTGAACTGGGCTCTGAAGTGTCCATGGTGGTACTCGGAGTGGAGGTGGGGTCACCCCCAAGTGTCGCGTCCAGCTCTTTGTAGACACAGCAGGTCATGGGGGCAGCACCGGAGCGGCGGTTTGCCTCGCGGGCTTTGCGGTAGGCATTCCACAGCTCCTTCACTTTAACCCTGCCCTGCAGTGCGTTCCGGTCATGGCCCCTTTCCATCATGTCCCTTGATATCTGCCCGAAGGTATTGTAATTCCTACAGCTCGAGCGCAGCTGGGACTGGAAAGCTTCCTCCCCACAAACACTGATGAGGTCCAGCACCTCGCCATTGCTCCATACTGGAGATCGCCTGGTGCGTGGAGGCATGGTCACCTGGAAAGATTCGCTGAGAACACTCCACGCCTGGCTGAGCAAACAGGAAGGGGATTTTCAAAATTCCCAGAGAATTAAAGGGCAGGTTTGGCATTTGGTCACCTGAGGGCAGGGCAGTAGAGTTCAAACTGATGACCAGAGTGGCTAGAACAGGCATTGTGGGACACTTCTGGAGGCCTATCAGACCGCATTAACAGACCAGGGCGTCCAAACTGGCTCCGTGGCACTCCAGCGGGGGAGCATCAAATGTTATTCCACTCACCGAGGTGGAGTACCAGGAGCACTCTAGCCACGGAGTCAGAGCACTCTACATGCCTTGCCAGTGTGGACGCGTTGTGAGTTAGAGTGCACTGGGCTGCTTTAATGCTCTCTAACTCGCAAATGTAGCCATGCCCTAAATCACTTTTATTCTGGAATAGAACATCCACAAAGGTAGATGGTCCAGAATATACCTTATTCCACTACTGGTATGTTGGTCAATTTTCCTGTGTATAAAAGCCCTGAGTCAGAGGGAAGAGTACCACTTACTGACTGGGCAATGCTCCTGCCCTCCACACTGAGGTGTTGCCTAGTGGATTTTTAAGCTTCGTAAAATGCCTTGAGCCTGAGAGATGCACTTGAAATGTAATAAAGTGATTTCCAGGATTAAAATTAGCAAAGAAATTTCCCAGAGGAAGAAAAGGTTTGAGGAGGAGAAAATCTTAGAGCACTCCACAGTGGAAGAGAAGAAGGAGAAAATTTATATTCTCTACTAGAAACAAAAAAGGAGCAGTTCATATATAGAGCCACACATTCCCTACAGCCTTGCACCTTGCATAGTTTTTTACACTCATTTAGTTCAGGTGTAAATAACTATCAGAGTAAGTAAAGGAAGAATTCTGACTCAGTAGTTCTTTACTTCCACTAAGGGACACTCAACATACTTGTCTTCACTACGGGGCATCAATTTAGCAGGTCTGGTTAAGACATGCTAAGTCGATGGGAGAGCGCTCTCCCCTCGATGTCTGTAATCCACTCTCAGTGAGAGGTGGAAGCTATGTCGACAGGAGAGCGTCTCCTGTTGACATAACACGGTGTAAATATTGCTGTAAGTTGACGTAGGTTACGTCGATTTCAGTTATATAGTTTACGTAACTGAAGCAGCATAACATACATCGACTCAATGGTGTAGTGAAGACAAGCCCTGAATCAGTGAATAATGTAGCTGGAGTCAATGTACCTTAGTTTCGAGTTACCGCAGGGTCTACACCATGGGGGGGTCGATGGGAGAAAATCTCCCGTCGACTTACCTTACTCTTCTTGTTGGGTGTCGAGTACAGGGGTCAACTGGAGAGTGATCTGTAGTTGATTTGGTGGGTCTTTACTAGACCCGCTAAATCGACCGCCGGTGGATCAATCTCAGAGCGTCGATCCCCGCTGTAGTGTAGATCTGTCCGAAGGAATCAGGTCCATAAAGTCAAAACCAGGAATTATAAAAAAGGCACTGACCACACTGGATCCTTGATCAAAATGCTTAGGGAAGGTAGATGGCGGAATCAGGGCCGGCTCCAGGCACCAGCTTGTCAAGCTGGTGCTTGGGGTGGCCGCTCCGGAGAGGGGCGACACGTCCAGGTATTCGGTGGCAATTTGGCAGACGGTCCCTCACTCCACCTGGGAGCGAAGGATCTCCTGCCGAATTGCCGCCGCAGATCGCGATTGCGGCTTTTTTGTTTTGTTTTGTTTTGGCTGCTTGGGGCGGCCAAAACCCTGGAGCCGGCCCTGGGCAGAATTAGATGAAGAAAAGCATGGAGGATGAAAACTAGAATGAAAGGAGAAAGGGTTCCTTGATTAGCACTGAGTAGGTCTGAGCACCAGACAGAAAAGCAGGCAATACCCAGGACACTTGAAAAGCCAGAGTGATAGCAGCTACCGAGAAAGCTGTGTTGGGAGTGGAGTTCAGACAGATGAAAGAGAACCATTTGCTTTTTAAATTCTCTGAGGTAAGGGACATTGGAGACAGATGGCAGTCAGCAGGTGAAAATTTCTTCCTATAATGGAGGATGATGGTTTCAGTTTTGATAGTAACAGGGAAAAATACAGCACATTTGAACTGAGGATGACAGCTGTGCTGGAAGACACACAGAGTGTCAGTGTGGTAGGTCTCAATACACCCAGAAATAGCGCCAACTGTGTCCCTTCTGCTTACTATTAATCATTCATCTATGCTTCAGCCACACAGGCCTCGCTGTGCTCCTTGCTCCTGCTTGCCCACAACGTCACCAGGATATCCCACCTTCAGAGAGGGGCCCATAAAGGAAATGACTCTACACCACAGGGAAGGGACTGGGAGGGTTTGTTTTCCTCAACCCTCAAGCACCTGAGCATCCCCCAAAATGGCTGTGTTGCACTGAGAGAGAGAAAGAGAGAAGGAGCTGCTAGATGTGAGAGGACAGGAAAAGCCCCAGCTTCACAGAAAAGAGAGAAGCAGGTGAGAAAAAATCCATTACTCAGAGATGAAGGGGTGCTCTTTTCTGCACCCTGAACCATTATGATTCATAGATTCATAGTTTCTAGGACTGGAGGGGACCTCGAGAGGTCATCGAGTCCAGTCCCCTGCCCGCATGGCAGGACCAAATACTGTCTAGACCATCCCTGATAGACATTTATCTAACCTACTCTTAAATATCTCCAGAGATGGAGATTCCACAACCTCCCTAGGCAATTTTTTCCAGTGTTTAACCAACCTGACAGTTAGGAACTTTTTCCTAATGTCCAACCTAGACCTCCCTTGGATGCAGAATACAAAGATGGGAAGACACAAGGCAACACCCCAGGAGTGAAAATACATTGCTGAGGACAACCTCTGGTTCACAAGGGAGATGATCATGTACTGCACAAGAGAGTATGCTTGAGAGAGGATACAGTTAATGATTTAAAAGGAGAATTTTTTAGCTACCTTATAGCGGCTGACAGATTATAACCCCTGATACTTTAACCAGCTAAAGGGAATTCTCCTTTAACTGAAATGGTAGGCCTTTGTTTTTGGAGCCAGAAGGTCCTGGGTTCTATCCCTGTGCTTTTCATGTATAGTTAACTACTTAAGGTAGCTAGTTATTCTGGTGCGTTTTATACATCACACAGATTTGATACCAGGTCAACGAATTCTACAAGGCAGCCAGAAAAAAGTGAAGTGGGTGGCTGGTTGTAAATAGACAAAGCAGAATAAGATGCCTGAACTCAAGAAATTTAATTCTATCTGTGACTAATGGTTAGAGCATGATTTTGGGGGTCAGGTCCTGGGTTCTATTCCCAGATCTACCACTGACTTTCTGTACCCTTGGACAAGTTCAGAAGCACATGTTCTACCTAGCATGAATCAGTTGCTCATTGGGATTTCCTTTATTTGTTTCTTAAATTGAAACAGAGTTTTCTGAACCTGAATAAAGATTTGTAGGTTTCTGTGTATGGTATCTTTCTTGATAATTAATGAAACAGGTCAATATCTACTCTCAGCATAATTTATGTATTTGCTAATTACTATAGATTACATCTGAAGTGAGGTGATCACATACTTGTTAGCTCTAATTGCAACAGGAATAAAACATTAATCATGGCTGAAAAAAATACTGCAAAAGTAGGATAGGCATAAAATAGTTATTTAACTTACGCTAAGAAAGCAACTCTTATGACACCAGTTCCAGTAATCTAGTTCCTTAACGATTATCAAAACCCTGGAATATTCCTGTTCTATACTATAGTGTTGTTATGATCTGAAGAGTTTAAAGTGGCAGAAATCCCTGGATGAGGCGGAGGCAGGGCCAGATTTCCAATTAGGCACAGTAAGCGTTCGAGGGGCACCTAAAAGTTAAAAGTGGGTTAAAAGTTTAATTTTTTCAGAAAACACGAAAATCAGCTGTTGGGGACAGACGCTGAAGATGCTGTGCCTAGGGACACGTAAAGTGTAAATCCAGCCCTGGGTGGAGGGGGGAAACAATGAAACTTTTATCAAATGAAACATACTATCATTTTGTTAGAATTCCTCCAAAAATGCACACATTTTCCACATTTTCCAAAATGAAATGCTTGCAACTCTGAGACTCAGGAACACAATAATCAAGCCCCCAGTCTATTAATTAGGTCTACCAGTCATTTACGTCTACCCTTAGATACTAATAAATTTCACCAAGTTATTTGGTTTTCTGGCATTCTTATTGCTACTTTTAACCCCCCAAAAATTGGAATGTGGTGGAAACATGTTGCCATGATGCTGGCTGAGCAGAAGTGAAGGTCTTTTAAAAATTGACAAAACCCTGACAAGTGTTCTATTTTCCATGATTTTTCCACCACAATTTTCCACCATTTTGGTGCAACACACTCCTTTGCAACTATAGATCTTTGATTTTAAGTGCTAGAAGAGAAGGAGCAAACTCAGGATTACATTTTTTGGAGCGCAGGTGGTATTCTCTTCAATTCTTCCTGTCAAAGGTAGGGGCCCGGGCAGAGACAGATGCATCATGGAGGTGAATGCCTGGCTGCGAAGATGGTGTCGCCAGGAGGGCTTTGGCTTCCTAGACCACGGGATGCTATTTGAGGAAGGACTGCTAGGCAGAGATGGCATTCACCTTTCGAGGAGAGGAAAGACCCTATTCGGCCACAGACTGGCTAACCTAGTGAGGAGGGCTTTAAACTAGGTTTGACGGGGACAGGTGAGCAAAGCCCACAGGTAAGTGGGGAATATGGAGACCGGGGAGATGGGTCGGAAACAAGAGGGAGTGTGGGCTATATTGGCAGAGAGAAAGGAGAGTCAGGACAAAACTGGGAGGAAAGATCAAACCAGTATCTTAGATGCCTATATACAAATGCGAGAAGTATGGGGAATAAGCAGGAAGAACTGGAAGTGCTAATAAATAAATACAACTATGACATTGTTGGCATCACTGAAACTTGGTGGGATAATACACATGATTGGAATGTTGGTGTGGATGGGTACAGCTTGCTCAGGAAGGATAGACAGGGGAAAAAGGGAGGAGGTGTTGCCTTATATATTAAAAATGTACACACTTGGACTGAGGTAGAGATGGACATAGGAGACGGAAGTGTTGAGAGTCTCTGGGTTAGGCTTAAAGGGGCAAAAAACAAGGGAGATGTCATGCTAGGAGTCTACTACAGGCCACCTAACCAGGGGGAAGAGGTGGATGAGGCTTTTTTCAAGCAACTAACAAAATCATCCAAAGCCCAAGATTTGGTGGTGATGGGGGACTTCAACTATCCGGATATATGTTGGGAAAATAACACAGCGGGGCACAGACTATCCAACAAATTCTTGGACTGCATTGGAGACAACTTTTTATTTCAGAAGGTTGAAAAAGCTACTAGGGGGGGAAGCTGTTCTAGACTTGATTTTAACAAATAGGGAGGAACTCGTTGAGAATGTGAAAGTAGAAGGCAGCCTGGGTGAAAGTGATCATGAAATCATAGAGTTTGCAATTCTAACGAAGGGTAGAAGGGAGAACAGCAAAATAGAGACAATGGATTTCAGGAAGGCAGATTTTGGGAAGCTCAGAGAGCTGATAGGTAAGGTCCCATGGGAATCAAGACTGAGGGGAAAAACAACTGAGGAGAGTTGGCAGTTTTTCAAAGGGACACTATTAAGGGCCCAAAAGCAAGCTATTCCGCTGGTTAGGAAAGATAGAAAATGTGGCAAAAGACCACCTTGGCTTAACCATGAGATCTTGCACGATCTGAAAAATAAAAAGGAGTCATATAAAAAATGGAAACTAGGACAGATTACAAAGGAGGAATATAGGCAAACAACACAGGAATGCAGGGGCAAGATTAGAAAGGCAAAGGCCCAAAATGAGCTCAAACTAGCTACGGGAATAAAAGGAAACAGGAAGACTTTTTATCAATACATTAGAAGCAAGAGGAAGACCAAAGACAGGGTAGGCCCACTGCTTAGTGAAAAGGGAGAAACAGTAACAGGAAACTTGGAAATGGCAGAGATGCTTAATGACTTCTTTGTTTCGGTCTTCACCGAGAAGTCTGAAGCAATGCCTAACATAGTGAATGCTAATGGGAAGGGGGTAGGTTTAGCGGATAAAATAAAAAAAGAACAAGTTAAAAATCACTTAGAAAAGTTAGATGCCTGCAAGTCACCCGGGCCTGATGAAATGCATCCTAGAATACTCAAGGAGCTAATAGAGGAGGTATCTGAGCCTCTAGCTATTATCTTTGGAAAGTCATGGGAGACGGGAGAGATTCCAGAAGACTGGAAAAGGGCAAATATAGTGCCCATCTATAAAAAGGGAAATAAAAACAACCCAGGTAACTACAGACCAGTTAGTTTAACTTCTGTGCCAGGGAAGATAATGGAGCAAGTAATTAAGGAAATCATCTGCAAACACTTGGAAGGTGGTAAGGTGATAGGGAACAGCCAGCATGGATTTGTGAAGAACAAATCATGTCAAACCAATCTGATAGCTTTCTTTGATAGAATAACGAGCCTTGTGGATAAGGGTGAAGCGGTGGATGTGGTATACCTAGACTTTAGTAAGGCATTTGATACGGTCTCGCATGATATTCTTATCGATAAACTAGGCAAATACAAATTAGATGGGGCTACTATAAGGTGGGTGCATAACTGGCTGGATAACCGTACTCAGAGAGTTGTTATTAATGGTTCCCAATCCTGCTGGAAAGGCGTAACGAGTGGGGTTCCGCAGGGGTCTGTTTTGGGACCGGCTCTGTTCAATATCTTCATCAACGACTTAGATATTGGCATAGAAAGTACGCTTATTAAGTTTGCGGATGATACCAAACTGGGAGGGATTGCAACTACTTTGGAGGACAGGGTCATAATTCAAAATGATCTGGACAAATTGGAGAAATGGTCTGAGTTAAACAGGATGAAGTTTAACAAAGACAAATGCAAAGTGCTCCACTTAGGAAGGAAAAATCAATTTCACACATACAGAATGGGAAAAGACTGTCTAGGAAGGAGTACGGCAGAAAGGGATCTAGGGGTTATAGTGGACCACAAGCTAAATATGAGTCAACAGTGTGATGCTGTTGCAAAAAAAGCAAACATGATTCTGGGATGCATTAACAGGTGTGTTGTGAGCAAGACACGAGAAGTCATTCTTCCGCTCTACTCTGCTCTGGTTAGGCCTCAGCTGGAGTATTGTGTCCAGTTCTGGGCGCCGCATTTTAAAAAAGATGTGGAGAAATTGGAAAGGGTCCAAAGAAGAGCAACAAGAATGATTAAAGGTCTTGAGAACATGACCTATGAAGGAAGGCTGAAAGAACTGGGTTTGTTTAGTTTGGAGAAGAGAAGACTGAGAGGGGACATGATAGCAGTTTACAGGTATCTAAAAGGGTGTCATGAGGAGGAGGGAGAGAACTTGTTCACCTTAGCCTCTAAGGATAGAACCAGAAACAATGGGTTTAAACTGCAGCAAGGGAGGTCTAGGTTGGACATTAGGAAAAAGTTCCTAACTGTCAGGGTGGTTAAACACTGGAATAAATTGCCTAGGGAGGTTGTGGAATCTCCGTCTCTGGAGATATTTAAGAGTAGGTTAGATAAATGTCTATCAGGGATGGTCTAGACAGTATTTGGTCCTGCCATGCGGGCAGGGGACTGGACTCGATGACCTCTCGAGGTCCCTTCCAGTCCTATAATCTATGATTCTATGATTCTATGATTCCATCAGCCATGTTTCAGCCTTTTTTCCTCTTCTGGGCTCAATGTACAATCTTTGCTTTGGGGTTGGTCAGTCTGGCTAAATTATTGAAATGGTCCATATCTTCCCTTAATAGTTTTTTGATTTTGTCCTTGTGTGGTTCTCAGTTCTTTGTAATTTAGATCAAGCCAGATTTCCACTTAGACTGTAACAGTAGTATGACCCTATAAACTGTTAAGTCCCTCCAAAACTTATTTAGTGTCTTTCTGCAGAGTCCCTTGATGAATAAAAGGCTTGCTGTGTTTTTAATAAAGTTCTCCTCTGGCTTGGTGCATATTCTAATCTGTTTATGGCAAAAACTGGATGCAAATGTAAAGACACAATCTTCCTGAGATGTCTAGGGAATACCACTGGAAAGCTGAGGCAGCAATCCTCCTTTTTCAATCAATCATGAGGCTGAAGGTGGTCATATCCAGGATGAAGGACTTCAATTATTTCTTTAAAATAGTTCATTTTGTGTTGCATCAAAGGCAGGTTGGTGGTATAAAAAAAGTTCAAGTCTTTGCCTTTTAGTTGTTTTTGTGGTCTACGCACTGATTAATCTTTACCATTTTTGGGTGTGCCACTTGTAGCATCCTCAAAGTCACCAATATTCTCTTCTTCACAAAGTTTCATTCAGTGAGGCGTGACAATATCATCCTCCATCCTACTTTCTATTTTGCTACTGAACTTCTGCTTCCATTTTACTTTAGAAGAATCATCTGTTTATGTCCATCGAGCCAATTGTTTCTTTCAATTCACTTCCTTCAGGTTTAGGCATGCTGAGTCAGAAAAAGTCACATACTAATGTCTGATGATCACTGACCACTCGTTTGCAGCTTTCACATATACCACACTCAGAATGAGAAACAGACACTTAGGGTATGTCTTGCAGAGTGAATTTGGGTGACTGGCACCCAGATCTCAGCACCCGGGTTAGTCTAGTCTGGGTGCGAACAGCCACGCTGCAAAGCCTTACCCAAGGTACTGAGCCTTCAGTGGTGCTGCACTCACCTGTGTGTGCCTCCAGGACTTCTTGGGGCATATCTAATAGTTCTTTGGGCTCCCGTATCTGAGCTGCTCTATTCTTCTTTCCCAGTGAACTGTAGAACTTGTTGTCCATCCTCCTGGATACATGGGAGGGATTATGGGAAGGCATTGGAGATCTATCACCAATGATGTGGTTTAGCCCATGCCCTCACTGCAAAGTGGGTGGGTTACCAGCCCAAGGGAAAAGCTCACTCAGGCTTTAGCTTACAGCCCAAATGGGTCAGCTAGCTTGGCTTGAAAGCACTACTAAACTCAGGCAAGAGAAACGATTTTCTTCATGGAAAGGAGAGTGGCTAGCGGCAACCCCCATGTAATAGCCCAAATTAACACTGCAATGAAGACATACCATTAGTGAATTCAACCCTGTCAATACTGAGCTTTATATATAACCATGTTATCAGATGCCCATCCCTCTTTCTAAACATTTCTAGATTATGGCAACCCAATACTTCTCTTTCTTTTAAATGTAATGTGTATATCCAAAATTACAGTTAGCTATATCACACACAAACCTACATTAAAAGAACATTAATATTGCAAAGTCAAGTACTCAAAAGTTAGGAAATACTAGAGTAAAGATTGCCTGTGCAACCTTAATTCAACACTCCTGTGTATATGAATTATGACAGTCTCTAATTACATGTTTTTCCACAGGACCCCGCCGCATTCAGTGCACAGCATGGACAGTGCTCAGTTAATGAGCAGCTGTTCAATATTTTGTTTTTCCTCATTTTTCAATGTGTGGCCCCATTCCTGCCTTACTGCATGCTATTCAAACCCTGATCTGAAGACAGAATTATTAATTTCCTCCTGGACTTTTCTATGCCGCACTTCACTATAGTAACTGAGGGCTTCACAAACTTTATTTTATCTTCATAAAACCCCTGTAAGTTGGGATGGGGGGGATAATTATCCCATTTTACAGATGGGGAACTAAGGCACAGACAGATGAAGGTCAAGAGTATTAGTATTAGTCAACACTAATTTTGGTGCCCAATTTGAGAAGCCTGGGTCTTGACTTTTCAGAGTACTTAGCATCACAGAGCACTTTATATTCAAAGAACAGCTCCCCTTGACTTCAGCTGTGAGTGCTTAGCACTTCTGCAAATCAGGCCCCAGAGTCTCAAGTCAAGCACCCAGAAAATGAAGGACACACAATTAGTGGCCACCTGTGAAAAGTCTGGTTTAAATGATTTGCCAAGCATCAGACAGGAATTCTGTGACAGAAGCCAGGATAGAATCCAGTTCTCCAGGCCCATCTTGCACCAGCAATGTGAATTCTGGCATTTCCTAACATTTGTATGCTTGACTTTGACTCCTTCATGATGTTCTTTTGATGTAGCTTGTACATGTGTGTATAATTTTCTAAGTTTTAAAAAAGCAAACTGAAAATGTCGACATTCCATCGTGTGGCTGTCATAGTTTCAGGGTAACTGCACCTGTACCCTCCTCCGTGGTCCCTGGGAGCATCCAGGTAAAGGTTTCTGACTCCCAGCCATCACCTATGTTGGACAGAGACCTGAATCTCATGCCCTTCTCACCAGGGGTTTTAAGGCTGCACAGCTCCCTGGATCACACTATGATATCCTCAGCAAGTATGATATCCTCAGCAAGCTAGACTACCTAAACTGTCCCGTCCTTGCACTTTGCTTTCAGTTCTTCAAAACACACAACTGGGTTTTCCCCTGGGTTACAAATTTATTCATCTTAGATCCAGAGCCAGAACCATGGCTGGGCAGATCAGCCTTTTGATGTTGGCCCTCTGGACCAGGTAATCAGCAGACAAAGACCCTCTCTTCAAGGCATAGCTTCAAAAGACTGGGTTTTTGCATAACCAGAGATGTGTAACACTAAGCTCTCCCTAGGGTATTCCCCAGGAAATCCACTTAACACTTCTTGTCCCAAAAGTCCATACTTGTCTGGCATATTTTCAGTATAGTCTCTTGAACTCCCATTGCAATGACATCCACGTGGGTCACCAGCAGGATTGGCACCTTTAGATCTATCACACAGGCCTGTGCCATTTTAACTAAAGGAGTCACTGACAGCAGTAGTAAGTTGTCCTCCGCAATGTGGAACAGCACAAGAGGGGAATAGGACACTGCCAGGAGATTTGACAGATATTTGCTGACAGCAGAGGAATGGTGAGACTTGTGAATCTTGAGTTGCATTCTAGGCTCTGGAGGAGTATGTCGCTAGTGGGTACAGACTCATAAGAACATAAGAACGGCCATACTGGTTCAGACCAATGGTCCATCTAGCCCAGTATCCTGTCTTCCAACAATGACCAATGCCAGGTACTTCAGAGGGAATGGCTAGAACAGGTAATCATCAAGAGATCCATCCCCGGTTGCCCATTCCCAGCTTCTGGAAAACAGAGACTAGGGCCACTTCAGAGCATAGTTTTGCATTCCTGCCCATCCTGCCTAATAGCCATTGATGGATCTATCCTCCATAAACTTATCTAGTTCTTCTTTGAATCCTGTTATAGTCTTGGCCTTCACAACATCCTTTGGCAAAGAGTTCCACAGATGGGCCATGTGTTAGGTGAAAAAATACTTCCTTTTGTTTGTTTGTTTAAAATAATTAATTTCATTTGGTGACCTCTAGTTCTTGTGTTACGAGAAGGAATAAATAACACTTCCTTATTTAGTTTCTCCACACCAGTCATGATTTTATAGACCTCTATCATATCCCACTTTAGTCGTCTCTTTTCCAAACTGAAAAGTCTGAGTCTTGTTAATCTCTCCTCATATAGAACCTGTTCCATATCCCTAATCTTTTATGTTGCCCTTTTCTGTACCTTTTCCAATTCCAATAGATCTTTTTTTCAGATGGGGGCAACCAGATTGGCACTCAGTATTCAAGATGTGGGCGTACCAGGGATTTATATAGAGGCAATATGATATTTTCTGTCTTATTATCTATCCCTTTCCTAATGATTCCCAACATTCTGTTCTCTTTTTTGACATTGAGTAGATGTTTTCAGAGAACTATCCACAATGACTCCAAGATCTCTTTCTTGAGTGGTAACAGCTAATTTAGACCCCATAGTTTCAACCAATTTGCCTTATACTGAAGTTAGGCTTACTGGCCTGTAATTGCCGGGATTGCCTCTGGAGCCTTTTTAAAAAATTGGCAATACATTAGCTATCCTCCAGTCATCTGGTAAAGAAGCTGATTTAAATGATATTTTACATACCACAGTTAGTAGTTCTGCAATTTCACATTTCAGTTCCTTGAAAACTCTTGGGTGAATACCATCTGGTCCTGGTTACTTAGTATTGTTTAATTTATCAATTTGTTACAAAACCTCCTCTACTGACACCTCAATCTGGGACAGCTCCTCAGATCTGTCACCTAAAAAGAATGGCTCAGGTGTGGGGATGTCCCTCACATCCTAACCCTGAAGATTAAAGCAAATAATTCATTTAGTTTCGCCACAATGGCCTTATCTTCCTTGGGTGCTCCTTTATCATCTCAATCGTTCAGTGGCCCTAATGGTTGTTTAGCAGGCTTCCTGCTTCTGATGTACTTAAAAAAAATTTTTTGCTGTTACTTTTTGAGTCATTGGCTAGCTGTTCTTCAAATTCTTATTTGACCTTCCTAATTCTGTTTTTACACTTCACTTGCCAGAGTTTATGCTCCTTTCTATTTTCCTCAGTAGCAGGGCCGGCTCTGGCTTTTTGGCCGCCCCAAGCAAAAAAAATAAAAAATAAATAAAAATAAAATGGGGCAGCCAGAACGGCAAAGCAAAAAAAAAATTAAAAAAATACCTGCGGCGCGGCCGGAGCGTGGGTGCAGGGGGACCAGCTACGGGGGGGAAGGGGGAGGGAGCTGGCAGGAGATAGAGAGAGAAGGGGGGCGACCAGGGCTACAGCGGGGTGCGGCCACATGGCCCCTACCGCTGTGCCGCGCCGCCTGCCGGCAGGGCTCCACTCCAGTCGGCAGGGAGGGAAGGACAAGGACTGCCCTGCCGGGTTTGCTGCAGGGCGCTCCTGTCCTCCGTGCCACCGCCCCCTACAGGGCAGCCGGAGCGAAACAAACAAACAAAAAAAACGGCCGTGCCACTCTAGGATTGGGCAGATGCCGCCTCATTCAATCTGCCGCCCCAAGCACTAGCTTGCTCGGCTGGTGCCTGGAGCCGGCCCTGCTCAGTAGGATTTAACTTCCACTTTTTAAAGGATGCCTTTTTGCCTCTAACTACTTCTTTTACTTTGTTGTTTAGCCACCGTGGCATTTTTTTGGTCGTCCTATTATATTTTTTAATTTGGGGTATACATTTAAATTCAACCTCTATTATGATGTCTTTAAAAAGTTTCCATGCGGCTTGCAGTGATTTCACTTTTGGCACTGTACCTTTTAATTTCTGTTTAACTAACTTCCTCATTTTTGTGTAGTTCCCCTTTCTGAAATTAAATATTACCATGGTGGGCTGCTTTGGTGTCTCCCCCCCAACACACACACACACACAGGGATGTTAAATTTTATTATGTTATGGTCACTATTTCCAAGTAGTTCAGCTATATTCACCTCTTGGACCAGATCCTGTGCTCCATTTAGGACTAAATCAAAAATTGCCTCTCCTTTTGTGGGTTCCAGGACTAGCTGCTCCAAGAAGCAGTCATTTAAGGTATCAAGAAACTTTATCTCTTCATCCCATCCTGAGGTGACATGTACCCCGTCAATATGAGGATAATTGAAATACCCCATTATTATTAAGTTTTTTATTTTTATAGCCTCTCTAATCTCACTGAACATTTCACAGTCACTATCACATCCTGGTCAAGTGGCTGGTAGTACATCCCTACTGCTATATTTCTTATTATTCAAGCATAGAATTACTATCCATAGAGATTCTATGGTACAGTTTGGTTCATTTAAGATTTTTACTTCATTTGACTCTGCGTTTTCTTTCACATATAGAGCCACTCCCCCACCAATATGACCTATTCTGTCCTTTTGATATATTTTGTACCCTGGTATTACTGTGTCCCATTGATTATCCTCATTCCACTCTTCTGCCAGTTCCCCCCAAAACTCTATCCCTTCTGCCCAACCTGTCCCAGTCCTGTTTCTTCTCCACTCCTGGCTCCTCATCCCAGTTCCATTCTCCTTACCTAGTCTCCATTCTTCAGGATTCTCATCCTTAGGGTGACCAGATGTCCCGATTTTATAGAGACAGTCACGATTTTTGGGTCTTTTTTTTATATAGGCTCCTATTACCCTCCACCCCCTGTCCCGATTTTTCACATTTGCTGTCTGGTCACCCTACTCATCCTTGTCCCAGTCTCCTTGTCCAGCAAGACCCAGTTTCACCCCTCCAAACTCCTTATCCCATTCGCACTTCCCCTCACCCATCCCAGCTTCTTCCCCCATCTCCTTGAATAACCAGTCCCCATTGTCCCTCCACTCCCAAGCTACTCAATCAGCTCTGTCCCCCTCCCCCTCAGCATATTCCACCCCATGCCAACTCACTGCCTAGTCAGTCCCAAGCACCACCCCCAGATTTCTCATCCAATTTCTGTCTCCTAGTCCCCGAACCCATCCCCAACTATTCCTTCCCAGCTCTCAGTCTCCTAATACAGCCAATCATAGTCCCCTTCCTCTGGATCCCAGTCTCCTTGTCCAGCCAGGCCCAGTGTCCCCAGCCCCAACTCCCAGTCCCAGTTTTCCTTCCCATGTAGTAAGTGAAGGCAATGTAGTAAGTGAAGGCCTAATGAAGGCCCAGTATGAGGCCTGAACTACGGTAATGGTCAAGATTTAGCTAACATAAAGCAAAGCTAAGCTGTGAGCAAGAGGCAGGCCCTGCTCACAGAAGTTGGCAAGAACAGGGCTGATGTTGCATAAATGTATATTCACCTAGCATAGTTACAGTATAAACATGGTACCAAGACACACTATACCGGAACATTCCACAGATAACATGGAACAGGCCGACCCATCCCAATGACAGGGGCAAAAGGGTAAAATGATGGATAGAGTTGTTTTGATCGAACCAACAGGTACAAGGTGCGAGGCGGCACCTTACTGCGTAGAGGGGTTGTACCTTGCTGCGTAGGGGGGTTGCACCTCAATACATCAGTAACTTGTTTGTACCTGTGTATAAAAATGTATCCCTGGGGTGGTGTCTTTTTCCGGCCGAGGGGGCAGTGGAAAGTCCTGCCACTGAGCTGAGTCCATTGCCGAGCGGCACTTTCTAGCAGTATGCCCGGTAGACTAAGTAATCTACGGGGAACTGAAATTGTGTCAGGGTCGCAATAAACCTGGCCGAGGTGCCTTTGTACCTTACTAGACTCTGTGGTTATTGGGGGTTCTCGTCCGGTTTGCTGTGTCAGCTATCTGCGCAGAGCTGGGGCAGCACACAGAGGGAACACACGCACACAGCCGAGTGATATCAACAGGAGAAAGCAGAAGCACCACCCTGGTAGCATCTCCACCCCCATCCCTCCTAATTCCTTGTCCCAATCTATTCCCTCCAACCCTCCCCCGCCCCTCAAATCCAGCTCTTGTCCCTTTTGCATTTGAATCAGGAAACTTCCTCTCCCATGCTGCCTGGACCCAGAGGGTGGGGACGAGGGTGTCAGTGAGAACACAGGGAGACAGGTCCCCTGCTTTCCTTTCAGGTGCCTGGACTCAGTCCTGGAACAGCCTGTAGCAGCCCACAGCTACAATTGCAGGGATAGTCCTGATCAGCCCAGAGCAGGCAGCTATCCATTGCAGACAGCATCTTCAGGGAATTTGGATGCTAAGTACTAAGAATTCTGTACTCAGCATCTGTTAACTGTGTTTTTTCAAAGGCAGAT
Source organism: Chrysemys picta bellii (assembly GCF_011386835.1). Taxonomy (NCBI): domain Eukaryota; kingdom Metazoa; phylum Chordata; order Testudines; family Emydidae; genus Chrysemys; species Chrysemys picta. Next base: position 112,714,439 of record NC_088795.1, on the reverse strand, counting down.
AATTTGGCCAAATTTGGACAGATTTCCATGGATATAATAAAAGGCACATCCCTAACACAAAAGCCACCTGCCAGCCAAACTTTAAGTCCCTGCTTCAAAGTATGGAGGCTGTAGAGCTTTTCAAAGAAAAGGTCACCAGAATTTCACATTAGGGAAAATAAGTTGTCAGTCTTATTTTTGGAAATATCTAAACCATTTTGACTAATTTTTTTTTTTTCAGAAAAGTTCAGTCTGGGGCAGACACCCAGTATAGAAAATTTCAACCCAAATGGTTTAAATTTAGCAAAGTTTTAAGCAACTAGAAACAGGATCTTAAGTGTTGGGTACCTTTAATAGGAGGAAGGGCTACTGTGCTGGCAAAATCAAAATTATCAACAATTTCCTACAGGAGGATCCTAGTATCAGGAGCTCTCGGATGAGTGATTGTTAGGCCCATGCTCAAGAAACCATCTCTAGCACTGACAATCTCAGTCCCTCACAATCTCTAACCTTTCTTCGGCAAAAATTATGACAAAGGGACTTTTGTGGCATTATCTAGTCTTAAACCTTTGATTGGTTCTGAAGGCAAGTTGATCATCTGACCCAAGGACTACATGGGGTCCATCAGGTTCTATAACTTTACCTCTTTTGTCACAATATGTATGCAAAGCCACTAGGAGAGAGAGTAAAGTTTTGGGATGCTGTGCCAGCAATATATCAATGTTTGTCCTTTTCATCAGATCCAAATGATAGTCCCTGTTCTTCCCTTTTTTCAATTGTCTAGCCATAATTACAGCTTGGATGAAAACTAACTGTCTGATGCTCAATCTAAATAAATCATAAGGGATGTACTGGACTGGGGGAAACATTGGGAAGAGATAACAGAGGTGATGTCTGCGCCTTTGGCAAGGAGGTTGTGACCTTTCCTTTCAAACCAGGGTCTCACTGCAGCAATCCATGCCTTTGTCCCTTCTAGAATGGCTTATCACAATGAGCTACTCTTGAAGTTCATTTGTAACTTCAGCTAGTACAACTGCCCTGCTTAGTATAACTTCTCACATGGGTCGTAGGGCATTTGTACTTCACAAGACTGTAGTGGCTTTGAATTTGTGGGTATAAGGTACTCGTTTTGATCCATAAAGCCCACATAGTATGGATCCTGGCCCTTTTAGAGATAGACAGATTCTTTGTGATCCATCCACACAGTTGAGATGAGGTGAGATGTTCATGCTTACAGTCCCTAGATTTAAATAATTGGTTTTGACCCTAAAATTTGCTTCACAAATTGGTCTGAGAGGGCTGAAGCTTGTTGTTCTTTAGAACATGGGCTTTTGCCTGATGGGGTTTTGTCTTTTTTTTTTCCAAGTCCTGGCAAATTTTGAGTTGACCTTGGTTTATTTGACATAGGCTTTAATTCATGTGCTTTTTATCACTTGTGTAAACTCACAGATTGCAACAGGTGCAATTTAAAAAAGTACAAATACAGAAAAAACATGAACATTTTATTTTAAAAACTTCTTGCTAAAAAGCCAAGGCAGCTGAAACAGTGAAATCAGCCTAATATGCTTCCAAATAGTGTCCTAATGTGCTTCCCTTTTAAATTATTATTTTGACCCTTCTATTTTTATTTCCATTTTAAGCAATAAGAGCATGATAAATCTTTGTCTACTTGTTCCAAATAACTTCCTCTCTGAGAACAGTAAGCTTCATTTTTAACCTCCTTGCTTTGAAAAACATTCACTTTATGAAAACAGAGAAAATTAACATTTTCTTGACTCTGTCAGTTGGTGCTTCTCTTAGTTCAAACCTGTGGGGAAGGTGGATCACACCTGGAAAGAAAGAGGGTGGGGCTTTTCCAGATCCATGTAATATTTACACAGTACAGTCACAGATAATCATTGAACTTAATTGCCTCCTTATCCACTACATAGTAGCACAGCATCACGTAGTTCAACACAACACACATGCAAACAGCTTAGATGAGGAAAAGTCAAATCTGAGTGAGGAGAAGTCCTGACTGCCCAGATTTGCCTATCAAGGTTTAAGAAAAGCACATTATGTACCTGAATAATGTGCCTGATGTTGCATACTGGCTTCCAAGTCCTAAATTTCATGCCTTTGATTCTTTGTGTAATGGATTTGATTTGTTATGTAAGATTCATTTACAGACACCTCTATATTTCTCTTTCCTCCCTCGCTTGTTGTTTTATTTCTGATAAGAGATGGAAGGAAAAAACATTTTCTTGAAAGTAAAAGTTTTAACAGACATTTTTGAAACAGCTCTAGTCCTGATTATTTTCATCTGCCTACAACATAATTTAGTGTGGAACCCTTTCTCAAAGACACAGAAACAATAAACAAAGGAAAATGGTAATAAAAGCCGTGATACTGAAGTCACAAAAATCAGCCCCTCTAACTTAAGCAGGAAAAAGCTTCCGATGAACTTCATCTCCTGTGGAAAGAGATTTAGAGAAAGCAGAAAATGTAGTAGAAAAATCAGAGATGAGGGAAGTACAGGAGACTTCACAAACATGGTGTTTGAGTATTCACAATGTGATGGCCATACCTAAGGGTCTTGAAAATTGGCTGGTTAATTGTTTAGTTTTCACAAGAACTAGGCAAGACTGATTTATTAGAATTCAAAGGTGTTAGCATCAATTTAGCTCTTGAGTTCATGATAACAAAACCAAGCCATACCAATTGGCAGAAAAAACAGAAATCTAAGCACAAAGAAAATCCCTGGAACCCGTATATTTGGGAGTCTCCAGAATCAATATTGAAATAAAAACTCTCTGCCAGTCTGCCACAGAACTTAGAACTGGAATTCCATGGAACCCATGGGGCATTGCACATAATTTAGATCCAGCTTGCCGCAGGGTACACAGGGCAGTGGTTAGGATTCGGTTTCCTGTTGAGGCAGTGCAACTACCATCTCTTACCACAGGCAGCTTTGCTGTAACATCATGTGTCAGAGGTAACAGAAGTAAGCGCAATCTATAACAAATGATGCCTTTGCAATACTGTTTCCTCTGGAAATGTCTTACAGATAAGTGGCCCAATGCAAGATCCCGTGAGAATTCCAAGCAGCATATGGCTAAAGTTTGTATTGTCCCAGGCCAAGCATGTTACTGATGCTCAATAGATAGTCATGTCTGGGGATTTTTTTAAATGTGTGTTCATAACAACTATCCCTATGGTATGATTAGGATGTTAATAGGAAGCTTTCCTAATCTCCCCTCCCCCAAAAAATACAGTTTGCAAACTCATATTGATAGCCAGGTTTCACTTTGCATTGATACAGTCTAACATATGAACTCTTTATAGTCCACATCCAGATATGTATTGAACTGAGCCATCTGTTCCATCTGAGACACAAAAGAGATCACATAAAATGAACTCAAACCCCAACTCTGGTTCTGAATAGGTGGGCAAATAATGAGGTCTACAATAAAACAGAAGTTATTTTGTATTGGTGTGGATGGCACTTTACAGACAACTGAGAAAACAAGGTCCCTGATCTGAAGAGCTTGTAGCCTAACTGAGAAAGAATCATGAGCAAATGATGACAGATGATTGGGGAGAGAGGCTAACAGCAGAAAGCAAGGCAAAAGGCAAAACTGCTCTAGAGGGATTGCTGTTTACAAAAGGATGTGCTGTGGGTTTGAGATTTTTCAATCTGACATGTATGTTCTAGATGTTTGTTTGGCCTTTTCTTTCCATGTGTAGTCACAGGTGAGAAGGGGATTATTATTATTTGTAAGGCTACGTTTTAGTCACGGGTATTTTTAGTAAAAGTCATGGACACGTCTCGGGCAATAAACAAAAATTCATGCCAGTGACCTGTCTGTGACTTGTACTATAAATACCTCTGACTAAATCTTGGAGGGGGGACGCTGCTCAGGGGGGCTTCAGGGAAGCCACTGCTGGGGGGAGGAGCCGGCGGGCCGCTGCTGGGGGGAGGAGCTGGGGCCAGCAGCACCAGCTGCCGGGGGCTGCTGACAGCAGCTGCTCCAGTCGCCCCTGGGACCGCTGGTCAGGCAGTCCCCGGACCAGCTGCACCAGCCACTGCTTGGGCGGTCCCCGGGCCCAGCTTCCCGGGGCTGCTGAGCAGTGGCCAATGTGGCTGGCCACAAGGCCGCTCCAGCAGCGGTCACTGTGGCTGTCCCCAGGGCTGCCCAAGCAGCTAGCCCCAGAGCCAGCTGCTTGGGCACTCTGGGGTCAGCCATACTGGCCACTGCAAAAGTCACGGAGGTTGCGGAAAGTCATGGAATCTGCTACTTCTGTGGCCTCCATGACAGACACGGATCCCTATTTATTTGTATTATCATAGCACCTAGAATTCCCAGTCATGGACCAAGAGCCCATTGTGCTTGGCACTGTATAGACAGTGCCCCAAAGAGCTATCAGGATTGTACCAGAGCAAAGATTAAGAAGGCGAGGCAAGTTGAAAGAAATTATTTTTTACTGGCAAATTGCAAGAAATATCATTGTAGGCAAAAGGGGTAGTATGGAAATAGGCATCAAATCATGTGTGAAAGCAGAAGACAAAGGAGTGTGGTCAGGTAAGAGGTATGGGTGGAACAGAGTATGAAATGGCGAATGAGAGAAGAGATGTAGATATGAGTCTGGAGCAGAGCAGAAAGGGATAAGGTGCCAGTGATGGGTTTCTTGGAGTGGAAACTGAGCTCGTCAGAGTGGCAGGAAAGGAAGAGGATTATAAGAGAGCGATAGTAAAGCCTGTGGTGCAATCTGACAACTGAGCAGTGAGTTCAGCTGCTCATTGCTGTTGGAGGAAGAGTGCAGAAGGGTATGACTGCAGGGAGTGCTGTCAGATGACTTGTCCCTAGTGGTATAGAAGGGTTTTGGCAGATTGGGGTAGTGTCTGCTCCACGGACATTTCCCCTGATCATCCACTTGCCTGACAGTTTTCCCCTCTTCCTACCTCCCTCAGATCTCTCTCTGGGGAGATTCAAATTTTGGTCTTGGATGATACAAGCTCTGGAATACCTAGAATCTAAAATAAAGGCAGATGACAGGTAACAATGTATCTAGGATGCTCTGCATCCCAGTACAAATGCAAGTGGATCCCAAGTTCATTGAAGACGGGCAAAGAGTCACAGCTGGACGAGAAGAGATCACTATGTGGTGGCAGGTCAGACATCTCCTAGAACCTATGTAAGTTGGCTCTTGCCCTCCCTCTCTGTTGGCCATCACTGCAATAGATAAATGTCGTCCTCAAGCCCTGGGTATGCAGGAAGCACATGCACATCATAGTACTTCACTCTGTGTTGATAACTTTCTAGTTTTCTCTAACATCAATTCACTGATATCGAGCTCAGTTACTGAGGCTCAAATTACTGAACCAATTAAACCCAAACTTACACCAGTACAATCCTGTCCCCATCAATGGAGTGGCACTGGTGTAGACAAGAAATGAAATGGTTTTGTCCCTCTGAGTAATGAGCTCTACTACCTACCTGGAATCTCCCTTACTATAACCTCCAAAGACTTTCTTTACCTGGAGGTTTTAATAGTGAGGCTCTACTAGAAGTTACTACATGAAAGTAACACTCTCTTACTCAAGGGATGTGGAATTGTACGTATTCAGAACAATATCTGATGAATGAGACTAACATACCCTTTTACTGCTTTGTATTTATTTGTATTGTTATTAAGCTAAAATGAAAAAGCACCCATTCAATTCCCTATAAAAATACACTAACAATCTATTTAAAATACACTAATAAAGACATGTCCATTACCCCAGATCATAATAAATAATCCAGCAACAACATAAATATAACAAAAATTAGCTGACTTCCTCAGATAGCCCCCAGAATCCTACACCACCACTACCCAATCTCCATCTCCTTGTGGGCCAGGGGAGAAAAAGTGAGTCTTTTTACTCTTATTAGCTAGGGTTACCATATTTCCACAAGCAAAAAAGAGGACACTGGGGGGGGGAGGAGCCCTGCTCTAGCCCTGCCCCTGCCCTGCCCCCATCCACTCCTTCCCACCCCCGACTGCCCCCCTCAGAACTCCCAAACCCCCCCCCCCCCCCATCCCCTGACCAGGGCCAGCTTTAAAGAGCCCAGGAATTGGGCTGCGCACCGGCCGGCGCTCCAGCCGGGGTCGTGGGGCTTGGGGCCGGGCCGGAGGTGCTCTGCAACGGTTGGGCTGGTGCGCTTGGCAGGAACCGGGGCCGCCGCCCTGGGGCCCGAGCCAGGCCGGGCCGGAGCGGCAGGGGCCAGGGGTGCTCGGCTGGCGATGCTCAGCCGGGGCTGGGGCCGCCGCCCTGGAGCCTGAGCCGGGCCGGAGCGACTGGGGCCGGTGCCCCGGGGCTCGAGCCAGGCCCGAGCCGCTGGGGCCAGGGCCAGAGCCATTGGGCACCACTCGGCCAGGGCCGTGCCTCCCAGGAGCTCTCCCCCCCCCCCCCAACTTACCTGTTGCTGCCGCCCGCCTGCCCCTGCTTCTTTTCAGACTTCCCGTGAAAATCTGATTCGTGGGAAGCGGGAGGGGGAGGAGCAGGGGCCCGGAGTGTTCAGGGGAGCGGAGGAGGGGGAAGACAGCTGCGGGGCCGGATGGCGTGGTAAGGCTGCAGGGGATGGGGGGAGCAGGGAAGGGGCTTTGACTGCCGAGCGGCGTTTGGCTGCCGCTTTTCGGTCTATAAATAGCCAATGGGGGGGAAATCCCGGATATTTTTAGAAATCCCCCCCGGACAGCTATTTATAGACCGAAAAGCCGGACATGTCTGGGGAAATCCGGACATATGTTAGCCCTATATTAGCCATGTTGCCTCTGAAGTACTATTGGAGAGGGAGCTGGATTCTATTCCATTCCTTTGAAAATAAAATATTAACTAAATTTCAACTGCAATGGCAAATTTTTCCCTCACTTAAAACTATGCACACCCATTGCCTTCATGGGGTAACACAGATGTGACCAAAGGCAAAACTTGGTTTTGCAAAATCTTTTTTACTGTGATATTGTTACTATGGTACATGGGAAAAACCCACGTGGCTTGACTGACATAGTCCAGGTAGAATTTGCATAGCTAGGAAAAGCATTTTTACTTGTAAATGGAGCAAGCTGGCTCTGGCATTCTCAGAGGCTCAGAAACACCCAACCATGAACACAGAACTCCACAGTATGTTTCATACAGTCACTTTTCAAAGTAGAACCACACTTTACTATTAAAAATCAGGTCTAAAAAATGCCATTTCTGTGCAACTTGAGCTCTCATTTTACATATTTAAAAGAAATTATCGCTGAAAAAATATGACTTACAAAAGGTATTTAACTGACAGAGTTCCATAATACACTGTTATACATACATTTTAAAATATTATGCCTATGATGGACATGTTCAAATATTAAAGAGTACATGGATGCAATTCATAACCAAATGCTACAAAATGGTGGTTATTTATTACCAAATGATCCTAAATCTCCAGGGACTTACCAGTCACACTCAGAGAAATGAAGAATTAATCTTTTATTGGCAAGCAGCTGCTAGACTATTGGTAGGTTCTCATTGGAAAAAGAAAAATAGCCCAGTATTAGTGGGGTAGTTCCAAAAAATATGGAAGTTTATTATTATGGAAATATTAAAGCATCAAGTATGTACCCAGCAAAATAGACAGAGGATAAGTAGACACTTTGCTACTTGGTTATCATTTATTTAATACTCAGAATACACCAAACAAGACTCACATCTGATGAATGTTTTTGAATATTAAGTTTGAGATACATGCCTGCATTAATAAACATGACTAAAGAAACGTCTGTTGCTTTGCCAGTGATGATTTGTAAACCTGTTAAAACTTCCTATATAAACAGTTAAATTTTAAAAGTTTATACAGCCTGTAGTTGCAAAATCTTACATGCAGATGTTCTGTGTAGTTACTTAGAAGGCCCCCAACACTGCAATATCTGAGTGACTATGAAGTACTAAAAATAGACGCTTACAGTGACCATCTCTCCTTCTTTCTTCCTTCCCTTCACGTAGCTTGATTCATGAGTAAGCGTTTGTTTATGTTCCTGTGTCAATGAGTGGGTGTGCTGTGGGTCTGAGTGTGTGAAGAAACTGGAGGAAAGCCAAGTCAAAGAAGTGAGCTTCTGAACACATTGAGATCAGTGGTCATCTCATTGCTTGTGGGAGCGAGTTTCCCAATCCAGATCCAGCACTTATGAAAGTTCTGTCTCAGGCACACACAAACCTCCCAGTGCTTCCTTCAGAACTATCATACACCACCCTACTGAACTGAGTTTTGCTGAGACTGGGTCAGTAGGACCCTCAATCTAGGATAAGTTAGATTCATTCTAGCCTTTATTAAGGGGAAATGGCAACATTTCTCTCTTATGGTCTTTTTATCAGGCCACATTAATGAGAGTTGGAGTATCTAAAAATTGGAACAATCAACAAGGTTCTTCCCCTTGTTGCTTTATATGTGAAATATCAACAGTGCTCCATGAATCCAAAAGAGATAACACTACCTCCCTTAAACAAAACATTTAAAACACTTCCAATGTCCCCATATGTCATCTTGCCTTGCACTGATCTTGGTGAAAATACAACAGCACACACTAGCTAATCTACTAGTCTAAAATCACGATCCATGAGGTTGTGTCTCATATGCTTGCTTGTCTGTCTCTCTCTCTGACAGACACACACTCTTTATACACTCCCATGTGTAAAGTCTCCCTGAGTAATGTCACAGACACACATCTTTATTTTAGAAACATGAATATATTAAATGCCATTTTGTTTCCAGTTAACCTCATTCAAGATAATGCCTCTCTCCTTTCTAACTTTGATTGGTTCGCTGTCATATATAGCCCATCTCAACTTCATTTATTTTGCTTTATTTGATGTATTCTATGCCATTCTCTCTCCACCTGTATATAAACACATGTATTAACGCTCATGTTATAGCCACTGCTATGACTGCATTATTATAACATTATTTTGTTCGCAGTAAACTCCCTGTTGTGTCTCTGGTGTTCTGTGATTAGGATCATTCAGACACACAGTTTGGTTATGGTTCATTTGATCAACTTATAACAGATTATTTTCAATGGCTGCATTTTTATTCCATGCTTTTGATGTTGAATAAAAAATGAAAATAATGGATGAGAAAACATTACTTACCCTGCATCTCGGTCTAACATATTCCCTGGATCATACAGGAGGGCAGCAGGGATATCAGAAAGATGTTGTTATGGAGAGAGGAACTTGAGAGACTTTATTGGACAATATCCTAGGAAGAAATGACAAGCTAGTACCCACGTTTACCGTTTCTAAATCTGAGCATTGATTCTGCTTTCACAAGTGGCTTTCATCAAATGCAAATCACAAGCTTGGCATCTGCTTGAGTAACCAGGCAGCCCTGTCCCCCTTGAAGGGGAACAAAAGCCATTGAATCAAAGGGTTTTAAAAGGACGGCAAACTTATTGTAAGCAAAGGAAGGTTAAAAGTCTGCCAGGCTAACGTATACCTCTCAGAAACCCCAGCGATGAAGCCATACTTATCTTTATGATTCTGTGCAGGAAAAACTTACATACATTTAAAGCATGACAAAAAGCACCTAAACAAAAAAGTGATAGATTAATTGGATTCCTCCTCACATACCTCCTCCTCAAGCCCCTGCCAAAAGCTCCACTATGCTAGCTTTACTCAAATAATAAAATCTTAATTCCATATTTCTTTTTTCAATACCCAAAAATTCTGACAATCCAGCTGTGACCCTCTCCACCCCACTATCCTGTTAGGACTCACTTTTGTTCCCATTGCAATCAACGACAATATTTCTCTTTGAGAGGAGGTGTAAAGGCTGCCACACCTGCCAAACAATGTTATTTTTATGATCTGACAGATTTTCTCTAAGGAGGAGTTTTTTAAACATATTAGGAACAAAAAGAATCCTGACAATGGTATTGGTCCATTACTAGATGGAAATGGGAAAAGACAGAAACGTTCAATAAATATTTCTGTTCTTTATTTGAGGAAAAAACAGATGATATAGTCTCATCATATGGTGACGATCACACTCTTTCCATTCCACTCCTATCTCTGGAGGATGTTAAACAGATCTACTAAAGTTAGACATTTTTAAATCTACAGGTCCAGATAACTTGCATCCAAGAGTTTGAAAAGAGTTGACTGAAGAGCTCACTGGACTGTTAAAGCTGATTTTCAGTAAGTCTTGGAGCACAGGGGAAGTTCCAGAAGACTGGAGAAAAGCTAATGTAGTACCAATATTTAAAAAGGGTAAATGGGATAACCCAGGTAATTATAGGCCTGTCAGCCTGATGTCGATCCTAGGCAAGATAATAGAGCAACTAATACAGGACTTGATTAATAAAGAATTAAAGGAGGGTAATGTAATAAATCCAAATCGATATAGCTTATGGAAAATAGATCCTGTCAGACTAACTTGATACTTTATGAGATTACAAATTTGGTTGATAAAGGTAATAATGTTGATGTAATATACTTAGACTTCTTTAAGGTGTTTAACTTGATACTGCACAACAGTTTGATTAAAAACTAGAATATAAAATTAACATGGCACACAGTAAAAACTGGCTAATTGATAGGTTTCAAATGTAATTGTAAATGGGGACTCATCATTCAGCAAGCATGTTTCCAGTGGGGTTCTGCAGGGATTGGTTCTTGACCCTACATACCATTTAACATTTTTATCAAATGACCTGGGAGAAAAAATAAAATCATCACTGATAAGTTTGCAGGTGACACAAAAATTGGGGGAGTGGTAAATAATGAAGGACAGGTCACTGATTAAGTACTGTTAAATGTAAATATATGCATCAAAGAACAAAGAATGTAGGCCATATTTACAGGATGGGGGACTCTATCATGGGAAGCAATGACTCTGAAAACGAATTGGAGGTCATGGTGGATAATCAGCACAACATGAGCTCCCAGTGAGATGCTGTAGCCAAAAGAACTAATGCAATCCTGGGATGCATAAACAGGGGAATCTCAAGTAGAAGTGGAGAGATTATTTTACCTCTATATGTGACACCTGCTGGAATACTGTATCCAGTTCTGGTGCCCACAATTCAAGAAGAATTTTGATAAATTGGAGAGGGTTCAGAGAAGAGCTACGAGAATGATTAAAGGATTAAAAAAACATGCCTTTATAATGATATACTCAAAGAGTTCATAAGTCTATTTAGCTTAACAAAGAGAAAGGTAAGGGGTGACTTGATTACAGTCTATAAGTAGCTACCTGGGAACAAATATTTAAAAATAGACTCTTCAATCTAGCAGAGAAAGGTATAGCATGGTCCAATGTCTAAAAGTTGAAGCTAGACAAATTCAGTCTGTAAATAAGGCATACATTTTTAACAGTGAGAGTAATTATTCACCGGAACAATTTATGAAGGGTCATGGTAGATTCTCCATCAATTTTTGTATCAAGACTGAATGATTTTCTAAAAAAAATGATCTAGGAATTATTCTGGAAAAATTCCATGGCCTGTGTTGTACAGGTGGTCAGACTAGATGATCACAATGGTCCCTTCTGGCCTTGGAATCTATGAAACTATAAGAGATCTTGAAAAATCACCTGAACCAAATTTGAACAGATTTTCAGGTATGCTGAGCACTTATGACTCCCATTGACTTCAGCTAGAATAGTGAGGTCTCAGAACCTCTGAAAGTCTGATTCAGGGTATTTCTATTGAAAACCTTATTGCTGACCTTTCAGAAAACTTCCTAATACAAATTCCTATTTACATTTATAGTGAAAACAATATACAGGCTTATTATCCCAGTATTGTGAAAGTAAAGCTTTTGTTATGTCAAGTAAAGGCTCAAGACAGAAAATTAAACAAGAGGAAATTAAAGGGAGGGGGGGAAAACTCAATGAACTCATCCCTCAGAGTCACTTCATAATGTTTTTACTCCCCGTTTACTTGAGAAACTTTGCAAAGATTTTAATTACTATGAAGTTAGAAACTAAAACCAGATAGCAGATCTGAGAAGGGTCTACGTGGGTTTATGGCTTATATTTCTAGTGGGTTTTTTTTGGGGGGGGGGGCGCTGTTTTAATTATTGATTCCAGATTCACAAATACAGAGAGGAACACCATTCCTCACACATGTTTTAGTTTCACAGGGAACCCAGTTGACTACATTTTATTATTTTCTAGCTAGTTAATAATGATCACAGAAAAGTTTGAAGGCTTTCACTGCTGAAAGGCCAACCATACTCTACCATTATAAATGAGATTTAATTTAAAACAGATCACAATTCCTTCTGTCTTGAACAAATTCAGTGTGTGACAGGGCTATTTAGGATTATCTCTGAAGAAACCATAAGTGTTCGTGGTACTTTACACAACTATAAAGCAAAGAGACAAAGTTTTTAAGTAAGATGATATGATCAGGAAAGAAAAAGAAAAAATACTGTTTTGCTGCCATTTCATACAATATTTTGAGTTTGAAGGTGATGTGGGGCCAAAGCATTCTTACTCAGTGGGATCTGGCTAGGGAACAAACTTCCAGAGGAGAGCAGGTGAATCCAGAGTCTAACCAACTTTAGGAAATGCTATAAAACCTTCCTTTTTGAAAAAGCCTTTGCACCATAAGAATGACACACAACATTGACATCCCCTCATCCCCAATAAACCCCTAACAACAGAAATCTTAAAAAGTTAAAACCAAAACCCCTACCCCAAGCAGGGTTTTTACTTTGATAAGACATAAGTGCCAGGGACTCCATGAAATCAATTAGGGACTGTGCAGTTGCTATTGACTTTACATGGAAGGTGCTGAGGTGTGGTGATGGGCAGCAGTATAAAACTAGAAGGTAGAACAGCACATAAATGTTAAAATGGAATTAAATTTTGAAGTGCACAGAATCCACCAACAAACTAGGCTATAAAGAGAGGGAACTTGCCATGCCACTCAAACAACGTGAGGGTACAGCTACATTGCCAAAAACAAAACAAAACAAAAATCAAAAAAACCCTGGCAGCGGAGTCTGGGTCAACCGACTCGGGCTTACACTATGAGGCTAAAAATAGCAATGTAAACTGTGACATTCTGGGGATCACTAAGACCAAGAAGGGTTCTTCACCACCTGCCTTGTAACATGGGGTGCCTTAATGCTGTACTGCTCTGTCTCAGAGTCCTGACACCAGTAGCCAGCCCACATAAAGGTCTCACTGTGGCTTCCTCCAGCCTAACTACTCCTTGCCAGGTGACCTCAATAGCTTCTGGTCCCAAGTGTCCCCAGATCTGTCTACCCTGAGTTCTTAACTATAAGACACACTTTTGCCATCAGGTTCTTCACCACCACAAGTATGAAAACAGCGCCCAGTTATCAGTTCACTTTGGTGCATGCATTCCACACAGTTTGCACAACAGGGACCTGCTTGTGGTAAAAACAAACAAAAAGTTTATTTAATAGAAAAATCATGGCTTCAAAGATGAAATAGTAAGGAAAGCAATCCTTACATCCACCTTATACAGAAAAGAAACATAAAGATGAAGCTTCAGGCTTTACACTTCCATATTAGCTAAATTCCCTTTTCTAATATGTTATCTATTGCCTTTGAACAGTTTTCCGTGAACCCCTCATCATAGAGGGGACCAAGAATTTCATGGACCACTTGCCACTTCCCCTCCATTTCTGAATGTCCTCCACTTCCCAACCCTTCCCTTTTAAGGGTTTGCAATTTATTCCCTTTCTCTCAGACTGTGGTGATTCATGGTCAGGGAAATTCCCTACTCTTAGTTTTCCAAGACTGTTTTTTTCTTTTCCGTTTCACGTTTTTTCAGTGTTTTCCCATCAACTCTAATGGTCCACCATTGTCTTTTCCTGGCTGGACAATGTTCTCCCCTTGGGGTGTCTGGACTCAGATTGTTACATAAACATTTCCATTTGGGCTGGAGCCCGGGCTCTGAGACCAATCCCCCTTGCTGGTGTTCAGAGCTTGAGCTCCAGCCTGAGCGGGAATGTCTACACTGCTATTTTTAGCCCCATAGCATGAGCCCTGAGACCCCAAGTCAGTTGACCTGGGCTCTGAGACTTGGTGCCGTGGGTTTCTTTTTACAGTATAGATATACCCTGACTCACTTGGGACCTATGAGCCACATCAGTGCAACTGCCGTGTCTTCTACGATCTGTGACATTCCAGAATATAAGAAACCCAGAACCACACAGCCTTCACTCAGTATCACTGAACCTTCACTCTGGGATCAGGAAAACTTCTCCTCTCATCCATAGACTATAGCAGCATTGCACAGCTGGGTCGCTACAAGGTTTTTGTAACTTCCTCTGAAGCATTCAGCTTACATGAATAATTGATCAGTTCCCTAAGGCAATTCCTAAAATTTCTCGCTTCTAAGAAGACAGATATGTTTTACATTTCCAGTTTTAATGTTCTCCATCTCAACACTCACACCTGCTAACCTCCCAAGTGACTCATGAGTACACTTTCATGTGTACACATCACTTCTGAACTATAGGTTTAGTGATCTGCTCCCTCGAAAGTGTGGGACTCTGGTGTGGTGTGCTTTTCAGAAATCTGCTTCAGACACATCCACAGACCAAATAACTGGGCAACTCTGTGCTGAATCATAACCAATATATATATATATATCACACTTTGCTCACTTCACTTTTCAGCTGTGGACACTGTTTGCTAGGTGTAGCCTTGAGCCCTTTGTGAAAATCCAAATAACTCAGTTTCCTCCTGGCCTCTCAGAGATGTCACTTCCACCAATCAACCCTTGCACTGAAAAAAATTAATTTAAAATAGTTGTCTCTCTGATACTTGGATCTTCCCTGAGACTCTTCCCCATGAGTCCAAAAAATGTAAGAACAGAGCACAGGAAACATCTGTGCTCTGTCCATTTGGATTTTGTCACCAATGCACAGATGAGGAGTTTAGGTGGTGTGAGACCTAGTAGCAAAGCATTTAAGACCAATAAGCACCTTGCTAATATTAATTTGCATTAGCCTGTTCTATACAAGGCAATTAAAAGCAAGGAATTGTTCAAGCTATTGAGTGGAAACCTCTCCATCTTGCATCTGAAGAAGTGAGGTTCTTACCCACGAAAGCTTATGCTCCCAATACTTCTGTTAGTCTCAAAGGTGCCACAGGACCCTCTGTTGCTTTTTACAGATTCAGACTAACACGGCTACCCCTCTGATACTCTCCATCTCAGTGAGCTATATATCTGATTTAGCTGCCTGCGTGATGTACCTTATGTTGGCAGTGTTGAAAGCTGGTAGTGCTAGACATTAGTGTTATGTTTGCTTAAGATAACTCTCCTGGTGTATCTATCTGTATTGATGCACAGTGCACAACAAGCATGCTATGTTTTACTAATGTTATCCAAAGTGCTGATAGCCTAATGTTAAGTACAGTATCCTTCTTCGTTGTGTTTACACGAGATAGTACTGTCTATAATATAAACATGACACATTGCGATACAATTTTAATATTAATACAGGCAGATAGTAAAACTTGTATATCAGTTGCATGATGCTCCCATTTTAGCTAGATCTCACTTGAATCACTGAATGAGGCGTATTAGCACACAATACATGTCAATTATCCAAAGTCACCAAAGTTTTACATACAATACCAGTGTATCTAGGCACTGTGCAAAACAGAGGAAGATTTGCTTTTGCCCAGAAGAGCATAGGGCAAGTTTTTTAAAGGTATATTTAGGCACCTAATTCCCCTGTCAATGATTAAAAAACAAAACAAAAATTTTTGTCTTAAATTCGGCTCTAATTTTACTCTTATTCAATCATTCTCGTAGCTATTTTATATGCTTAAAATTAACTTTATTTTGGAAAAGAGGCATTCCTCTTATTCCCCTCCCCCAAGAAAAAATAAAATGTTCACAAGATTAAAGATCTTTTTAAATCTAAAATGTTAAGCCATCCTCCTTTGGGTCTAAACATGCAACATGTAATTTGTATCTCTAATCAACATATCTAATTTTGCTAGTGCACCCTGACTGGGATGTCTGAGTGCTAATGAGTATCCCTGAATGCTAATGACTGTGAGACTAGATGCCCTCTGAACAACACATGGATTGTCTCAAATTTATTTACATGTCAGATCCCCGGCACCATTCAGATTCACCTCAGTTTGACCTTGACATTTCATAACCCAGAGGGAACAGTTGTGTGACAAAAGAAAAGCACAAACTAAATAGATCAAGAAAAAGGCAGGCAAGGAATACATCCACTCTAGACAGATTTAAAATAATATATTGAATGGAGCATTTTCGCAGTAGAATTTTCACACTGTTCAGTGTACTGTACAGGCGTTTAAGTAGCAATTCCCAGAGAGACAAGCAACCTAATTTTATAAAGATACACAATGCAGGTAGACAGGAAAAAAATTCAAATAGGATATCTTGACTCCTCAAAGTACTCAAGTAACTGACGAATGTTTATGGAATATACAATTCATATGTCAACAAGAAATAACCCACCCTAGTATATTGATGTATTTATTCATTGTTAGCGGTGCATTATAACTTTACAGACCAATAAAAAAAAAGTGTCCTGCCTACAGGTTTTACAGTGCTTGGCTTCCATAATAGTGATGAGTAGAGTTGCTTGGAAAATGGGTTTTCTGTCTCATGAAAATTTTTGAGATTTTGTTGTGTTGTTTTTTTTAAACAGCACAAAAAGGCAAAATTTCAAATTTTTTCACAAAATGAAAATTACAAAAAAAATATTGTTTCTGGTAAATTAAAACATTTCCTTTTAATTTTTACCCTTATTTTTTATTTTCTGAATATGAAATGAATTTCACTGGTCTACAATTTTTGAGAAGTCGTCTGCTTCAGAGATAAAATGCGCTATTTATTATGTATTTTGATGTGCTGAATTCAAATATGACAATTAAAACAACTGATTGGCTACTGTTTCTAAGATATTTAAGTTTTTACATTTTATGTCTATGTATATTGTGTAGACAGTAGAGTTTTAATCATAAATTGTAAACCTAGGTCTTTTCATGTGTTTATGGTTGCTTTACATGATAATATTTCACCTGCCCTGTTTATGTAACACTTTAAAAATCAGCAAAAGGGTTATATAAATAAAATTGATTATGAAACAAAAGGCAAAAAACTATTCTGTACATAGTTTAGTCCTATTCAGTGTCTACTCGGCGCTTCTTGGCTTGTCTCTTGTATTCATTAAATGGAGCGTCTCTTGTCACTGTCCAGCAATAGTCTGCAAGCATTGATGGGCTCCATTTGCCCTGATAGCATTTCTTCATTGTTGCAATGTCCTGGTGAAATCGCTCGCCGTGCTCGTCGCTCACTGCTCCGCAGTTCGGTGGAAAAAAAATCTAGATGAGAGTGCAAAAAATGTATCTTTAGTGACATGTTGCAACCAAGGCTTTTGTATGCTTTGAGGAGGTTTTCCACCAACAACCTGTAGTTGTCTGCCTTGTTGTTTCTGAGAAAATTTATTGCCACTAACTGGAAGGCTTTCCATGCCGTCTTTTCCTTGCCACGCAGTGCATGGTCAAATGCATCATCTCGAAGAAGTTCACAAATCTGAGGACCAACAAAGACACCTTCCTTTATCTTAGCTTCACTTAACCTTAGAAATTTTCCACGGAGGTACTTGAAAGCTGCTTGTGTTTTGTCAATGGCCTTGACAAAGTTCTTCATCAGACCCAGCTTGATGTGTAAGGGTGGTAACAAAATCTTCCTTGATTCAACAAGTGGTGGATGCTGAACACTTTTCCTCCCAGGCTCCAATGACTGTCGGAGTGGCCAATCTTTCTTGATGTAGTGGGAATCTCTTGCATGACTATCCCATTCGCAGAGAAAACAGCAGTACTTTGTGTATCCAGTCTGCAGACCAAGCAAGAGAGCAACAACCTTCAAATCGCCACAAAGCTGCCACTGATGTTGGTCATAGTTTATGCACCTCAAAAGTTGTTTCATGTTGTCATAGGTTTCCTTCATATGGACTGCATGACCAACTGGAATTAATGGCAAAACATTGCCATTATGCAGTAAAACAGCTTCGATGAATCAATGAAGAGTCTCCACTCATCTGGACCATGAACGATGTTGAGGGCTGCCATCACACCATCGATGTTGTTGCAGGCTACAAGATCACCTTCCATGAAGAAGAATGGGACAAGATCCTTTTGACGGTCACGGAACATGGAAACCCTAACATCACCTGCCAGGAGATTCCACTGCTGTAGTCTGGAGCCCAACAGCTCTGCCTTACTCTTGGGTAGTTCCAAATCCCTGACAAGGTCATTCAGTTCACCTTGTGTTATGAGGTGTGGTTCAGAGGAGGAGGATGGGAGAAAATGTGGGTCCTGTGACATTGATGGTTCAGGACCAGAAGTTTCATCCTCTTCCTCTTCCTCGTCTAACTCAAGTGAGAATGATTCTGGTGCATCAGGAACCGGCAGTCCTTCTCCATGGACTACTGGGTATATAGCTGATGAAATGTTTGGATAATGCACAGTCCACTTTTTCTTCTTTGACACACCTTTCCCAACTGGAGGCACCATGCAGAAGTAACAATTGTTGGTATGATCTGTTGGCTCTCTCCAAATCATTGGCACTGCAAAATCGCTCTTTTTGAACACTGTCACTCTTCCAGTCTTCTGGAATGCCCATGATATTCCCAGATACATTAAATATTAACATCACTGAGCCAGAGATCTCAGTCAGATCTCTTAAGACTCTTGGGTACAAGTTATCTGGACCTGGTATCATAAACATTTTTTATCCCCAATAGGTATTTTTTAACATCCTACTTAGTTATTAATGGATGGGAAAGTACTTTATCATCTTCTTATGATACAAATACATCATCCTGTTTCTTTCCAAAATACAGAACCAAAACATTTACTGAACACTTTTGTCTTTTCTGAATCATTAATAGTTTTACCATCTATATCTAGTAATTGGCCTATACCATTGAAAGACTTTCTTTTGTTCCTAATATACTTAATACCTTCTCATTTTCTTTAGCCCTGCCAGCCCTGGATTTTTTTATTTTTTTATTTGCTGGTATCTTAAGCTTCCCTGATCAATTGTCTATACTTTATAATTCTAATTTAAATTGACTGCTATCTATTTGCTGAAAGTATCACTCAGTAACTCATACTTATTGCATTCCCCTACATAAATACAGTCAATTTTAGAATATATCTGGGGACCCCCAAAACCCTTGTGAAAATCAGCATTTTGGCAGGGCTGAAGGTAAGCTCTACAGGAGTGGAGCAGCAACAGATCTTAGCTTCAGTCTGGCAAGACTTAGTCTGAGGCCTGAAGCTGAGTTACTGCAGGCCTGGAGCTTCATTATTATTTGCATTATGACAGCTTCTAGAAGGCCCAGTCAGGAATCAGGGCCCCATTGTGCTAGACACTGCATGCGCATAGATGCACAGTCCCTACACTAAAGATAGAAGTCAATATAAATTAGAGGTTAGGGCCTGTAGGGACTTGATGAGGGGAATTGGCTTAAATATTTGATGAGACAACAGAGGTAAATAAATTTGGAGGACAAAATAGTGGTGAAACAAATATAGTTGGTAAAGTAAGCAATAGTCACAGCTCATACACAGCATATGCCTAGCTTCAGTCAGTGCAGCCTCCGAGGACAGAACCAACCTTTGTGTAACTGGTATTTGTGCTTAATGGGTGATAAGAATTTGAGTTATTGGAAAACATGTAAACAGTTTTTAAGAGAGTATGGAAAAAAATCATCCAGATTTGTAATATTCCAATGCATATAAAACAGTGGTATTGTTCTACCATCAGTTTTGATGTGACATATTAAGAAAGTAAATTATTTGGAATGTGTGAAGTGTCAGGAAAATCCATATTTCTAAAGTAACTACATTCATCTTTTTCAATTCCTTAAACATTTTTGTTAGCTAAAATCACTAAGAAGCAAGGCATTTGGTTGACCTGAATCACAACGAATAGATAATCATGCTAGAATCAATGGCTAAATGGTATATTGTAACAGTCATATTGACAAAGTCTGTGATCATATACTATCCTCTCATTACTGGCTAAATAAATTTACTCAGGTAAACGCCCATTAGTGTTAATGGGAGTCTCCTGCATAAATCCTATATGTTTATTTTAATAATCTACAAATCCTTGTTATGCATGATATAGTAATCACCTTCTGCAGTGCAATGTACATGTGTTCATTTCTTTGATATTTAACATATTATGACATTTAAAAACATTAAGCAAAGTGATTAGACTTTATTGCTAAGTACTCTAATCAAGAAGTGACAACGTTAAGGTTGTACATACAACCCTTAATCCTGCTACCTATTATGTGGTCATTATATTAGTATTTAGTTACATTATGATTTTCCCCCATAACAACATTTGATACATATGTAGCATCTTGCAGTACACTTCAGGTATGTCAAAGAGGCCATCAAAGTCACTCACATGATAAGTAAACAATAATCTCTGTAGTATGTGTATAAGAATCATTTAAGCCTTAAAGAATAATAGTGAAAATTTGGTAACATATACAATCTTTTTAAGATTACAGTAATTCACACACAATAGTTATACACTGACCCAACTACATTAAAAACTATTCCAAGATACTACATGTATGTCTAAGGTAGCGGCGGTAGGGGAGAGTGTGTTGCACTTACAGCAGGCTGGAAAATTTTAACATTTTGTCCTCTCCCCCACTTCCCTCTGAAAATTTTCAGATTTAAAACTGATCTGCTGGCTCTAATTGGTGACAATTCAGCAAGGTACGTAAGCACATGCTTAACTTGAAGCATGTGAGTAGTCCTGCTGAATTCATTGAAAAAGTGAAAAATCCCAGAATTTAGACTAGGGTAGGTTTAGTTCCTTATGCATTTGTTTTATTATTTCTAATATGTTTATTACTGTGATATTTGTTTTCCCAATAAAGCTTTTTTATTTGTTTCTTACTCCTGAATATGTGCACAAGCACTTTACATGCTATCAGATTAACTAAGATCCCTGGCCCATGGAGCTCACTAGTTTTTAAATGTGATGCAGCAAGAGGGAACCAATGGTGAGGAAGGGAGAGGGCACAAAACAAGATCAAACTACCTAGAGACATAAAAGGTAACAAAAAAACATTCTACAAATACATTAGAAGCAAGAGGAAGACCAAGAACAGGGTAAGCCCATTACTCAATGAGGAGGGAAAAAAGAATAATAGAAAATGTGGAAATAGCAGAGATGCTTAATGACATCTTTGTTTCCGTTTTCACTAAGAAGGTTGGTGGCAACTGGATGTCTAAACATAGTAAATGTCAGTGAAAATGAAATAGGATCAGAGGCTAAAATAGGAAAAGAACAATTTAAAAATTACTTAGACAAGTTAGATGTTGTCAAGTCATCAGGGCCTGATGAAATGCATCCTAGAATACTCAAGGAGCTGATTGAGGAGATATCTGAGCCATTAGTGATTATCTTTGAAAAGTCATGGAAGATTGGAGAGATTCCAGAAGACTGGAAAAGGGCAAATATAGTGCCAATCTATAAAAAGGGAAATAGGTACAGCCTGGGGAATTACAGACTGGTGAACTTAATTTCTGTACCCAGAAAGATAATGGAGCAAATAATTAAGCAATCAGTTTGCAAACATCTAGAAGATAATAAGGTGATAAGTAACAGTCAGCGTGGATTTGTCAAGAACAAATTGTGTCAAAACAACCTGATAGCTTTCTTTAACAGGGTAACAAGCCTTGTGGATGGGGGGGGAGTGAGGAGTGGTAGACGTGGTATATCTTGACTTTAGTAAAGCTTTTGATACTGTCTCACATGACCTTCTCATAAACAAACTAGGGAAATCCAACCTACATGGAGCTACTATAAGGTGGGTGCAAAACTGGTTGGAAAACCATTCCCAGAGAATAGTTATCAGTGATTCACAGGTCCCACAGGGATCAGTTATGGGACTGTTTCTGTTCAATATCTTCATCAATGATTTAGATAATGGTATAGAGAGTACACTTATAAGGTTTGCAGACGATACCAAGTTGGGAGAGATTGAAAGTGCTTTGGAGGATAGGATTAAAATTCAAAATGATTGGGACAAATTGGAGAAATGGTCTGAAGTAAATAGGATGAAATTCAATTAAGACAAATGCAAAGTACTCCATTTAGGAAGGAACAATCAGTTGCACACATACAAAATAGGAAATTAGTGCCTAGGAAGGAGTACTGCAGAAAGGGATCTGGGGGTCATAGTGGATCATAAGCTAAATATGAGTCAACAGAGTAACACTGTTGCAAAAAAAGCGAACATCATTCTGGGATGTATTAGCAGGAGTGTTGTAAGTAAGACACAAGAAGTAATATTTCCACTCTACTCCGTGCTGATTAGGCTTCAATGGGTGCCACATTTCAGGAAAGATGTGGACAAATTGGAGAAAGTCCAGAGAAGAGCAACAAAAATGATTAAAGGTCTAGAAAACATGACCTGTGAGGGAAAATTGAAAAAAATTGGTTTGTTTAGGCCTGGTCTACACTAGGCGTTTATGTCGAAGTTAGCGCCGTTACATCGAATTAACCCTGCACCCGTCCACACTGCGATGCTATTTAGTTCGACATAGAGGTCTCTTTAATTCGACTTCTGTACTCCTCCCCGACGAGGGGAGTAGCGCTAAATTCGACATGTCCATGTCGAATTAGGCTAGGTGTGGATGGAAATCGACGCTAATAGCTCCGGGAGCTATCCCACAGTGCACCACTCTGTTGACGCTCTGGACAGCAGTACGAGCTCGGATGCTCTGACCAGCCACACAGGAAAAGCCCCGGGAAAATTTGAATTTGAATTCCTTTTCCTGTCTGGCCAGTTTGAATCTCATTTCCTGTCTGGACATCGTGGCGAGCTCAGCAGCACTGGCAAGGATGCAGAGCTCTCCAGCAGTGATGGCCGTGCAATCTCAGAATAGAAAGAGGGCCCCAGCATGGACTGATCGGGAAGTCTTGGATCTCATCGCTGTGTGGGGCGATGAGTCCGTGCTTTCCGAGCTGCGCTCCAAGAAGCGGAATGCAAAGATCTATGAGAAGATCTCTAAAGACATGTCAGAGAGAGGATACAGCCGGGATGCAACGCAGTGCCGCGTGAAAATCAAGGAGCTGAGACAAGGCTACCAGAAGACCAAAGAGGCAAACGGACGCTCCGGATCCCATCCCCAGACATCCCGTTTCTACGAGGCACTGCATTCCATCCTCGGTGCGGCCGCCACCACTACCCCACCACTGACCGTGGACTCTGAGGATGGGATATTGTCCACGCCCGGTTCCTCGGACATGTTAGGGGACGGGGAAGATGAGGAAGGAGATGAGGAGGACAAGGCAGTCGGCAGCGCTCACAACGCTGATTTCCCCGACAGCCAGGATCTCTTCATCACCCTTACAGAGATCCCCTACCAACCGTCCCCAGCCGTTACCCCGGACACAGAATCTGGGGAAGGATCAGCCAGTAAGTGTTGTAAACATCTAAACATTTATTTTTAACAGAACAGGAATATTAACAATTAAAAGAATGGGTTCTTCATGATTACTTTGCCCTAGGCGCTTAACGGTTCAGTCATGGGCAGTGCAAGTTTTGAAAAAAAATCTAGCAATGTCCGGTTTTCCATGATTGTCCTGCCCAAGCCGCTCTACTGTTTAGTCCCTGCTACTGCAGCTAGAGTAAAATGCGGTCTATATGTCCGGGGATAGAGCAGAAATCCTCCTGGGACATCTCGATGAAGCTCTCCTGGAGGTAATTGGAAAGCCGTTGCATGAGGTTCCTGGGGAGAGCGGCCTTATTGGGTCCTCCGTAGTACGACACGTTGCCGCGCCACGAGACAATCAAGTACTCGGGAATCATTGCTCTGCACAGCAGGGCGGCATACGGCCCTGGTCTTTGGAGGCTTTCCCGGAGCATTCTCTCTTTCTCGCTGTCAGAGATCCTCATCAGGGTGATGTCGCTCATGGTGACCTGCTTTGAATTAGGTAGGGGAATGTTAGTGTTGGGACTGCTTGCCCGTTCCTTTACAGAACTGTAACCGCTGGTTTGCAGCCACGCGGTGGAGGCGGGAGAGGGGCAGCCTACAGGGATCGTTCCCGGGGACAGCCGCGAGGGGGTGGGACAGGGGCAGAGTTCCTGCTTGCCGGATTGCTGGCAGCAGGGACTGACATTGCTTTCAATGTGAAATGAGGCCAGTGCTAATATTAAAGTTTTAAGCTGCCACAAGTCTACGGCTTACCATGTCTGCCTGCAACAGAAATTCCGTTGTGCTGCCCCGCTTCTCAAATGTGCTGTGCAAGACCCCAGGCACTGAATGCGAAGGTTGAGAATTCGACCTTGTGCTGAGTGCGCATGTGATAGGTGCTGTGCATGGTCTTGTTCACAGAGAAAGAGTATGTTCTTTGTTCACAACTACATTTATCTTTCTGAGGAATTCACTCCCTTTTTCCCATTCCCACAGCCACATCTGCGACTGTCTCACAACCTAGCCTGGCATCACACTCCCAGAGGCTAGCACAGATTAGGCGTAGGAAGAAGAGGACACGGGAGGACATGTTCTCGGAGCTTATGGCCTGCTCCCGAGCCCAGGCAGCACAGCAGACCCAGTGGCGGGAGAACTTGTCCCAAATGCACCAAGCAAACATGGATCGGGAGGAGAGGTGGCGGCAGGAAGACCAGCAGGCGACTCAAACGCTGCTTGGACTACTGAGGGAGCAAACGGACACGCTCCGGCGCCTTGTGGATGTTCTGCAGGAACGGAGGCAGGAGGACAGAGCCCCGCTGCAGTCTATCTCTAACCGCCCTCCCCCGCCACCAAGTCCCATACCCACCTCACCCAAAGTCCAAAGAAGGAGGGGCGGCAGAGTCCGTGCTAACTCTCACTCCACCCCTGCAGAGAGCACTAGTAGCAGAAGGCTCTCATTCCCCAAAATTTGAAAAGTTTTTTCCTTCCCGCCTGACACAAGCCCCCGTCCAAGTTTCACCTCCCAGTTCCATGTGTAGTTGATAATAAAAAATACGTTTTTGTTAACTACTGTTTCCATCATGTTCTTTTGGAGGAGGAGGGGAAAGGCGGTTGGTAATTGGACAGGACAGTCACCTTTGGCAGGGTACATAGGCGGGGGCAGGTACAGCAGCAGGGCACATACACAGTGCAGTTACTAGTTACCCTGGTCAGTCTGGGAGGTGGTTTTCGTGTTATGTGGTGTGGGGTGGGTTGCTCTGTGACTTTGTGGCGGGGGAGGGCAGTTACAGATCGTAAGCGGCGGACCTTATGCAGGATCACAGAGCCACGCAGCAGGAGATCTGTAACCGTCCTCCCCCTGCCACAAAGTCACATAGCCCCCCCATACACACAGTCCCGATCAGGAGGGGTGACAGGCTCCGTTGAAACAAGCAGCCCACCACAGCGGAGCCTGTCAATCCTTGAGTTTAGAAGCTTCATTTGCGTCACTACACTACACCTCCTCCCCAACACAGTCTGCGTCCCAGTTTTAAAACATTCCCGCGAAAACAGTAGTAAAGAAAACGGTGTTCATTAACAAAGTAGAACTGATTTTATTTCGAAACGTGTGTTGAAAGGGGGTGAAGGGGGTATGTAACTGGAGAGGATAGTCAACATTAACTGGGTAAAGACACGGGGGCAGGTTCAGCTTCTCTGTACACAAACTTAAAAGTCACAGGTTACCCTGCTCACTCAGGAACCTAGCTTTCAAAGCCTCCCGGATGCACAGCGCGTCCCGCTGGTCTCTTCTAATCGCCCGGCTGTCTGGCTGTGCGTAATCAGAAGCCAGGCTATTTGCCTCAACCTCCCACCCCGCCATAAAGGTCTCCCCCTTGCTCTCACAGAGATTGTGGAGCACACAGCAAGCTGCTATAACAATGGGGATATTGGTTTCGCTGAGATCACAGCGAGTCAGTAAGCTTCTCCATCTCCCCTTGAGACGGCCAAAAGCACACTCCACCACCATTCTGCACTTGCTCAGCCGGTAGTTGAAGAGTTCTTTTTCACTGTCCAGGGCGCCAGTATAGGGCTTCATGAGCCAGGGCATTAGCGGGTAGGCTGGGTCCCCGAGGATGACTATAGGCATCTCCACATCCCCAACAGTTATTTTGTGGTCCGGGAAGTAAATACCTTGCTGCAGCCATCTAAACAGACCAGAGTTCCTGAAAACACGAGCGTCATGAAGCTTGCCCGGCCATCCGACGTAGATGTTGGTAAAACGTCCCCTGTGGTCCACCAGTGCTTGCAGCACCATGGAAAAGTAGCCCTTTCTGTTAATGTACTGGTTGGCCTGGTGGTCCGGTGCCAGGATAGGGATGTGAGTTCCATCTATGGCCCCACCGCAGTTTGGGAATCCCATCGCTGCAAAGCCATCTATGATCGCCTCCACGTTTCCCAGGGTCACTGTCTTTGGCAGCAGTACATCAACGATTGCCTTGGCTACTTGCATCACAACAACCTCCACGGTAGATTTTCCCACCCCAAACTGGTTCGCGACTGACCGGTAGCTGTCTGGCCTTGCAAGCTTCCAGAGGGCTATCGCCACTCACTTCTGGACAGTCAGGGCTGCTTGCATCCGGGTGTCATTGCGCTTCAGGGCAGGGGACAGCAACTCACAAAGTTCCAGGAAAGTTCCCTTCCGCATGCGAAAGTTTCGCAGCCACTGGGATTCATCCCAAACCTGCAGCACTATGCGGTCCCACCACTCAGTGCTTGTTTCCCGTGCCCAGAATCGCCGTTCCACGGCATCAACATGACCCATTGCCACCGTGATGTCCTCGGCGCTGGGTCCCGTGCTTTCTGAGAGGTCTGTGCTACTCTCAGACTTCAGGCCCTCACCGCGGTGCCGTAGCCTCCTCGTCTGACTTATCTGCATCTGCCTCAGGGAAAGGTGGATGATAAGCTGCGAGGCGTTGAGAGCGGCCACAACTGCAGCGATGGTCGCAGCGTGCTCCATGCTCGCAGTGCTGTGGCGTCCGCGCTGTCACTGACTAGAAAAGTGCGCGAACTGATTTCCCGCCGGCGCTTTCAGGGAGGGAGGGCGGGAGTGATGGACGGATGACGACAGTTACCCAAAAGCACCCTGGACACATTTTTTTTACCCAGAAGGCTTTTGCGGCTACACCCAGAATTCCAATGGGCAGCGGGGACTGCGGGAACTGTGGGATAGCTGACCACAGTGCACCGCTTCGAATGTCAACGCTTTCCCCGTTAGTGTGGACTCACAAAGTCGAATTACTGTCCTTAGTGTGGACACACACGTTCGACTTTGCAATATCGATTCCAAAAATTCGATTTAAGTAAAATCGAACTACTCTTGTAGTGTAGACATGTCCTCAGTCTGGAAAAGAGAAGAATGAGAGGGGACATGATAACCGTTTTCAAGTACATAAAAGGTTGTACAAGGAGGAGGGAGAAAAATTGTTCTTGTTGATGTAAGCAGAGTCAGGATGAGCCCTACCCTGACATCTGGTGGTGAATTATGGCGAGTGTGGAAAAGAACTCCAGGGGCTGATCTGGTTTGCATAGGCACACCCACTCGCCTGGCATGAAACAACAGCAACTCAAAGTGGTTACTTTGGCTGGTGTGGGATCCCCAGTTTCTCTGTTATTGGGGCAGGAAGAATAAAGTTTTGTTACCCTGATTCTGTGAATCAAGGCCAGTGGAAATGTTGTATGACAGAAGGACTGAGTGAGTCCTTCACCATTACCTAAGTAGCACTTGCTTGACAAGGGGCATGGGTTACAAAACCCAGTGAACGGAGAGAGGATGTGAACAGGTATTTATATCTGATGGTATGGGCCCTCTTTGAGGGTTTGAAACACCAATTGCACTACTTCCTCTCTCCACTGTTGAATGTCAGAGCTAACTTTGATTTCATTAGGAGTCTATTTACAGGCTGCTGAGCTGAATTCACTTTGGGCCAATGGTGCACTAGCACTGGGGCTCCCCTACTATGAGCTGAAATTGCTAAGAGCTGAAATCACAAAAGAGCTAAGGTTATTAAGAGCTGAGATCACTGAGACTGTGTTAACTAGTGGGGGAGCCTGAAGCTATATTGCTAAGTGGCTGGCGGAGCCGCTAGCAGAGTGGAGCCTCACGGGACGGTTGGAGCTGAGCGACTCACAGGTCGGTGAGCAGGGTGGAGTGGCTGGAGAAGCAGCGAGCAGAGCGGAGCCTTGTGGGAGCGGCCCAAGGAACGGCTGAAGTGGAGCAGAGCTGAGCGGCTCACAGGTTGGTGAGCAGAGCGGAGCAGCTGCCAGAGCAGTTCGTGGACGGCGGGAGCGGCTCACAGGACAGCTGGTGGAGTGGAGTGGCTCGTGGAGAAGGCTGCGGCGGAACCCCACGGAGAGGCAGCCGGTCGGCCTCGGATCACGTAAGGTGCCCCTTAACACCCTGCGTGCCTCCCCCCACCCCCGGCTTGAACTCTGGGGCTGCACTGACCAGGGACAGAGACTTTGGGGGGTTGTTGGACTTTTGGGACTTTGGCGATCCTTGTGTTGCTGGACCCAAGAGACTTTGGGGTTGTTGGACTTTTGGGACTTTGGTGATTCTTGGGTTGCTGGTTTCAAGAACCAAAGGGAAAGGACAGAGCCCAATTTGCTGGGGTGGGTTTTTTTGCTCATGAAGCCTGTTTGTGGTGTTTTTCCAATTTAATGCTGATGTTGTTTACCTCATGTTATTAAACATTTTCTGTTACACTCAGACTCCGTGCTTGCGAGAGGGGAAGTATTGCCTCTTAGAGGCGCCCAGGGGGTGGTATGTAATTGTCCCAGGTCACTGGGTGGGGGCTCGAGCCGGTTTTGCATCGTGTTATTGAAACGGAACCCCTAGATACAGAACCCGGCCCTTGTTGCTGCCAACTTAGATGGGCAGAAGGGTTACATTAACCTCTGAGGATAGGACAAGAAGCAATGGGCTTAAATTGCAGCAAGGGAGGTTTAGGTTGGACATTAGGAAAAACTTCCTAACTGTCAAGATGGTTAAGCACTGGAATAAATTGCCTAGAGAGGTTGTGGAATCTCCATCATTGGAGATTTTTAAGATCAGGTTAGACAAACACCTGTCAGGAATGGTCTAGGTAATACTTAGTCCTGCCATGAGTGCAGGAGACTGCACTAGATGACCTCTCGAGGTCTCTTCCAGTCCTATGATTCTATGATTAATAACATATCCTAGTTTATAGCATAAACATTACTTACTTAAAAATGAAAGCAGTGCTCCTACTATAAAGGAAATGAAGGAGGTCTAATCATGCTCTTGTATGTCAAGAAACATGTATGCAAATCAATAGGAAAATCTGTCAATGAAACTTTTATTGTCAAATATTTTATTTTTTCTTGCTGTATTCCACAGGAGTGTTTTTTCCTACTGGCTCTCTCACCTATCAACAAGGCAGATCATTAATTCTATAGCCAGCAGCTAAAGAAAATTAGTGTGTCTCGTCTCAGATATTATAGATCTTTCACATCCCTTCCTGATCATTGATCTCTGTATTGCAAAAGAATAGAGCTTTCCCTTCCTCCTAGAAATTAACAAATCAGTAGCACCGGACTATCATTCCCAAATCTAACAAAAGCTATCAGTTACAAACACTATTTCCACTGGGGTATTTTTATTCCAAAGTTCATGTCCATATAAAAGTAGTATAAAGGAAAATATAGGTATAATGTATAATGACAACAATTAAAGTTATTTATACATTTAGGTTTAAGACTTTAACATACTTCCTTTAATGTATTTAGCTACTATTCTGTGGACTAAAACAGATTGCTTATAATAGCAACTCAGGATCACAAAGAAATACCAATCCCCACTTGTCCTTAACATGAAAGGACCATGAAAAAATTATACCTAGGTAGTGTCTATTTAAAATTAGAGTCAGTACCTGAATCTTCATGATGAAGGCCAGGACACAGTTCAGAAACTCCATCTCCCAAGGGGTTAAACACTGAACAACTATTAACCTATGGAGGTTACCCTGCACTCAGGGCAGGCTCTGGCTTTTTTGCCACCAAAGGCAAAAAAGCCTCCCGCCACCCCACCCTCCCCCCCAGCGCGGCAGGGGAGGGCGCCGAGCCCGACTGCGGGCCGCTCTCCCCGACCGGCCAGAGCGCCGGGGGGAGGGCGGAGAGCCCACCGTGGCTCCGCTGGCGGCTGGAGCCCTGGGAGGAGGGCGGAGAGCCCGGCTGGGGCTCCGCTCTCCCCAGCAGCTGGAGCGCCGCGCCGCCCCCCTCCAGGTGCCGCCCCAAGCACAAGCTTGGTGGGCTGGTGCCTGGAGCCGGACTTGCCTGCACTGACCATACCCACTCCCAGAATTTGACATAAGGACATGCAGGGTGAGGTAGCCATTCAAGCTGCAGGATCTGAGATCATATTGGAGTAGTAGTGACAAGAGAGGACAATAAACTGGGAGCGGAAAAGAGAGAAGAATAGGGATGGGGGGAAAAAAGAGGGAGAAAGAAGTTAACCTCCAGTAAATAATTCTCTGAGGGGATTGCCTAGCCAGCACAGTGCATTCATGAATCAAAACCATCTATCATGTGGTCACTTTGCAGATTTTTATAAAGCTGAGGTATTGCATCTTTCGACTTCCAGTTTATTTAAGCCTGTATGCTTGCCTGGATGTAAGCCTGACATTGATTTCTCAGCTGTCTATGTGATATGGAAAACCACTTCAGCTGCAATATTGCAAAATGAATCTTTGTCATGTGATATTTTTAAAAAAATCTCAGGCAAGAGTGTTTGAGTGCTTTAAACTATAAAATCCACCAGTGGTTAGTTTTGCAAAGAAAAAAAAAAGCATGTCACGTAACTGAACACATTCTGTAGTTATTCCCAGAAGCTAGAAAAAGTAGCTAGAGGCAAAAATCTGACAATAGTTATATTGCCTAGAAACTGACAGCATACATAAATCCACTACATTAAGCCTTTGTTCATTGATTCCCTTTCCAAAGCTCATTGCCACAATTTCCCAGAAGTAACTTTTGCCAGACATTTCTTTGGGTTTTAGAAATTTTAAGTAAATTTTGATTCTTCAGACTGCAATAATTAAAGTTTGTATATGCTTGTTCCCTCCCTTCTTTTTGCAACACCAACTGCCAAGATTTTTTACTGCAATTTTCCTATCTGGTGAATTGTCAGCCATATGTGAAATAGAAAGCAGACGTGGGCTTAAATAAGGGTAATTCTGCCTTCATTCAAATTGTTATAGATACAATATGGGCCCCCAGTGATGGCAAGACAACAATTCAGTCTTGAATTTCTGTTGATGTCAGATCACAAGAGCACAGTCCAAGCAGTTTACACACAGCAGGAATTCTTGGTTGAACTAGTTTTAATATTTCATTGAGAGATTTTGCATTAGTGTTTGTGTAAGAAAAAATTAAGATTTGTGGTACTGTAAAAAAAGAGCTTATAGGCATCTGAAGAGAAAAAGCACATTGTAAGAGGCCATCTGATCGAAGGAATTTTTAAAACCCTGGAGTCTTCAGGCAACACAGTGTTAGAGTAATTAATGTTTGGTGCACAGTATATAATATTACATTATGGAAATGCCATAGGTAAGCTTACCAGATTCTTTCAGGTTTCAGGATCTTTCAACCATTTTTGAAAGCCCAGGATCTAACATCACCAGTGCAGAAGATACTAAATACTAAGGAGTCTGAGTACTATGGTGGCAATGATCTGTTGGCTCAGAATCTTATGGTATCACTGGGATTATAGTGGTTTTAATTTCTGCTCCTACAGATAAGCACTCTTTGAATCATAACTTTAGAAGAGAGCTAGAGACAGAGGGTGAAATCCTGGCTCCATTGACTTTAAGTAGAATTTTGCCATGGACTTCTGCAAGACCGAGGATTTGATGTTAGGCTAATATTGTTCTTGTGGCCTGCCCTCGAAGGCTGGTGGAGCCAGAGGGATTCCAGGTTTGTTTTGGATGGACCATTCCTATTGATGGCTGGCTGGTACCTAGATGTCCCAGCATTTTCCACAGGTCACCATAGTTTAGAGATAGCCTTCAATGGCTAAGAGATAAAATTGGAAAACAACAAAAGTCTAGCATTGTCCCTTCTGTCCAGGTACTAGATCCAACCTGCATTGTCAGTGCTCAGTCACAGGTTTGGTGGGGTGTACTGGCTGTTGGCCACCAAGGATGGTCTAGTGGGTTGGGTGCTAGTTTAGGATGTAGGGTCCCTTGGTTCAAGTCTATGTTCTACCACAGACTTTCTGGGTGACCTTGGGCAAATCACTTAGTCTCCCAGTACTTTACTTTTCCCCTGTGACGTTATCTAATAAAATATGACCATATAGATCATTGTTGCTACCACGGTTACATAATTGCAACAAAACTGTACAAAGGTTGTCAAGTAAGATATCTATGGAAAGATTATGGTTTGCTGAACATAATTATGCTCTTTGTATGCAAATACATTTTTGTATTTGAAGTTACGAGCACTGGCTTTATACCTGTATTTCAGATGTGGGCGTTACCACAGGAACAAACATAAGGTATTTAGCCTGAACATCTTGAAGTGACTATTCAAATTAAGTGGCCCATCAAAAGAACACTTAACTCACAATGGAAGATGCCCATCTACACTGCATGGACTTTCCTGTGAACGTTCCATCTGAAGTATAGGTAATGGCCTCTGCTGTGACTAAGCAAAATCATGCATGGACATGTGACTTGCCCATGTGACGCCAAACTCCATCTTTTACCTGTAATTTTCCACTAGCTGTGCTGACGGCTTTGTTTGAAACAATGGATTTCCCTCCACAGGGCAGAAGCTATAGAAGGTGCTGGAAATATCTCCATTTTGCCTCTTTCCTGCTCAAGCCTCTGGACTATGGCCTTATACTAATGAGAGCATTCTAACCAAGGGACTGAGGTCCTTCCAATGATTTGGAAGCAGCCAGAGACTTGATTTAAGCCAGCAGTTTATTCCATCACTGCTACAAGCTTGAACCAAGAACTTTGCAATTACTGTATGTATTTGATTCCTTTAACCAACTTTAATTCTCACCTTTCTTTTTTTTTTATAAATAAACCTTTTGATTTTAGATACTAAAGGATTGGCAACAGCGTGATCATTGGGTAAGCTATAAGCTGTATATTGACCTGGGTGTGGCTGGTCCTTTGGGATCAGAAGAACCTTTTATTTGATGAAATTGTTTTTAAGTCTAGTGGTTTTGGTGGTGATACAAGGACAGGAATGCCTAATGAAACTGCTTTTCTGACTTCTTGTTAGCCAGTGTGGTGAAACAGAAGTTTATTTTTGTTGCTGGTTTGGTATATCTGTTTTAGAGAGTGTCTGCCCTATTTCTCAGCAGTTTGTCCTGAAATTGGTATTCTCAGTTGTTACCCACAGAGGCACGGTGACACTCCCCACCCCACCCCCATCTGTAAATTAGGGATAATACTTCCCTACCTCAAAGAGGTGTTGTGAAGGCAAACACATTAAAAATTATGAAGTACTTTGGAGATCTACTGATGAACAGTATGATATAAGAGAGAGGTATTATTATTACCACCTACGGGTGTCTGGCAACTTTTTATCCACTGAGTAAAGGTTACTCAGACAAACAGATCATCATTTGATTAAAAGTTTGGAGAAAAAAATCTATTACTTACATTACATATTTACTTATATTTATTATGATCATCTGTGTTCCTGCCCTTTGTGTGTCCTTCCATATTTCCTTTATTATTCATCAATATTGTTCAATATTACTTAATGGCTTCAAGGAAAACACTTTTTCAAATTAGAGACTTTCACCCTGGTGTTAAAATTTGTAGCATTCCAAGACACCAATTTTATGTATTGGATTTGTATGTAATTAAGTGCTGTGCAATATCCTTTGAGATGACAAGATAAATATGTATAAATTATTTTGATATAAATTGCAGTCCACTTGCAATGATGCTAAAAGGTCTGTGCATTGCCCATTATGCAGCTTTGTAAAAGCTGTTTGACTATAAGGCCAGACAGAGGAAAAATTTGTCATGCAAGATAGGTACTGCAGTTATGGTACAATAACTAGATATGTCCAAGATAACTAGAAAGTGTTATGTAACTAATAGCAACAGAGGGTCCTGTGGCACCTTTGAGACTAAGAGAAGTATTGGGAGCATAAGCTTTCGTGGGTAAGAACCTCACTTCTTCAGATGCCAGACTTGCATCTGAAGAAGTGAGGTTCTTACCCACGAAAGCTTATGCTCCCAATACTTCTCTTAGTCTCAAAGGTGCCACAGGACCCTCTGTTGCTTTTTACAGATTCAGACTAACACGGCTACCCCTCTGATACTTGATGTAAATAATAATATACCAGGAGGTGAATTGGAGGATCGCAGTGGCAGCGACGGTGACGTGTGGGAGGGAGCAGTAAGCTAACCCAGGTGGAATCACCAAAATAAGGCATTACTCACATGTTCAAATATGATCTTGCATGCTCTCTGGGATCCTCGCAATTGGCTTCTCACTGAGATCTGAGTATGCCCACAGGGTCTGCTGGACACTTGGGCTTGGTTTCCCCCTCAGTTGTTCTGTGCGCTTTGCTAGACTACTTGGGCTGGCTCCTTCTTGATTTGGGAGAGGAAAGGGTGAGAGTGGGAATATCTTTCCCAAATACAGCCCTCATGCCTGGTGCCAAAATGAGATAACACTATTATATTTTATTATAGGATGTGCAGGTAGCAATGCACCAGAGAAGAGCCCACGATGAC
Organism: Chrysemys picta bellii; assembly: GCF_011386835.1. Classification (NCBI taxonomy): domain Eukaryota; kingdom Metazoa; phylum Chordata; order Testudines; family Emydidae; genus Chrysemys; species Chrysemys picta. Next base: position 112,679,695 of record NC_088795.1, on the reverse strand, counting down.
GTTAATAATTCTGCAATCAATGCATGGTTTGGATGGTGTGCAGCAAATGATACACAAGGCCACTGTGACCCTAAGACCATCTCAATGCCAATCGGCAAAAAGTCCACTGTTCTGTAACAGCAACTCCTATTAGGCCTGAAAAACTCATTACACCCAACATGCTGCTTTCATAGTATTTATCCAAAAAGTATCTTGTAAGGTGTCAAGTGAAAGCTGGTGACACGCTGTTCATTAATGTCACTGTGAAGTGTATGTATTGACACTATATAAGGAGTTGTGTCGATATACACACTGAAATTATGTTTTAAAGTCTGTAAACTTTTGAGAACGGCGAACCGCAGGCCACTGGGAGCTGCAGGTGGCCGTGCAAATGTAAACAAACAGTCTGGCGGCCTGCCAGCGGATTACCCTGACGGGCCCTACAACTGGTCTAGTGGATGTTCACAGTGATGGATGGGAAACCAAGTTAAATGGACTCCAGTGAGTGTTACTGTGGAGTGAGGGGGGAGTGTTTCACTTGTTACTTAGATATATTGTTGCTGTTTTCACAGGTTCATGCTGTGTTCCCTTTTTCCCTAATAAAGTTTTCCTTGTTTCATACATAGACTCCATGTGGGGAAGTATTACCTGTTAAGGGTGTTGTAACACTCCCTCACTCACCCCAGAGGAGGGAGATCACTGAAGGGTTGGCAGTAGCCCGCCTCCAAGCTTGTCTCAGTTTAACTGGGGCCTGGGCTTGCCTGGGCTCAGGCAGCCGGCGAACAATAGTCTTAAGGGGCTGGCTATAGCCTGGGCAGGGCTCGGGCAGCCAGCAAACAACAGTCTTAAGGGGGCTGGGGCCACTTCTCTTCAGAGCGAGAGCCCCTTGCAGAGGAACGAAGGTTAGCCACCTGGGGTGGGAGGGCAAGGGGACGCAGGCCCTCCCTACTCTACCGCGTCCCAGCCCAGGACCCTGGCAGAGGTAGCATCAGCTGCCCCGGGGTCGGCAGGGATCCAGCTGCAACACGCCAACGCTGGGACTCTGGGCTTTGCAGCCGGCCCTACGGCGGCTGCTCCTGGGCCACTTCCTGCCTCCCCTGGGGTGGGTACCTCTGATGTCCAGTTGTCGTCCGGCTCCTCCGGGTAAGCAGCGGCGGGCAGTCCGGGCCAGTTGTCGTCTGCGTCCGGGGCGTGGGCCGAGCCAGGCGGGGGATCCGCTCTGTGCTGCTCCAGAACCGGCGGGACGTCCTTCCCCTCTGTAGGCTTCCCCTTGAATGGGCTGTGGGTCTGGTCTTTTATATTGCCGGCCACGCCCCTGTCCTTCCAGCAAGGGGGACGGGACGGCCTCAGCTCCACCCTCCAAGGGGCGTGTAACACTCCCTCACTCACCCCGGAGGAGAGAGGCCTGTTCGCCTCACTACAGGTGTCCACAAATTCTGGCTGCATGCTCAAGTCAGTGATATTTGTTAGTTGTGAGAGTGACTATCTCACTGAGCAAAGTCATTCCCTTGGGCCAGAATGAAACATTGCAGAGGATTTTCTGCTCTGGCACCTGTGGCATGTTTAGCAGTCTGCTTCTTCAGTGCCCTGCTCCCCAGTCCACGTCACCTGTCAGTGTAGTCCCCCTCCAGGAGGACAAAAAAGTACAAACAGAAAATCTGAAGTTCAGTGGTCTCTGTGCTAGGTCTTTGGTCCCCATCTGGGACTCATCTGTCTTTGTCTCTAAGGGTGTGTATACTCTTGGAACTGGGAATTACACTCCTAGCTCCAAGGAGACATACCCATGCTAGCTCTGATCATGATAGGATGCAAAAAATAGTGTAGTCTACTTCCTACCTTTTAAGAGATTTGAAAATGTCTATACAGTATGCTACAAAAATACCTGAGATAGAAGGACTTCTGACTGAGCTTGAATCATCCCAGTCAGAGACCAGTACAAGTACTAAATGATTTAAGTTAAACAAGACTCTTCTTACAGGTTGTCATGCTGTCTAAAGTGGCTCATGAACATGAGGGCAGACACCCAAATTGATGGCATGCTCTATAATTGGATTTCACCACCTCAGTAACAAATGCGAACTCCTGAAGGACTATAAGGGCATGGCTACACTTGCAGATGTAGAGCGCTTTGAGTTGAACCAGCCTTCGGAGAGCGCAGTAGGGAAAGCGCTGCAATCTGTCCACACTGACAGCTTCAAATGCACTGGCATGGCCACATTTGCGGCACTTCCAGCGGCATTGGGAGCGGTGCATTATGGGCAGCTATCCCAGCATGCAAGTGACTGCAACGTGCTTTTCAAATGGGGGTGGGGTGGGGTGGAGTGTGACAGGGAGTGTGTTGTGTGTATGTGGGGGGGGAGAGAGAGTGGGTTTTGGGGGGGCTGAGAGCATATCAGCATGCTGTCTTGTAAGTTCAGACAGCAGCAGACCCCCTTTCTCCCTCCCGCCTCTCTCTCTCTCACACAGAATTCCACAGTAATGGATGCTTTGTCTCGGAGCAGATAAGCATGCCGGCTGTCAGGAATGGAGCTTTGAAAGGGCATATCCGCATTCCTGCAGCGATTCAAAAACAATTACAAGAGTGGCCACTTGACTTAAGGGGATTATGGGACCTTTCCAGAGGCCGATCAGAGCACAGTAATGCAACATCTCATTCACACTGACGCCCGGGCATTGTAGCCAAGGCTCAGCAAACGTTATTCCACTCGCCGAGTATCAGAAGCGCTCTAGCTGAGGAGTCAGAACGCTCTACATGCCTTGCCAGTGTGGACAGGTCAGGAGTTAGGGCACCCGGGACTGCTTTAATGTGCTCTAACTTGCAATTATAGCCAAGCCCTAAGAGTCTTACCATGGAGTCAGAGGCCCCTTGGGCACCCCAGTCTGTCTTGCCACTCAGGCAAGCTGGACTTAGTGATAAATGGTCACTTACACCAAAAATCACAAAATACTTAAGTTGCTCCCAGTCCCAAGAGATCAGTCACTTACACCAGGTCAATTTGTACCTCAGATCTCACAAAGACAATGCTTGTAGCCAATCCTATAGTAAACTCAGGATTTATTAACTAGGAAAAAGGAATGAATTATTACACAGTGAAAACAGGCAACATATATACACAAATGAGTTTAGTCTATCGTTCCATTAAGTGACAGTTCTAGTAATCTGTCAGCACTGTATATATTCTAGGGCCAATCCAGAATGACGTTGGGGATCATTGCTTTTATTTCCTAGCGCCAGCCCTGTGAGTTCACACAGCAAGGAGATGAAAAATTTTCATGTGAGCTATCTTTATTTCCTTCTTCCAGGATTCAAGCTGAGTGAATGAGCTTTCTTGCACAGAGAAATTCAAGGGTGTGAGGAGGCCATTAACCCAGTCTTTGTATTTTGATGTTCCACAGTGGCCCATGTAGTCCTGACAGCCCTTCTTGATGGGCAGGGGAACTACTAAAAGTTCAGAGCAGGCTTTTTTTTTACAGTTCTAAAGCAACACTTACCTAGTACCTTTTAGCATCAGCTGCAGACATTACAAGTAAGATTAATGCATGCAGCAACTTACAAACATTTTATAGAGTCTAAACACTGAACACATCCTTACACATCTAACTCCTCTCTTGAACAATACTAGCATATAGATGAGCAGGTCTGGTTTCCAGCTATGAATCTGTCAGTGCTCGGCTGACACCTAAGGCCTTGGCAAGAGCTGGTATTCCAGCATCCCACAGGTTCACTCAGTTCAGCTCTCACACCCCTTTTCTTCCCTCTCTTTCAAATTGCTGATGCTGTAAATCCTTGGAAAGGAGAGGTTGGCCTGGTAGATGTTGTCAGTTACTTGCTTATAATTAACTAGGAGCTGTGTTCAAAGCAGACTTCTACTGCTGCTCCCTCATGCACCTGCACCTACAGGTTAAGTAGCCAAGTTCTCGAAGTAAAGCCTGAAATTACAGCACCAATGCATCTCTGAGGGGACAACTAGGGTATGCCTATGCTGCAGTAAAACACCCACAGCTGGCCCAGTGGCTATAAAACTGCAGTGTCGATGTTTGGGCTGGAGCCTCCAGCCCAAGCCCAAGCATCTACACTGCACTTTTATAGCCCCACAGCCCAAGCTTGTAGATACAGGGCAGCCACAGGTGTTTTACTGCACTATAGACATACCTCTACTGTTCAGAGTCTTCTGATATTCATGTTCTACCAAATTCACCATCCATTTTGGTCAATGGCACAGTCAGAGGATTTTAAAAATCATAAATTTCATGATTTTGGCTATTTAAATCTGAAATGTCATGGTGTTGTAATTGTAAAAATCCTGACCCAAAAATTAGTTGTGGGGGGGTCACAAGGTTATTGTTGGGGGAAGTTGTAGTACTGCTACCCTTACTTCTGCGCTGCTGCTGGCAGCAGCGCTGCCTTCAGAGCTGGGCAGCTGGAGAGTGGTGGCTGCTGGCCGGGAGCCCAGCTCTGAAGGCAGAGCTGCCGCCAGCAGCAGAGCAGAAGGATGGCATGGTATGGTATTGCCACCCTTGCTTCTGCACTGCTGCCTGCAGAGCTGAGCCCTCAGTCAGCAACCGCCACTCTCTGGCCACCCAGCTCTGAAGGCAGCAGCGCTGAAGTAAGGATGGCATGGTATGGTATTGCCACCCTTACTTCTGTGCTGCTGCTGGTGGTACACTGCCTTCAGAACTGGGTGCCTGGCCAACAGCCGCCGCTCTCTGGCCACTCAGCGCTGAAGGCAACATAGAAGTAAGGGTGGCATTACTGTGACCCCCCTAAAATAACCTTGTGACAGCCCCCTCCCCGCAATTCCCTTTTGGGTCAGGACCCCAAATTGAGAAATGTTGTTTTTCCCTGTGAAATCTGCATAGTATAGGGTAAAAGCACATAAAAGACCAGATTTCATTGGGGGAGACCAGAGATTTCATGGTCTGTGATGCGTTTTTCATGGCTGTGAATTTGGTAGGGCCCTATTCACGTGGCTCTGCAGTGGTAGCAACCAAGGATTTGTTATAAAACACATCCAAGCTGTTTCAAGCAGCAGTGTTCCAGCTGACAAACGCTTATCTTAAATAATGCCAGGTAGTTCTATCTTCATTGCTGCAGCACAGCTACACCACTGTTAAAGAATCCAGATAGCAGTAGTCAAAAACATTCTGGCATTGGGCTCTCAGGCTGGGACTTGGATAACACGCTGGGAGTTGGGCTGCTTGCCTTAGCTCAACCAAAGTATGAGTGTATAGACTGCTCAATGTACACTCCTTCATGGCTTATTGTTTAGACACACAATATTGTGTTCCCCTGAGGCTATAAAAGTTAAATTTCCACATATCCTCTAGTCTAACATGCATATGTCTCCCATCCCTGTATATTTTTAGTGCTACATGAGTGCATGACGGGTGCATTGACTTTCTCTTGTACAGCAATAATCATCATCATATTCAAAAGTCACCTCATAGTCAGGTACTTATTACTTGTTAGATGGACATGACCATTAATCTAAATCTTCTAACAGCTGAGCTTTTATATTTTGAAAATTCTTTACTAGTAGAGTACTAGCAGTGTCTTCACAATGCACACTTCAGGCCTGATTTGCTATTGCCAATGCTACCCAATCAGAATGGAAGTGTTTTATGCACGCTTGCACAGGTGGAATGATGACACAAGGTGAAGGGTTATGACAACTGAGTCTTCCACAAAGAGGTAGTCTCCGGAAGTGGGCAGTGAACAGGACTGTATTTAGTGTGACTCAAAGAAGTTAGGAGGATATACAATCAATGTAGTATACCCAAAATAGGTGCAAATACTATCACCACCCCACAGATGGAGAAGATTGCTTCCTATACTCTCCTAATACATGAGAGATGGGACAAGGGAGCCCTGGGGAATCTATGCAGGCAGTATACTAAGATGAAGGCTTAACCTTCTCTAGATCCCCACTCTCATCCCTTTGCCAATCCATCTTTCTGGAAAGAATCAAGCAACACCTCCCCCTCTGCAGACCCAAAACCCACCATCAGGAGTGTGCCACTTTACCCTGGGATATTGTAAGAGGGGGATGTAGGAACTCAAACCATGAAAGAAGAAGGATATTTTCCTTCCATTGTCCATCATAAATTTCATGAAGATAAGCTAGGTGGAAAGAGAACTTGCATCCCTGATGCTGCTTTATGCACAAGAGAAATTGTTTAAGATCAGTTTACCCATGTTAAAATACCAGAGAGAGTCCTATGTGGTAATCTGATGCATAAGAAATGGTCATAGATGTTAAAGTTGCCTTTAATGTGCAGCTTTATTACGTGCACCCAATTTTCCCAGTATTCTTCTTTTTGCCGCTCTCTTTAACAGCAAAATACAGACCACCACCTCCTCATTACCTTATCCTCTCCAAGTCTGCAAAATGTACTGGCATGTGCAACAAGCTTAAAGGAGGGAAATATAGATGTGGATGTGAAATCAAGTTAGCATCATCACATTTCTAGTCAAGTGATGCAAGTATGAAGGATGCACAAGGTAAATGAAAGCAGCACAGAGCTTTTCCACGCAAGAGGGACTGCTCACAGTTTGCCAAATTCCAGATGCCTGAGCAAATGGACCTTGCACAGAGGATCTTTCTGGGGCATAATGGAGATGGAGTCCTTCCCAAAGTCAGAGTACCAGTGCAGCAGCCAGCAAAGCTCATCCTTTACCTGTGTCTGTTTTCCCCATTTTCCAGGTGGCAATAATGATGCTTATCACCTTTGTAAAGAACTTGGAGATGTACAAATTAATAGCTCTGTGTAACAGCTGAGCATTAACTATCATTCTCTGCAGTATGGAGAGGTTTGGGCTTGTGGATACATGAAGTTGCAGAGTGCTGGTCACACCACCTCCACACTTCTTCTTTGCAACTTCTCCAAAGTCATCCTGCCCACCCCTCCCATTAGGCAGAGCCAGCCATTCTGTTGTATTTACCTGCAGTGAGGCGGGGCAGGATTGCAGACTGTGAAAGTAAATGCACAGAAAGGCTGCCATACCACTTGGAAAAGGTGGTTGTCTTCTGCCATTTAGTTATTTGACTACATTTTCCACTCGTATACTTTAGGAATCTCTATTGGGGGGAGTGAAGGCTGGAGGGCTGCGTGAGAAGAACATTTCCACCTTCTAGAACAACCTATAATTTCCATTTAGCTGTGGCTGACAAGGCTGTGTGTAGTAGGGCAGAGGAATGTTGCTGCTCTCTCTCTCAGGCTGTTGAAGAGATCAACAACAGAAGTGACTTGGTTATAGAACTACAAGAGAAGAAATGGTTAAACTGGGTTAAATCCTGCTCCTGGAGGCTCACTAGGGACAAAATCTGGCTCTTTATGGTACAAGGAAGGGTCTGATACTTGGCTGAGATTTCAATATCCGATGCTGATGTAAGCAGAGTCAGGATAAGCTCTACCCTGACATCTGGTGGTGAATTGTGGCGAGTTGTGGAAAAGAACTTCTTGTTTGCCTAGGCACACCCACCCCACCTAGCCTGAACCCACGGCAGCCCAAATGGTCACTTTGACTGCTGTGGGATCCCCAGTTTCTCTGTTATTGGGGCAGGAAGAATTAAGTGTTACCCTGATTACACTGGTCTACAATTTTTGAGAAGTCGTCTGCTTCAGAGATAAAATGTGCTATTTATTATGTATTTTGATGTGCTGAATTCAAATATGACAATTAAAACAACTGATTGGCTACTGTTTCTAAGATATTTAAGTTTTTACATTTTATGTCTATGTATATTGTGTAGATAGTAGGGTTTTAATCATAAATTGTAAACCTAGGTCTTTTCATGTGTTTATGGTTGCTTTACATGATAATATTTCACCTGTCCTGTTTATGTAACACTTTAAAAATCAGCAAAAGGGTTATATAAATAAAATTGATTATGAAACAAAAGGCAAAAAACTATTCTGTACATAGTTTAGTCCTATTCAGTGTCTACTCAGCGCTTCTTGGCTTGTCTCTTGTATTCATTAAATGGAGCATCTTTTGTCACTGTCCAGCAATAGTCTGCAAGCATTGGTGGGCTCCATTTGGCCTGATAGTGTTTCTCCACTGTTGCAATGTCCTGGTGAAATCGCTCGCCGTGCTCATCACTCACTGCTCCGCAGTTCGGTGGAAAAAAATCTAGATGAGAGTGCAAAAAATGTATCTTTAGTGACATGTTGCAACCAAGACTTTTGTATGCCCTGAGGAGGTTTTCCACCAACAACCTGTAGTTGTCTGCCTTGTTGTTTCCGAGAAAATTTATTGCCACTAACTGGAAGGCTTTCCATGACATCTTTTCCTTGCCACGCAGTGCATGGTCAAATGCATCATCTCGAAGAAGTTCACGAATCTGAGGACCAACAAAGACACCTTCCTTTATCTTAGCTTCACTTAACCTTGGAAATTTTCCACGGAGGTACTTGAAAGCTGCTTGTGTTTTGTCAATGGCCTTGACAAAGTTCTTCATCAGACCCAGCTTGATGTGTAAGGGTGGTAACAAAATCTTCCTTGATTCAACAAGTGGTGGATGCTGAACACTTTTCCTCCCAGGCTCCAATGACTGTCAGAGTGGCCAATCTTTCTTGATGGAGTGGGACTCTCTTGCATGACTATCCCATTTGCAGAGAAAACAGCAGTACTTTGTGTATCCATTCCGCAGACCAAGCAAGAGAGCAACAACCTTCAAATCACCACAAAGCTGCCACTGATGTTGGTCATAGATTATGCATCTCAAAAGTTGTTTCATGTTGTCATAGGTTTCCTTCATATGGACTGCATGACCAACTGGAATTGATGGCAAAACATTGCCATTATGCAGTAAAACAGCTTTAAGACTCATCTTCGATGAATCAATGTACAGTCTCCACTCATCTGGATCATGAACGATGTTGAGGGCTGCCATCACACCATGGATGTTCTAGCAGGCTACAAGATCACCTTCCATGAAGAAGAATGGGACAAGATCCTTTTGACGGTCACGGAACATGGAAACCCTAACATCACCTGCCAGGCGATTCCACTGCTGTAGTCTGGAGCCCAACAGCTCTGCCTTACTCTTGGGTACTTCCAAATCCCTGACAAGGTCATTCAGTTCACCTTGTGTTATGAGGTGCCGTTCAGAGGAGGAGGATGGGAGAAAATGTGGGTCCTGTGACATTGATGGTTCAGGACCAGAAGTTTCATCCTCTTCCTCTTCCTCGTCTAACTCAAGTGAGAATGATTCTGTGCATCAGGAACCGGCAGTCCTTCTCCGTGGGGTACTGGGCGTATAGCTGATGGAATGTTTGGATAATGCACAGTCCACTTTTTCTTCTTTGACACACCTTTCCCAACTGGAGGCACCATGCAGAAGTAACAATTGCTGGTATGATCTGCTGGCTCTCTCCAAATCATTGGCACTGCAAAAGGCAAAGATTTCCTTTTCCTGCTCAACCACTATCGAAGATTTGTTGCACAAGTGTTGCAGCATATGTGTGGGGCCCACCTATTGTCCTGATCTCCAATTTTGCAGCCAAAATAAAGGTGATAGGCCTTCTTAACCATAGTGGTTACACCGCGCTTTTGTGATGCAAAAGTCACTTCACCACAAACATAGCAGAAGTTATCTGCACTGTTCACACAAGTACGAGGCGTCTCTGCTCACTTTGGCTAAACAGAAATGTGTCCCTTTGCAAAATCAAACACTGACAAATAAGAGAGCACGACACTGTATGATTTCTAGAGCTGATATAGGGCAATTTGTTCAGCAGAGTGATGTAGGCTTCGTTATGATTACATCATCCATGACTTCTAGGAATAACATGATGCAATTCATATCATGTATGACACAATACCAGCTTCAGATTGCATCATTCATTGTTTTGCCTAAAAAGCAAGTACTGTCCAAACCCAGTCATAGATTTATTCATAGATCCAGTCAAAGATGTATTTTAGTCATTTCTGGTTTAAATTGAGATCCCTTCCCTTTATAACTCACTTATCCTCCGCCATTCCCAAGTCAAGGGTTGTATATACTGACCCAATAGCATATCTTGAAAACTAGAGCCAATCAACAATTTTAAGCATCATTTTCATTCTCAGTGACCCAGAATTAGTAAAGTTTGACTACATTTATTTCAGAAGCATTTTGGCTGTAGAGCAGTGTTATGTGATCAAGGGCAGTAGAACTGTACTTGGCATTTTATGATGGAGGGACTCGCCATCAACTAAGTAGCATTCGCTAGAAAAGGGACATGGTTTCCAAAACCCAGTAAATTGAGAGAGAGGTTGGGGACATATGTTTGTACGTGATGGCATGGGCCCCTTTTGAGGGCCTGAAACACCAATTGTACCTCCTTCTCTCTTTCTCTCTTCCCCTTCTTCTCCCCCCCCCCCCCCCCCCCTGGGCCCCGTGGAATATCAGAGCTAATCTTGATTCTATTAGGAGTCTAGTTACAAGCTGCTAAGCTAAATTCACCTTGGGCCAATGGTGCACTAGCACTGGGGCTCCCCCTACTACAAGCTGCATTCACTGAGTGCTGTGTTAAGTAGTGGGGGGGGGGCTGAGGATCTATAGCTGAGCAGCTGGCAGAGCGGCACAGTTGGCAGGACAGCTGGAGTGGCTCATAGGACGGCTGGTGGAGCAAAGCAGCTGGCGGAGTGGCGCAGTGGGACGGCTGGTGGAGCAGAGCAGCTGGCAGAGCAGCTCACGGTGAAGGCTGCAGCAGAACCCCACGGAGAGGCGGGGCAGTCGGCCTTGGACCATGTAAGGTGCCCCTTAACACCCCGGGGGCAGGGGGGCATTTCCACCCAGGCTAGGAGGTAAAACTCTGCAAATAAACTTTTGAACTCTGGGGCTGCACCGACTAGGAACAGAGACATTTGGGGTGTTGGACTTTTGGGACTTGGGGGGGTTTTTTGTTTTTTGTTTGGGTTGTTGGACTTAAGACCCTGAGGGGAAAAGGACACGGCCAAACTTACTTGGGGGTGGGTCTTTTGCTCATGGTCTGTGTTATAAATCCTGTTTGTGGTGTTTCCCCAACATAATGCCGCATTGTTTTCCTCCTTTATTTAAAGAATTTTGCTACACTCAAACTCCGTGCTTGCGAGAGGGGAAGTATTGCCTCTTAGAGGCGTCCAGAGGGGTGGTATGTAATTGTTCCTGGTCACTGGGTGTGGGCTCGAGCCGGTTTTGCATGGTGTTATTAAAACGGAACCCCTAAATACTGAACCCGGCCCTTGTTGCTGCCAACTCAGACGGGCAGAAGGGTTACACTAATATAGTCATTTTATGACTTTAAACTGTCAGCCATAGACTGACATGCTGTAGTTAATGTATTATGTGGAAAGGGGCATTCAGATGAAATCTGGTTAAACTAGGGTATTTAAATAGTTGCTGCAGCTTTTATCTGCAATTAAAAATCCTAATATATAATACAATCAAGAGTACAGAACTCAAGTCATGCTACATAAATATGATGTAACTGCTTACTCTGCAGCCTCACTCGGCACTGCAGTCTAATACTGCAGTGGCAGCAACTCATGCACATCTTTTGATACGGACACTGGCAAAATGAGGACAGACACATGGATGGATTTAAGCAACAGGCTGCAACTTCTATTAAATTTCAAAACAGGGGAGGGGCACCCCCCCCCCTTCACCTATGCTCTCCTATACCAGGCATTTAATTGGCTCCAGGGTAGGGGCACAGGGGTCCTACCATATAACCTTTAACTCAGGGTGGGCTCTCCTCAGCTTATCCCCCAGCACTCAGTTCTCTCTGAGTCTTAGCACACTCATCCCGTGAGGGGGACAAAAGGGTGGGGACCGACCCTATCCCAGGAGCCCAAGGCCTTTCACCAAAATCCCAGGTCTTTTGCCTCTGGGAACCATTCATTTTATCCTTTTAACCACTGTGGAACCTAGTCACAAAGGGGTGCCAGCAACTAGCTTGGTCGCACCCCACCCAGCCATGAGGCCTGGAATCAAACTCCTGGCCAGTCCCTTCCCTCACATTCCTTAGCCATGCCATCATCCCTGGGAAATTCAGGCCAAGACTAACAGATGTGCCTGTGCTGTATCACTGAACCCCCCTGGCTCCAGAAATATCCTGGTGACCTCCCTACTCACTTTCTTCCTAGCCTTGTCCATGTGGGCTGTGTGTGTGGCTCCTGGCCGAACCCGCCTTGCGAGCGTTTCTGACCATACTAACCTCATCTCCAGCCATAACTGCCTGATCATGCTAACATGCCTCTTGATTCTGTCCCTGAAGTTGATGCCTGTACAGCTCCTGAGAGTGCTCCCTCCAAGGTGAGCAGCCAGGACATGAGGTGAGTCAGCATTGCTTGTCAGTGAGTTCAGAAGCAGCATGAGTTGATCCCACTGCCTGCCTCTTCTGCCAAACCATTGGATGCAAACAGCTTCAGCCCTGAAGCCCAGCTTAGCTCTGCCTGTTGTCCTGGCTGCCCTCTTGTGAGCCCAATGCACTATAGAGTGCCTGCAAATCCAAATACCGAGTACGCTCTGGCTATCCTGTGATGCAAACAAGCTCACTGGGTTAGTTACACTTCCTATTCCCTGTCATCTTTTCCCTGGTGCGAATGTAAGTCCTGTAACACCTTGATTTCCAGAGCCTTATCACCTGCACTGGCTACAGGCCAAAACCTCCTGCAGCCACTGATGTCCTGAAAGAGCGAATACCAAGTTTAAGTGGGTCGAGACCACAGTAGAGCAAGGTTTTTTTCAGTACTGTGGCAAATTGGTACCTTGTGAGAAAGCTGCCATCACTGTGTATGAACAGTAGACTTGACTGCTGGCCCCAGATTTTTAGTAAAACTTTTACAGGGCACAAGAGTTCATCTGCACATTCCTTTGACACTACCTAAGCCCCACTTCCTGCCAAAAGAGGCTCCATGTGGCCTCTGTCCTTGATCCAAGTTAAATCCTGGGAGTTGGACATGCTGGCGAATCAACATCCCTTCTCCCAAGTTAGCCAGTGGGTGCCTCCTTCCCAAGGTGGGGAGGAGCTACCTGGTGTCTTTCAGCCAATGTCTCCCTCCCTCACTGCTGGGCTTGTCCTTTTTCACCCTCAGCCCCATCAAGTTCCCCCATCCGTTGAATCAAGTGGGTTGCTGTTATGCACAAATTGAGCCGTTCAGTGGTTCTAGAGATTTGAACACTTCCCTGGTGATCTGCAGCACCACAGCTTCTCTTGCTCCCATGGCTGAAGTAAGCCATTTCCCCAGTGAAATACAGCCACCCCTGTCTTCCCTCAGCTCCTTATTTGGAAAAGAAAGTCTGGGACTAAGACTCAGCCTGATCCCATGTCTCTTCCACTTCTTCCAGTGAGGACTAGGTGGGAGCAGAACAGTGGGCCAGACTTCCCTCCCCTCAACACAGGGAGCGAGATGCCATGATTACAAGCTTCTAAGTCTGCAGTGAGCTCAACCCTAAATCGCGACTCTTGTCCAGACAGATATAGAGCAGAACTAGGAAGACAAGGCCAGAGGAGAGGGCATTTGAAGAAGAGAATGGAGCAGAACTGGGGAGGGAGGCTGAGTTAACAGATATCACTGAAGGGATGCAGAAGTGCTTCAAATAGCACATCTAGCTTAATGCCCTAGTCTTGATCTTCAAAGCTCGAAGGAGATTAGGTCAAGTCTATTTCATAGACTGCCTCTCCCACTGCAGCCAAGAGACAGTGTCTGCTCCACCTAAAATTAGTCTACAGCCAAAGGATGTATTCTTATCCCTTACCAGTCACATGCATGTGTGTGCATTTTCTGGTGGTTTTGTTTTGTTTGGAGGAGGGAGGAGAAATGAGGGGATTTGTTTATCACAAAAATTGTACCAAGTTTTGGGAAGTTAGCCTGGTCTGTCCAAACCCCTGACTTTCAAGTGAATAACATTAATAAAGCCTCTTTTAATCCTGCCAAACTTCTATTGCTCTTCATAATATGCAATAAATTAGGCTCATTTTAACAGAAATATTAGCTTTTTAGTCGTCACTCCATCCAGCTACAAATCATGTGGCTGACAGTTAAATTGCCAATACGAAGATCCTGTCTGACATTGTTGTGGCTCTGGTTTGCCCCAGGATGTAGGTCACTGTTAATGCAGAGCTCTGCTTGTATCCTTCGCTCCTGCGCTGCATTTAGATGATGGTTTGTAAATGTGACATTGTTTTGGAAGGAAATTGGAAAGATGTAAATCCAGCTTTCTACATACATGAGTCTTAATCTGCAATTCACATGACTCTTGACATCTGCCATCAAATGAGTTTGGCTTGTTTATCCGAGGGTGAGTGGGCAGATTGCTGCCATCTCAACTGCCAGCCTTGGTTTGATCCTTGTTCGTAAGCTGTTGGGTCCTGATGTTCAGAGGTGCTGAGTGCCTGCCGCTCCCATGGATATAAACTCGATTTCTGCATGCTCAATAGCTCTAAAAATGAGCTCATTAGAGTTTCTGGCACTGAGTGGGCAGTTAGACATATGGACCAGAGGTACAATCGCTGTTGCCGGAGATTCAAGTCTCACCTCCTGCACCAGGAAGGGCTGCTGTAGCCTGGGGAAGGCAAGTGGTATTTCTCTCCCCATCCCCTTTTGAGCAGCCCCTGCTTAGCTGCAATAGATTTCATTGAGTCAGCACTCATACCCCAGCTTCCTTTGGCCACATTCCCTCCCTGGCCAGCTTTGGCTTCTGACCAACACCCTGGTGGAGGGGAGGTTGCAACTGCCTTGGGATGTTTGAACTCTCCTACTGTCTGTCACGGGGAGACCCAATGCCTGGCTTTAGGCCAGCAGCTAAGAAGCACCTCTCACTGAATAAACTGAAGTATGTTTTTTAAAAGGTTTTTATCTGAGCCTAGTGCTCATAGCTGAAGAGAGACAAAAAGATGTGACAGTGACACTACTGGAACCCATTGTCAGAGCCTGAAAAACAGTTTCCTCCATCCTTGGTTAGCTCATCTGACAATCGCGAGAACAGCTCTGGTTATTGTCCAAGAAAAGGATTTAATTTTTAAACACTGAAGTTCTTTTTATGGTTGAGAGAATTTCCTCATTACACTGTGACAGGTTTCAGAGGGGTAGCCGTGTTAGTCTGTATCAGCAAAAACAACAGGGAGTCCTTGTAAGTCCTTGTGGCACCTTAGAGACTAACAAATTTATTTGGGCATAAGCTTTTGTAGGCTAAAACCCCCTTCATCAGATGCATGGAGTGAAAAATACAGTAAGCAGTATATATATTACAGCACATGAAAAGATGGGAGTTGCCTTACCAAGTGCGGGGGTCAGTGCTAACAAGGCCAATTCAATTAAGGTGGAAGTGGCCTATTCTCACCAGTTGACAAGAGGCGGTGAATATCAAGGGAAGGAAAAGAGATGAAGTGTGTTTTAGATCATGAAAGCTTATGCCCAAATAAATTTGTTAGTCTCTAAGGTGCCACAAGGACTCCTCGTTGTCATTACATTGTGTTTCAAAACAGTCACATAACAGGGCTCCTAGTGTCACTAATTTCACTTGTAGCACAACGGTTGTCAGCAGCAGGCTTAGAAATTTCAAAGCTTCATTTTTAAATACACATCAAGGTCTGTTTGCAGTGGAATGTGCTTTTTATCTTCCAGTTTCCAAGTGCCGGGGTAAACACGAGAGGCATCAGTTTCACCACAGGTTAAAAATTGAAGCATTTTGGGCAGCTCCACAAGTGACACTTTACACTGTTGATGACAAGCTACTGAGTTCCCTTACAGGGTCTCTCCTGTTGGGAGCAGTGTGGGGAGAAGGAACTTTATTCCTTGTACCCCTTAAAAAGGAAGAGGGGCGCATTGTGGAGAACACACACACACCCCTTGCCCAGGGGCTAATGGTCAGAGCCAGAGGCGAAATGTGAAATAATAGCAGCTGTGAAACTGATAAGAATGTCAGTTTCACTGCTGGTAGGCTCCCTGCTTTGCAATTGAGCCCTGTGCCTGCCTGGCAGACAGCTCAGGTGTCAGCACTGGTGGGGGCCAGTTGTGAGCCCTATGCTCGCCCAGCTGACAACTCAGGCTGTCAGCACCCTGGCGGAGTGGGGTGTGGAGTCCGGCTGTCAGCCCCATGAGGGGCTGATAGCCAACAGGAAATGTAAGTAATGCAGTGTCTACATGGATACTGTGTTGCCTCTCATGGAGGTGGAGTTAAGTCGATGTAGTGGGCATCTTACACCAGCGGGACTGCCATTGTAGTGTAGACACTGATAGAGCTAGGTCAACGTAAGCTGCCTTTCATCATCCTAACTCTGTAGTGTAAATCAGGCCCTACGCTCAGGTCGATAAGAGATGAGCAGGGTTTATTTCACCCACTGCTGAAATGGATCAGGACAGCTCTTTAACAGCACACGGTAAGGGTTTAGAACAGGAAATAAACAGAGGCATCTCAAAGAGGAGTAGAGAGGTTACATTATATCTGTATTTGGCACAGATGCAAATGCTACTGGAATACTGGCATCCACAACTGAAGAGGAATGCTGATACATTGGAGGGGGTGCAGAAGAGACCCATGAGAAAACATGTCTTCTAGTGATAAACAGTCTCAAGGAGCTCAATCTGGCTTAACAGAAAGAAGGTTAATGGATGGGGTGGGGGGCACACTCACCGTTGGAGCACCCCTTTGTATCAGTGCAGGGTATTGCTGCTTCTTCGGCTTCCATGCTTCCTGTCTGCCTCTGATTCCAGGGTCATTCTCTCTTTTTCGGTCTGTCTCTGGCCGAATGGCTATTCCACTGTGGATAAATACTTAAATAGTCATTGGGCCAGAGAGAGCGAGAGCGAGAATGATTCTGAAATCCAGTGGTTAGGAAATCCCCTCTGGGTCCAGTCCCCTTGCTCCAATTACTCATCCACTGTGAATAAATGATGAAACAGCTTCAACAGGAGAGATTGAGGGTACCCTACATCAGAATATCCCATCGCTCAGTAGTGAAAACATTGTCCTGAGAAGCAGGCGACACCTGTTCAAATCCTTTTGGCGCCCTCTGAAAGAGAGGGGGGAACTGCACCTGAGTGACCCACATGACAGGCGAGCGTGCTAACCACTGGGATAAATGTTACAAGGTGACCATCACCACCTTCTCCTCCTTTGGCAGTAGCCAGATTTAGAATGGGACCTGATCCAGTCAGTGTGCTAAAGGGCTGCCATACACTCAACTGATTTGTCCACCTATCTTCCACTAGCATGTGGATTGCTCTGGGCCTGTGGTGGGAGATAACTGTGCAGACTCTTAGAGGGAGGCAGCAGTGCACATGCTCAGAGGCAGAAACTTAGGCAGCTAGGGAATTTTACTCTGAAAATGTTAGCGCCAAATAAGTTTAGATGCCTTCAGGGTTCAGCGGGAGTTTTGTGAGTTGCAGTGGAGGCTAAAACTGGTGCCTAGGTGTGAGACTGGATAAGGCCACTCCCCCTCCCGTCCTTGCAAACCTGATTAACCTGGGAGTGGGGAGTGCTATTCCAAAACAAGGACACACAATTAACTACAGACTACCTGGGAGGGTTTGAGCCAATGAGACAATGTGGGTGAAGGATGGGAAAAAATTGCAGGAAGATTTGGAGAGAGAACAAAGAAAGAGGACTGGAGAAGAAGAAGCAGGGTTGAGCTGGGGCAGAGAGACACAAAGAGTGCAGGGGTGAAGAGACTGAACTACAAGCTGCTTGGAGGAGAGCCAGCCACTGCACTAGTGTTTGCAAAAGGGTTCTCTTACGGATATACAGCCTGAAGCCGACAGGACAGATGAGACCACATAGCAACACCCACCAGTTTGAGCACACAACACATGCCAGCATCAGAGCACATGGACAGGTTGGACTGACCCAAGCAGAGGTTTGTGTTGGCATTGGGCAAAGAGTCTGTGTGTCTAGCCAGGCATGAGAGAGGAAGGGGTGGGAACTACAGGCTGTATGCTGTATCAGGGACAGGGGAGACTGTGTATGTAACTCCTGCCAGAGATCCTGACCTGGGGCTACTCCTGGCTTTGCTTGGGTTAAATAGGAGTGTGGTTCTCTTGTAGTGTGTGGTGCTTATTCCAGGAGTTAACTCTAGCCCCCTAGGAGGGAGGGCTGGTGTTTTTGCAATGATGTGTGGCTGGGACCTGGGAACCCCCCCTATCTAACACAAATGTGGGTTTAGTATATAAGTTCCTTTGGAGATCCCACTCTTAGTGATCAAAAGTATTTTAGCCCATGAGTTGTACACTTTATCCAAATGGCAGTATATGCAGCTACACAGTGCCCGCTAATACAGTGCTGTAGCATTCATTTTGTACAGACTCAGGGAATGGTGGCACCAAATGTATCATCAAAAACACGTCCTGAAGCAATGGGGTTTTGCAATTGGAGGCCTCCATCCAAAAACTGGCTCTGTCCTGCTCAGTATATGAGATTGCAGCCAGAGGTGAAGTTCTAGCTCTTACTTTATAATTTTGGGGTTGGGTTGCTAAGGCTGGAGGAATGTTATAGCCCTATTTGCTCAGAAGAGTTCAATTAGTGCTTTAAAATAAAGTGAAAACTAGTTCTCTAAGCAACATTCAATATTTTCAGCTTCAGATTTTCATGATAAATCCCTTTTAGTTATATCCCTAGATGCCCTTTCTACTTCACGCCATGCTTTACTCAGCTGCTTTCACAGTCTGATCAATGTTCTCTCAGCTTGTAGTGCCGCTCTCACACGCCCTAATACAATATACCAATATGTTCATTAGCCTCTAATGTGAGCTCCCATACACTAGAGGGCCTCTCTCCTCATTAACAATTGTACTCCAGTTTAAAAAAAATACAAAACAACAACCTGTAATAGTAATAGCTGCCTCAGAGAATACAATCAGGGCTCATTTAACCGCAAATAAATGTTTTAAATAGTTTCCATTGAACAAATGGGAAAAAACATTTTAATGGCAGAAAGGGGAATAATTAATACTGAGCAAATGGAACAGAACTATTTGAGATCAATACCCATTTTTGTCGGTTGTGCTTCAAACTATGAAATTACCCCATAACTACAGCCTTTCATAGCCTTTTTATTGAGAGAACCCGAAGCATTAAGTATTTTTCTAATCATGATACGTTTAGCTGCATTCAGAGCCTCCGCATGAAAGCTACAGAATGCATGAGGATCTACAGCAATTGTTCGGGTTTGGCCCCCTTCCTGAGGATTATTAAGTGAAATGGCTGCATCATACAATGGGAATGTACTACGCATTTGTTCCAGCTTTTAGAAATGTTTTACTTTAAGATGACCATTGGCCAGACCATTTTGTAGGTCTGCCAGCTGGAGAGCCTATATTTAGGGATGTATTTAGAATCCTGAGAAATGGCGCTGGCAGAAGCAATAAGCACAGTAGCCTTGACTGAAGAAGAGACAGCACTGACTGTAACCATTTTCCATCCCCTTACCTAGTAGACAGAAAAATAAGAGTAGGATCACTCAGTCTTCAGTGCTCCTTGTCTGAAATGCTACAGTAATGATGAGACAGTCAGGGTTAGGAATTAGGAGTTCATTTAAGAATCCAGTCCACACTAGACAGGATTACTAAGGAACCTGAAACAGTGGCTGTGTTACAATATTTTAAAAGGTATCAAAGGATGAAGGGGTCAGTTAGTGCCTTGTTTTACAATACAGCTCCTAGGTAAGGCATCCATCAGACCTCTTCCGCGTGCTGAAAGACTTCTATACAGGTGGGTTCCTTTTTAAATTGTTTAACTCTTGAGGCCAACTGCTACTTGAAGCATTTGCTCACGCTGTACTACGTGAACACATATGAGTGTGTAGGCAGACTCATGCCCCCAGCCCCCTCTTTATTTGGAAATGCAGACAGGGAGAGTGGCCATCAATACATGGTTCCAGGCAAAGAGCCTACAGCAGTGGTGCCCAAACTTTTCCTGTCATGCCCACCCCCTACCAGTAATGGAATCTGTCCCCCTGCCTCCTCCCCTCCCCCCACCATTACAGCACAGTTGGCTCAGCAGAGGAACTTGGGCTGGAGGCAGAACTGGGGATGGGGGAGGAGCTGGGACCCATTATTAAACAATTGTTCCTCATGTAGGTACTTAAAGACTGTAATCAAGTGATCCCTTAACCTTCTCTATCTATCTGAAAAGACTGAGCTCCTTGAGTCTATCACTCTAAGGCATGTTTTCTAATCCTTTAATCATTCTCATGGCTCTTCTCTGAACTCTCTCCAATGTATCCACATCCATCTTGAATAGTGGACACCAGAACTGGACACAATATTCCAGCAGCGGTTGCACCAGTGCCAAATAAAGAGGTAAAATAACCTCTCTACTCCTACTTGTTTGTGCATCCAGGGATTGCATTAGCTCTTATGGCTACAGCATTGCACTAGAAACACATATTCAACTGATTAACCAACCCCCATCCCCGCCCCAATCTTTTTCAGAGTCATAATGGCCTTTTCCATTGATTGTGGCTTTTTGGCCATTATCGTGTTTTGGGGTTCAACCGAGGCCAATGAGAGCTTGCATCACCACCTGCACTATAACCCTGGGTACCTTAAATGCTTTGCTACTGTGGCTCACAGCCCGGACCCCAACAACCAGCAGACAAACATGCAGTTCCCTGAGTGTCTGTGTACTGTGCAGCTCTGGGTCAGTACTCTCACCCCAGCAGTCTGCCTACAGCACAACTGCCCCACCCTGATCTCCAGCAGCCTTGGTAATTACTTGAAGGGTGACCCCAACACACCTCCAGTCCCAAATTCCCCCAAAACAGTCTGCCCTGCAGTGTCCAGCCATTTCCTGGAACACTCAGAAGTAATAACGTTCCTTGCTCCTTTAAAGAGACAAAAACACAGTTTATTATTTTATCGTTAACAATCACTTTGATTCAAACACAGCACTGAGTTGGTTTAGATTAAAAGTAAACAAAGTTATTAACAAAAAGAGGTTTTAAGTGAGTTCAAGTACAGAGTAGTCACTGGTAGACCAGGTACCAGCTCATGCCAAGGCTCAAGAACTCACTGAACACTGACAGGTACATAGGTGGAGACGAGTCTGGCTTATCTCTATGTTAGTATTGTTAAGATTAATATTAGATTTGTAAGACTGTTTGGTGTCTAGACCTTATGAGTAGTGCGGGAAGAATCATAGAATATCAGGGTTGGAAGGGACCTCAGGAGGTCATCTGGTCCAATCCCCTGCTCAAAGCAGGATCAATCCCCAACTAAATCATCCCAGCCAGGGCTTTGTCAAGCCTGATCTTAAAAACCTCTAAGGAAGGAGATTCCACCACCTCCCTAGGTAACCCATTCCAGTGTTTCACCATCCTCCTTGTGAAAAAGTTTTTTCCTAATATCCAACCTAAACCTCCCCAACTGCAACTTGAGACCATTACTCCTTGTTCTGTCATCTGGTACCAATGAGAACAGTCTAGATCCATCCTCTTTGGAACCCCCTTTCAGGTAGTTGAAAGCAGCTATCAAATCCCCCCTCATTCTTCTCTTCTGCAGACTAAACAATCCCAGTTCCCTCAGCCTCTCCTCATAAATCATGTGCTCCAGCCCCCTAATCATCTTTGTTGCCCTCCGCTGGACTCTCTCCAATATTTCCACATCCTTCTAATAGGGTGGGCCCCAAAACTGGACACAGTACTCCAGATCAGGCCTCACCAACGTTGAATAGAGGGGAATGCTCACGTCCCTTGATCTGCTAGCAATGCCCCTACTTATACAGCCCAAAATGCTGTTAGCCTTCTTGGCAACAAGGGCACACTGTTGACTCATATCCAGCTTCTCGTTTCCGCATTGGAAGCATATGCCACACCTCCTCTCTCTCAGATTTTGGAAGGCACTTCAGATTCTTAAACCTCGGGTTGAGTGCTGTAGCTATCTTTAGAAATCTTACATTGGTACCTTCTTTGCATTTTGTCAAATCTGCAGTGAAAGTGTTCTTAAAATGAACAATGTGCAGGGTCATCATCCACAACTGCTATAATATGAAATAAATGGCAGAATGCAGGTAAAACAGAGCAGGGGACATACATTCTCCCCCAAGGAGTTCAGTCACAAATTTAATTAATGCATTTTTTTTTAAATGAGTG
The DNA here is from genome assembly GCF_011386835.1 of Chrysemys picta bellii. Classification (NCBI taxonomy): domain Eukaryota; kingdom Metazoa; phylum Chordata; order Testudines; family Emydidae; genus Chrysemys; species Chrysemys picta. Next base: position 112,657,657 of record NC_088795.1, on the reverse strand, counting down.
TCAGCAGCATGGAAGCATGTCCTCTGGAATGGTGACAGCAAAATGAAGGGGCATATGAATGTTTAGCATATCTGGTATGTAAATACCGTGCAATGCTGGCTACAGAAGTGCTATGCGAACACCTGTCTCTTTCAGGTGACATTGTAAATAAGAAGCCGGCGGCATGATCTCCAGTAAATGTAAACAAACTTGTTTCTCTTACCAATTGGCTGAACAAGGAGTAGGACTGAGTGGACTTGTAGGCTCTAAAGTTTTACACTATTTTGTTTTTGAGTGCAGTTATGTAACAAACAAAAAAAATCTACATTTGTGAAGTTGCACTTTCACGATAAAGAGATTGCATTATGGTACTTGTATGTACTGAATTGAAAAATACTATTTCTTTTATCATTTTTACTGTGAAAATATTTATAATAAAAATAATATAAAGTGAGCACTGCGTACTTTGTATTCTGCATTGTAATTTAAATCAATATATTTGAAAATGTAGAAAATCATCCAAAAATAGTTGTTAAATTTCAGTTGGTATTCTATTAACAGTAGAATTAAAACTGTGATTAATCAAGATTAAATTTTTTGAGTTAATCGCATGAGTTAACTGCAATTAATCAACAGCCCTAGTTATAACCATGGATTTTAACATTATGGGAATCATCCCACCAAGTTTCAGTAATATCAACTAAATAAAAATCATAAATGGTCAATTTCAATTCTTCTTGTTTGTTCCCAGGCTCCCAGCATTACATAAGTAATCCTTACTCTGGTAGGTAGCCTCATTTGGTTAATGGCATTACTTACCTGAATATCAACTGCTTAGGTGACAAAAGATTTGCAGGAGTAAAGGTTAGTAGGATTTGGACCTAAATTTGCAAATCATTAGCATTTCTTTTATTGCTGTAAAAAAACAAAACTTGCTATTCACTTAAATTACTCACATTAAAGATATTTATCATCTATTATGGAAAAATGAGACATTGATAGTTTCTGGATTGAGGACTGTTCCCTTTGAATAGTTGCAACAGACATGTGCATAGAGTATCCAGTGATAGTATAAATGAGACATTTCTCTACCTGGCTACAAACTGGCACTTATTTTAATTGTACATAACTACTCCCTGCTGGCTAGGACAGCATTTATAATTTTGGACAGCTAAGTCCCTGGCATTTTAAGATTCTTGAAGTGACAGAAATTCAAGGACATTTGCATTCTGCATGGCTATCAAGTATCTTTAATATGTTCATAAGACTCATCCAGCCAAAGATATGTGGCTCTTAACTATGAGAGCATATTTTTCATATGTTGCAGGTGCATGGTCTCACATGAAAGAGGCAACTTTTGTATTAGCTCATCTGAATCACAGGGGTCTACTATGGACCACACATGCTGCTAATATAGCTTTGTCACTGCAAGGTGTGGGCATGGGACTCGCTTTCTGCAGTGGAGGCAGTAATGATTCCTTCCAAAACCACAAAGTGTTTAGATTTAAGCTTTAGTGGTAACAAGAAAAAAGGTTAACACTTACTATACAATACTGTCTGAGATACTACACTATGGGGCCATGTAGACAAGCCCAAAGATAACAGTAGTATCTCAAAAAGAAGAACAGGAGGACTTGTGGCACCTTAGAGACTAACAAATTTATTAGAGCATAAGCTTTCGTGGACTACAGCCCACTTCTTCGGATGCTGTAGAAGTGGGCTGTAGTCCACGAAAGCTTATGCTCTAATAAATTTGTTAGTCTCTAAGGTGCCACAAGTCCTCCTGTTCTTCTTTTTGCGGATACAGACTAACACGGCTGTTACTCTGAAACCAGTAGTATCTCAATTACCATTGTGTGGCAACTGTTGGTAAATCATTACCATCGATTTGCAACTACTGTACATACCTGTCAATGAAAAAATGATTGAAGTGATGTAAGTTGGGGCCACCAATTACACCTTTAATTTCCCTTCCCAGAAAGAAACTGGTTCACTAAAAAAGTTTGTGTGTACGTATACTGAATCTGTGGAAAAAAATACCTAGTTTGTATATAGTGCTTTCCAGCAGTAGATCTCAATGTGCTGTACAGAAGAGGAATCATTAACCCCATTTTATAGAGGGGAAAACTGAGGTATAGAGAGATGAAATTACTTGTCCACAGTCACTCAGCAGCTCACTGGCAGAATCAGCAATAGAATTTAGTTCTCCTGAGTCCTACGCCAGTGATCTATCCTCTAGGCCACATAGAAGTTATGGGCATAGGCTGCATAGATGTTATTAGATTCTGCTGCTGTTCTTGAACAATGAATAATGTAAACAAAATGGTAATGGTGTCAAAAAGGAAATATACAAAGAAAAGAACCACCATTGCCTAAGGTAGCTTATATTTTCAGAACAACAACTTTCAAATTATATCACTAGCAATTGTGTGGCTGGCTGCTTTGTGTTCCCACCCCGAAGTAACATCGTTGTGATATTATCTACTTCCTAGGGCCACTTGTTTAAGAATTAAACCAGATTTCAGCTCCTTCAAATGTAAATGATATCACTAAACCTGCCTTCTACCCAAATTCTGCATTCTTGTTAACTCTTGACTTCTGAAAATAAGCTGTTTCCCCTGACTTGGGCGCAGGCACGCTGCAACTTCTTGCCCTCCTTACAAGCAGCGTCAAAGTTAAATGCTCCTCTTCCCATCCCAGACATGTCTAGGCCCTTGAACGAAGCTGCATGACAGAACGTGTTTTGAAAATGCAACTGCTGATAACCTGTCAACAACTCATTGCTGTAATGGCACACGCCACTGCAGTGCCTCCTCCACAGCCATGGCACCCTGGGGCTGGGAGTAGCAGCAATCATTTTTTTAAATTTTGTTTTCAAGAGGAAGATGGAAGGGGTGAGAATAGTGGGAAACTCTTGAAGGGGGATGGGTCTGGGAGCCTCACAGGGAAGAGCAGCAGGAGCCTCATGGGGAGAATGGTAAGTAGTGGGAGCTTGGTCTTGCACAGTGTCCTGAAAGGCCAGAAAACTTGAACTAGGGACAACAAAGCGGGGGGGGAGGGGAGGGGAGGGGAGGGGGAAGAAAGAAGGGGAGAGCATGCCATAGTCTTTGCTGAAATAGCTGAGGGTTCCTCACTGCCCAAAAGAGCATTTCAAAGACTGTTAAATAACCATATATTCAGGGGAGTAAAAAGGAGGTCTTTCCCATGTACTGCAAGTTTCTGCCCTCTACTGGCATTTTTGAAGATTGCTCACAATTCTGCTGTAAGATTCTGTAATTCTCTCACAAAAAAACCATCAGTGTTCAAGGGCTGGCCATGTTGGATAACTGTTTGCAGAGCAAATCCTTAGGATAAGGTGTGTCAAACTCTAGGAATGAGTGTGTCTGACAGGCATCCAAGTCATGAGTGACATTTGCTATTGACTTCTGCAACAGTTTTCAGATATCAGTCAAACACCACAAGGATTAGAATGAAACACCTCCCTCCCACACAGACAGTGGCTAGCTGCATTCTGGATAGCTGATACAGGGAGGAAGAGAAAGAGGTGGGAGCAATAACGCATATTCCCTCCACCTGTTATTCTGCTATAAATTCTTGGGCCTATTAAACACACGTGGATTATTTCCACAAAAGATCTCACTGCATAATTTTGGCTTGGCTAAGAGTTGTAATTCACAAATGTTTCAGAAATTGATATAATCATATTTGTTAGTGGTGACTCCATTATATAAAATTCTCTGCAAATCAATCAAATTTACCATGACTAAGTGCATCAGTTTTCTATAGGTGCAAAATATCATACTTTTTAAAAAATGGATACTTTTCATTGGTTAATTCACCCAAATTTGTGGCAATGTTGCAGTGAATGCTGAAAGTTGCAATTTCCACAACAAAATCGCAGCCCATGATTTTCTTAGTCTTACTTATCCTTCCAATATTTAGAGCTCTTCATATTTTTTATCAGCCCTGATCTGTTGCTTCCTTTTCAATTTTCCTTTTTTTATGCACAATGCTTTCTACATGGTAGTCCAGGGAAATATTACAGGCTGTACAGTACATTACCGCATGAAGAGAATATAAACTGGGAGAGCTAACAATCCTTTGCAGTTAAGTTTGTTGCTACTTTGCTTTGTGATCTGTTCTCATATGACATTTTTGGGAAACTTTTTTTCTGGCCACATTTAATTGAATTAGTTTTTTTTTTTGTTTTTTTTTTTAAATATGAAGAATTAGGCCCAACCATGCACTTCAGATCCAAATCTGCATGTGGTAGAAGCAGAGAGATATTCTGATCTAGTTTTGGATTATCTCATTTTACAGGTAAAGCTAGTATGAAGTTCAGACCCTCATCTGAACTTCAAAAGTTCAGGGGTGTTCATATCCAGAGTTCAGTTTGGGCCCCCATCTTCTCTATCCTCATCATTTTACATTTGTTCCAATCCAGATTCTAAATAGCAGGAGGACCAGAAATACCATAAAACCACAACAGAAAGGTGTTTTCTCATAAGAACTCTAGCAAACTCATGAGGTTTGGTTCATGCCATGGAACAATGAGGAGGTCACAGTGCCACTACTAGGAGGAAGACGATAGGCAAAATACTGCTTTCGTTAATGTGTGTACTATGCCAAATGTCCCAAAGTATATCAGCTGATGTTGACCACACTTCCAGCCATCTTCTCACTCTAGAGAACCGCAGTCAGTATGTCTTAGCCCATACCTATGAATTTGAGTGGTGCGGTAAGTCCGGCCCCAGTCCTGTGACAGACAGGGGGTGCTGAACATGAACACAGAGACCTCTAATTGACTCAAGTCTCATTTCCAAATGAGTGTTTTTGGACAGTGGACAACAGATACAAAGGAGATAAAGCGAGTCCAAGCTAGAGAAATGCTAGGGGTTCTCCTTACTTCTCTATAGTAAGAAACTATTTATAACATTTCCATAACACACCATAAGAAAGAAAACAGGAGACCTTAAAGTATTCCTGTTGTCTGTACACAATCTCAAGTAGGGAGCTAAGAATTGTTCTGGAAGCACTGTACAAATCTGTGTAGATGTTACACCACAAATTTAGATTATAAAATAACCAACCCAATAAATAAAACAATATATATTTATTTAGCACAAAATCCTCTATAGTCTAACAATAGTCTGTGCATTCTACTTCTATTTCCTAGGGCACTTTTTCTCCTTCAGATAGTAAAGAGCCATCAGGAGTTACACAAGACACATTTATAATATTGTATACCAGTTATTTGGGACAGAAAACACACAACAATAATTGTTGGGCTGACAGCCCTTTTGAAAGCTTTAAGGCAATTTAAGGGCTCTAATCTTGCAACTCCATCTTGTGCAAGTAACCTTTATTCAGTCCCATTGGCTCCAATGGGACAACTTGAATTGGTATAGAATACTCATAGGAAAAGGGGTAGCAGGATTGGGCTTTCCATAGGGCTGCAGTGATTTTATTTTAGATCTATGTCCAACAAAAAAACCTAGAGTTAGGATATTAGAAAACGATATTGCTGAAATGGACAAAAAAAATTGCCCAAAAGACAACTGAGACAGAACTTGACAGTTATATATGTAGGTACATCACATCATTAAGCACAATTTCTGATACATAGCCACCACTGTTTGCCTTATTTTAAAGAACAGAGGTAACCCCATAGAGAATGCGCAAGATTAGGACATTTGCATATTTTAAAAATCTATAGCCTTGATATATGAGATAGAAGACAACGGATACTTTTTGGTAAAGGAATGTAGCTTGCATCTAAGAACAGAGAAACATTAGTCAACATCTAGTTTCACAAACCAGATAATAGAATCACTGGATACAGACGACCACTCAAACTTGACTAGAATGTTACAACCTTCTCATGTGCTGTGTTTTCACAATCACACTGATGAGTCTCAAAGATGTGCAGCAGCTAGTTCTGTCTTCCCTCCTGTGGTTACCACCTGGATTAGGCTTCCTGAGCTTGGTCTGTTCTTCCCTGTGATCCAGTCATAAAAGGTTCTGTTAAAAAATATGAGAATATAATAAGTGTAAATAGGCAAGGGGTGTTTAAAAAAAAAAAAAAAAAAAAGTCAGCCTGCAATATCCACTTTTTTCTCTGTATGCTGTCTTTTTATGTGTGGATCCTTTATAATTGTCTCCACGAGGAACCCCTTACATTCACACGGAGCCCTACGAAATCAATAATGTTCTGCACAGGCACAGGGATCCACCCACGGAGATCTGATGGCACGACTGGGGCCTAGAATGTAAGTTCTTCAGAGCAAAGAGCTGTCTCTCGTCTGTCTACAAAGCACCTATTGTCCTGTTGGGCTCTATCACCATGATTTTCAGAGAGTGTGCAGCACTGAAAATCCAGTCTTACATACATAATAAATATTAATCGTTAACTTTGGGTGGAAGGTAACTGTACTCTGATTCTGCTCCTAAAGTTTGCAAAATATTTCAATTTCTTAGGGGAAAAAAACATTTTAAATATAAAAAGTAAATCCTACAGAAATTTACTGAAACTGATGTCATCAAGGTGACTAGGCACATTGGGGTCCAAAACAAAAAATATTGTTGGCATCCCAGTAGAGAACTGGTTTTTTCCTTCAGAGTCACCCTTCCACTGAAGATTATGGCTAAAATAAAGTTAATATACTTCAAAGCTATGACTTTGCTTTTTCTTTCCCTTTCTCATATATTTGGTCTCCTCTCTCATTTTCCACTTATTCTTTTCTCACTCTTCTCCCATCTCTGACCATTATTTTTTCCCTATTATCATCCTCTGAGTCTCTCCCAATTCCCTCCTCTCTTTCCTTCACCTCCAATGTTCTCCCTTCCTATCCCATCCCTATCCTTCTTGGTCTCATGCTCTTTCCCTTGTCTGGTGCTCTTTTTTTCAGCTTTTTTCCTTCCCTAGGCATCCTACCCCTTTAAACACTCTCTCCCATCATCACTCCACTGAACTGCACAACTGTGGAAATGATTCTTCAGGGCTGTGAGGGGAGCAGTGGGACTTGGAAGTCTCACAGGGAGGAATTCACCCCTCAGCAGAGGGCCACCGCATTGCCTATGCTCAATTTAAACACTATTTTGAAGATCAGAAGAGGTGCAGAGGCCTTGTGTTAGCTACTTAAGGTGGAAGGGAGAAGTGCAAAGCATTCTTCAGGGTCCATACTCTATCCTCATGCTCTGCACTCCCCAGTAGCCATTTTGAATGGTCATGCAATCTGATGCAATGCATTCTGGGGCATACTAAACCCCAGAATGTGATTACCAGATGGTATGAGAATTCCTGTGAGGATTCTCGAGAGGAAGGCACTGTCACCAGTTCTCACAATATTTGGTGGTTTTCTTGAAGCCCCAGCTCCTTGAAGGCAAGTGATTATGTGAGAATCTCAGCTTTCATTAAGGAAGTAAATCTTTAACACCCTACAGGCTCAGCAACCAGGAGGCAAATTAAAGGAAGCACGATTTTCAAAATAATCTCATGATTTTGGGGGGCCTGGCTCCTAATTTTTGAATACGTGGGGATACCAATACAGGGAAATAGTCTTTGGTTCTACCAGGAAGTGTGACGGAGCTTCTTACAGAGTGTGATCATTACTGAATCATAAAACAATTTCAGAGATAAAGATTTTAGGTTGATGGTGCTGGTTTAACTCTTAAAGGGGGGTGGGGGGGGCGTGCAGAGGATTGTTTTGCCCACTGTGGCTAAAATTACTCTAGTGGAACAGATTATGGTTTAGTCCTCTTTTTTTCTTCCAGTTTATTTACTTTATGCAGCACTCCATGCAGTCAGTCTCACACGTAGAATCAGTCCCCAGGTTTGTGAGCATCTCTCACAAGTGAAAAACAGTTTAAAAACAACCCTTACAATTAGGAACGTGTTTGTAAAACCACAGCATCTGGCCAAACGGTCTCAGGAGTGCAGGTAAATAACTGAAAGTATTTACTTTTTTTTTTTTTTTTTAACTAACTAGATGTCAAGTTGGCAGTGGCCCTTTAAATAAGGCAACTCAAACAGCTGCCTAGGCCTCCCCTGCCTAAAACCATCCCTGAATGGAAGGTCCAACTAAAGCACTCCAAAAGGCAAGGAAATCCAGAGTCACAACAGACACGCTGTAAGAACAACGGTGGGAAGTACACAGCTTCAGCCTCGTTTCCAAGCGCCCTGGCTTCTGCAGGCTTAAAGGGAGAACTAGAAAACTAGAGAGATTTTTTCAATGCCCTTCATGATGTATGAAGTTGGATCTGTTTCCACTCTTCCCTCCCCTCCCCTACAAAAAATGTTGCTGTTTAAAAAGAACCAAAATCCTACATCATGCCTTCACTTCCCTCTCTATGCCATGCCATCTTTGTCAAGATAATGCCACAAAGCCAGCACCAATGAGCTGCAGGGCTCTCTACCCTCAGCCGAGCGAAGGAGGGGACGCTGAGCCTCTACCCCTCAGTATGGAGCAAAGAGATCTGCAGCTCATCTTGCAGCTTTTTGCTGCTTTATTCAGGTCCGACCCTCCACAGATCTAGCCAGTGAGGACTTGATTGAGTGATATTATTCAAGAAATAAGCAGACAATGGCACTTCTGTGGGAGGAAATGGGCACACAGAAGGAGGGGGAACTACATCTACCTTAACACAATATAAAAGAAGCATAAATGCTTTTCTCTTTACAGTTCACCTTTAAACCAGACTGCTTATGTCGGACACAGCTGATTGTGATTTAACTTAATTGTCCGCATGCTTTATCAGGGCTTGCTGACTTTAAAACACTTAGGGCTAGAGCCTCAGCTGGTGTAAATTAATGAAGGGCCACTGAAGTCAATGGAGTTATGCCAATTTTCCAACAACTGAGGATTCGGCCCTATAAGCTTAAGCTAACTTCAAAGCACAGAAAATAGGGTGTGCACAGAAACATCCAAATCTAAGTGACAAGACTGTCTATTTTTAGAAGAGAAGATGCAAAAAACCAGCTGTTTTAAAAGGAGAGCTAGGAATTGTTTAGTCATTGTGCATGTACTCACTCAGCAAGGAATTCTAGGGGTGTCCAGGAGCTGAAATCTGCGTCAGGCATTGATTTCCTGTTCATTGGTGTATCCAAGGTAACCCTGCAATTGAGAGAGATAAGCCTTTCATTTGTACATTATGCTTCTGATAAGAGCTGTCTGCTCTTCCGTTCTTTGCTCTAGTATATGCTGAATTTTTAGAACAGGGCACTGAAATCCAAACAATGTTAGATGGATTTCTCTTGAAAGCTGTATGTCTCTAACAGCATGTAATCATCAGTCTTAAGTTTTTAAATCTATATAATTAAATATTATATTTGTAAGGTAGGATCTTCAAAAATGCCCAAGTCACTAATACGTTGCTGAAAATCCCCCCCTTAACAGTTACTCTCTTCAAACTTTATACAATAACAAAACCTTTCAAGGCATCTATGCAAGTTTGGAATGGCCAGTAGCCAAGACACCAGTGTGAACTTAGTATCTGACTGTTGGTGGTACTCTGCAGGGGCAGGGGTTAATTATTCAAATATCCTGTATGTTGTCATTCCCTGTCCAAAAAGAAATGCAGGTGGAGAAGCTTGTAAAGAAGAGGGTGAGATGTAATTAAATGAGTTCAGACAGCATTTTTAAGCCCCTCCACAGTACTTCTGAGCACTGACAATCTTCAAAGACTGTGTTTCATATGGGCCTGGAAAGGAAATACTCAAATCCTTAACTAGGTTATCAAAGAGACTCACAGAAGTTAGATCTTTTCCATGTCTATTAGGCCAGCCAGTTCATCCACCCCTCTGTCAATGCAGGCAGCCAACTTATAATAAAGTGTTAATAGGCTTGTAGCAGGGAAAAGAGGAACTAAACCTTTTGTATTCACAAGTCTTCAAGGGACAATTACTTTAGCTGCCCAAGTCACTCTATCAAGAGGATATATAATATCGTGCACTACAGTAGAAGCTACATTTCTATGGAAAAAAATCTCAAAAAGGTAAAAAGTTTGGCAAGACATATTTTCCTCATCTAAAACACCACTTGGCATTCAGAAGTAAAGTTTGATAGACATCGGCTAACTTTGCCCAACCAAAATTAAGGAATAGTGAATGCAAACATTCAAAAGCACTTTCAGCTAAATAAAACATTCCAGTATTTTCTTTTTCCACATGAACTATAAAGCACATATTTTAAACAGTTTCATACGTCTAATTTGTCACTTTTAGACTCCTATTTACACTACAAAATAACCATATTTAAACATGGTTTAACCATCTGTCAAGGTTAAATCATGGTTTTCTAACATTGTAACAATGATTTCTTCTGTCTGCACAGGAAAGAAAAAATATGCTATTTATTGTTTATGGTAATGCCTATAACATGCTAGGTATGTTCTAGACTATTGACGAGGGATGGCCTCTGCTTTGAGAGACCACAACCATGTTTAAACTGTTATTTCTGTGGCGTAGATGAGGCCTTAGAAAAGAAGTACATCCATGTGTCACTCAGTTACAGTCACACTTTAAAATTAAACAATGCAATAGTACAGGTAGCTATGCAACCACTTACGGTAGAACAGCAAGAGCAGCAGACCCAGATGGCAAGCCACTGTTTGCACCAGCTAGACTCTGACAAAGCTGATGTACTGCTCCTTTTGCCATGCCATACCCAACCATCCCTAACAATTAGAAATAGAACAGATTAAAAAAAGAGTTCTCACTGACAAGAGTTGTATAAAAAAAAAAAAAAAAAAAAGAGTGAAAGTTTCTGTTATTTGATGAAAGGAAGGTTTATATTCACCTGCAGCAATCTAGGAACAGAATCAGTCTTATAGCACATTGCAAAAACGTATACACATTTTTAGAAGAACTTACCCATGACAAAGGAATTGTGTTGCTATCACAGAGCACAATTTATCTAGCAACACGGAATTTAAAAAGTATTTTTAAAAATTATGATTCGCTTAGTTGGTCTCACAAATTGTGTGCCATGAGATCTGAACACAGCGTTATGGCACTTGTCTTTATAAAGACACCCAGAGAAGATATATCTAGAGCTGAGAGAATAACAGATTTTTCAGTTCATTGGTGATTTAAAAAAGTTGAAAAAAAAATTGTTTCAGGTTCAATAAAACACTTTGTTTCAGTTTTGACCATTTTAAATTTTTTGAATATTTAAAACATAAAATTAAAGAGAATTTTGAAAAAAAAGCTGTTTTAACCCCCCCCCCACACACACACACACGCACACACACACTCCCCCCCAAAATCAATATTCTGTTTAGGAAATGTTGTAATGAAATGTTTCAATTTTTTCAGATTTTTGTTTTTTTGTTTTTCTAATTGAATACTTGAGTGAAATCTACATAAAATTTTAGAAATCATCATATCTGTCTTTTTCGCCAATTTTTTTTTTTTACCCCGCTCTAGATATATCTACTATCTATGGCCATAATCTTGCAAACACTTATGCATGTACTTAACTTTAAGGACAAGTAGTCCCACTGACTTTAATGAAACTATTCACATACTTAACAGTAAAAAAGTGCTTAACTGTTTGCAGAATCAGGGGTAAATACATACAGCCATATTAGATGAGTCCAGTGGTCCACCTAGTCTTGTGTCCTGGCATGTCTGACACAGACCTTTACCAGATGCTTTGGCAGAAGCTGCAAGAAACCCCACAGTGGAAAGTCTTTAAATAACTTCCCTTATGGGCAGGTTTCTTCCTAACCCTTATCAGTTACTAGTTGAATTAGGTTCTGTAGCATGAGAGTTTCTCTCTCCAAAAACAAATGTCTTATACTATCTAATGTAACTATGGATATGTTTTCACCATCCATATAAATTCCTGTTACTTTATTTGGAATTTTACTGAATTCTTGCACTCAATGATATCTTGTGACAATGAGTTCCACGAGCTAGTTATGCATTGTGCAAAGACGTATTTCTTTTGATCAGTTTTAAATGTGTTGCCCTACAGTGTCACTGAATGTTCCTTTTTTGGGTATTAAGAGAAAGCCTAAATAAAAGTGGACAATTTACCTTCTCTTTACTATTTGTTGCTTGTATCCCTTATATCCTCTCTTATTTGTCTCCTTTGTAAACCAAATGGTCCCAATCTTTCAATCTTTGCCATCCATCCCTGAGCCCCTTCTACTTCTGCTATATATTTTTTCCAGTTAGCTGTAGGCGATTTTCATTTAAAGTTACTATACTTAAATAGGAAAATTGTTTCCAGAGTCTACTGAAAAACAAGAAGACATACCATAAGAATGGGGGGAAAGAATAGCTAGACTTCCATAATTATGAATAATAACAAGCCTAAATGTCAGAAGATACATTTGCACTAGTTGAGCAACAATTCTTTCCCAATTCCTCCTCAGATTTAACAAGGTTCATGTGTTTTCCCACAGCACTGCTTGTCTTAAAAATCCACAATGATTGAAACCATCCTGCTCAAAACATGAAAGCAAATTAAGTTGATTCTCTACCCTAACAAAATGTCACGGAATTACTACAAAGGGTTCACCTATTTGTATTTTTGACAGTATATGGTCAGTCTGTTGCAAAAAAGGAAACAAACAACCTTTTCACTCAATAACAACAATTTTATCTTCAGACTACGTTAGATGCAGCTTTAAACATGGGAATATAGAGGCCAAATCATTAACTAAAAAATACAATATACTTTCCTAGAACATAATGGTAACACTTAATTCCTTTAGCTCTGTTTTCAGACATAGCTTTGAAGACGCACCCCTTATCTTTACAACCTATCCTATCATTTTAACGTTTAAAGTTTCTTATGTCACATCAGAATATTGTTGCAGATATCTAAGAGAGCAAAGTAACACTAATATAAGAGACATGGAAATGGAAGTTACTTCATTTGCATCTCAGATAAATCTTGCAGACTTTAAGGGATGTTAACCTCTCTGTCTTCACCCTTCACACTCACAGTCCCCTAGTGCCTGTGTTTTTTAAATTGTTTTCAGACTTTCTTCTCTACAAAGAGCAAGAAAAACTGGAATGAGATCAAAGATCACAAGGTATATTTCACAAAGTCTATACTAAACAACTAATGGAGACAGAGGCTGAAGGTCATCAAGCTTATCTGTGTCTGAAGCAAGGTGAACTGGATTCAGAACATAACCAGGATGGCCATGTTCAATAAAAACAACTGAGTCATCACTAACTTTAAAAAAAATTAGTTACCTAAGAACCCTGCCTTCCAGGAAAGCAAATATGGAGTTCAACCTTCTCCAAGGGTTTACAATGTTGTATCTAAAATTTTTAATGTGTTGTTATTCTATCCTTGAGGGGGCCACTTAGGGATCTGGGGCAAAATCAGTACTTGGTCCTGCTAGTGAAGGCAGGGGGCTGGACTCGATGACCTTTCAAGGTCCCTTCCAGTTCTAGGAGATAGGATATCTCCATTAATTAATTTATTTAATTTATTTAATTTAATTATTTCCCAAGCACTTCTGACTGCTTGCTATATTAAAAAAGATTTTACCAAAGCCAGACAACTAGTATTTAAGCAACAGATTTTCGCTCTTCTTTTTTTGCACTATACTTGCCAGGGGTTTTGGATTGCCAACTGCAAAGTTACAACTTTCCTCAAGGGATTCAAACAGCTGATTATCATATGTATATGGGAAGAAATGTAAGGGTAATTAAAACAATTATCGTTGGTGTCAAAGCAAACACCACATTTTGCTTGTTACCTGGAGTTCCAGCCAAAGCAGCTTTTGCTCCAGTCAGAGTCAACAAGCCTCCTTCTTTCAGATGTTTTGTGGCTAAGTGACTGGAAATAGTTGATGTCCAAACACTCTGTTTCCACATCAGGTCAGAATTTTTATATAAAGCTGAAAAACAAAATAGTTCATAGAATATTAGGGTTGGAAGGGACCTCAGGAGGTCATCTAGTCCAACCCCCTGCTCAAAGCAGGATCAATCCCCAACTAAATCATCCCAGCCAGGGCTTTGTCAAGCCTAACCTTAAAAACCTCTAAGGAAGGAGATTCCACCACCTCCCTAGGTAACCCATTCCAGTGCTTCACCACCCTTCTCGTGAAAAAGTTTTTCCTAATATCCAACCTAAACCTCCCCCACTGCAACTTGAGACCATTACTCCTTGTTCTATCATCTGGTACCAATGAGAACAGTCTAGATTCATCCTCTTTGGAACCCCCTTTCAGGTAGTTGAAAGCAGCTATCAAATCCCCCCTCATTCTTCTCTTCTGCAGACTAAACAATCCCAGTTCCCTCAGCCTCTACTCATAAATCATGTGCTCCAGCCCCCCCAATCATTTTTGTTGCCCTCCGCTGGACTCTTTCCAGTTTCTCCACATCTTTCCTGTAGTGTGCGGCCCAGAACTGGACACAGTACTCCAGATGAGTTGGGTCAATCATCTAGAATGCAAAAGTCTTCTAGTTCTAGCTTGTGCCCCACCATACAGACTGAAACAACAGTATGCAAATCTGCCTTATGCCACTTCGTATACCCCACTTCTGCTGAAATCCTCATCACTGCCTTCAGCGCCTCTCGCCTTGCCCACTGTATCTCCATCCTCTTTGGCTTCCTCAAGTTCCTGCTCAACAGCACGTGCACAATACTGTTACCTGCCCTCACTACAACAAGTGTGACCACATCCCCTATCCTCAGCCAGTTCCATTGGCTCACCTTTAATTTCTGTACCCTGTTCAAAACTCCCCTCATTTCTAAAACTCCCATGGACTTGCTTTCATCAGTGTCAAAGACCCTGTCACTTTCTTTACACCCTCCTCCTGTGCTCATCTTGCACCAGCTTCCTCTCTCTGTCCCTTTGCATAGTCTCAGCTGTGATATTGAGAGCCTTCTCTTCTACAGCTCTTACCTTCTAGAATGACCTTTTCATCTGTATGGAAAACAACTCTTCTCCTTGCCTATTGTTCTTAAGTTCTCACTCTTTATTCTTTTAACTTTGTAACTGTATTATTTAGCTTTATAGTCCAGTTAGAGTTTGTATGAGAGAAGCTGTATAAAATAAAGTTGCATTGTTTTGCATAAACTATAGGTTTAAGTCTGTTTAGTTCTTGGATGGGCGACCACCTGAGAAAACCAAATGCTCTATATGCTTTTTCTTTTCTGTGATCGTAAAGACTGCTCTGAAATATTTTATGTCTGCAGTGGTGATCTTTGGGTAGTGCTCTGTAGTATTACATAAAGCCTAGTTTTTTATTTCAACCGCTGCTTGCTTACTCCCTGGAATGTCATGAAAAACAACACTAATTGCTGGACCGCAACCATTTTTTCCCCAGGGGCTTTGGTCTTGTTAGGTCTCATAAGCTATGCAGGACTGGACCTAGTGGATGGAAAACCCCAAGGAATAAAGGAATTGGTGGGAAACATATCTTTTGTTCAGACTATTGTTCAAACAGGGGCTCCATCTGCCTACAGGTGGTCTGGACTCTATGACTGCTGCCTAGACATGCTCAGAATCTCAAGACTTCTTAAGGACTGGCCTGCATGTAGTTTCAATTTAAAAAAAAGAGTTGTAGTATTACAGCTAGTCAATTCAAATGAAAATAGAATTTTAAAATAATTCAGCAATCGTTAGTGTTAACAACATATTACTGGGGGACAGAGGGAGAAAAATTAAGATTAAACAAAGAATATTGAATACCTATACCTTTAGCATTTAAGATGTTTATTTCCATAAAAACCACTACCTTAAACTCAGACACACACACATATATTAATAGCATGAAGTAGACAGGATGACCACCCATCCCTAGACATTCCCATTTGCCATCCTGATTGTCAATAACTTAAACTGACAGTACTGTATTATCTGTTAGCTAATTTACAGTAGTTAAACTGTTTGACTGCATTGTGTTGGATTAGAACAGATACACACAAATATTTACTTTTTTATGAAACAATAGTGAATGTCATCTTCCTATGTTGTCTTTAAAAATAAGAAACACCTTTGCATTATATGTGGTGAGAAAGGGAGGGTCCACCAGCTGCTTTATATACTCCAGATAGGAAATTAGGCTAATAATTTTGGGTACCCTAACCTAGGTTAGGAAAATTCCATTCTGGCTATTATGAAATGTTAGGAGCTCAGTAACAAGCCATTTTAATGTTAAACTTGAGGACCTGCATCCATTTAAAAAAAGCTATTTTAGGCACTATATAAAAACCTGTCAGTATGCGACAGTATAGTGTCACAATACACCACCAGTGAAGACTCTGGAAGGTAGTGTGGCCTAGTGGATAGAGCATTAGACTGGGACTCAGGAGACTTGAGGTTTATTCCAGGCTCAGCCAGTGACCTTGGGCAAGTCACTTTAAATCTCTCTGTGACTCAGTTTCCCCATCTGTAAAACGGGGCTAATGATACTGACCTTGTCTATAAAGCACTTTGAGATGTACTGATGAAAAATGCTACATTCGAGCAAGGTAGTATTATTAATCACGTTACCATCAAATAGAAAAGGCTATGAAAAGCACTTAGAGGTGGTCCAGCTCCCATTGATTTGGATACTGTGTGATCACAGTAAAAGAGATTTTAGTCTGAGAGATCTACCTCTTATCATGACTTTTTCTTCCCATTGCATTAATGTGTTTGTCAGTATACTACTAACAAAGGGCTTACATTTAGCTTTTGCACTGCCACCTGCCCATCCTCCAGCTACACACAGGATAGCATCCACCTTCTGTTCACCCAGAAGTTTTCCAACATCTGCTGTCACCTTAAATATATATATAACAAAGAAGTTATAAAGTCATTCTGAAAATATTGCATTGAAGAAGTAAAGATATAAATACCCAACCTTTAAATTGTAATTTTTAAAATTATTTTGCACATATGGTGATGTAAGCAGCTATTTAAAATTAGAGTTTATGATTTTACCCACTGGAAGTAAAACAACAATGCTGAATCCTGAAAACAGATTAAACAACCACCATATGCTAGGTGATGTCAATGGAACTAATGTGTGAGTAAGGCTTGCAGGATCAGTTAGTTTCAGGGACCAGGCTCTCTATGAGCTGAGGGGTGAAAACATTATCTACTAGCACTTTGAGTTTTTCTTGGGACACTGCTTTACAGGTAACAGTCCTTCCTTTTGTATTGTACTGTTCAGAAACATGGAATGAAGGTGTAAGAAAGAAATCTCATAATGGAATAGCCTCGCTGTTGGTAAAGTTTCTGCCTAACCCTAAAGCTTATACCCTAAAGCTTGGGAGCATAGTTTATACCCTCGCTTATAAGCTTAAAGCTTGAGAGTTTATACTTTTAATCTACCCTATTTGTTTCCTCTCCCAAGTGTAGGACTTCATATATATATTAGCACTGAATTTTATCTCTGTGGAACTTATACCAAGAACCTTTTGTTGTTGTGCAAATTATTCAGCGACAGATCAGTTTCCAAGTGAAAAACCAGGGGTATAACCAAATCATTTCATGTTTTAAAGAAAAGACCAACATTAAAAAAGCAGAAATATGACAAGTTTGAGGTTTGAAATACTCCAATCTATTTAAAAGCCTTCTGAATTATACATGCATAAACGTAACATTATGCCTAATGATTCAGTTTATCAGTTAGAGGAACATGCTCATATGTGAAGAACAAGGCTTCACTTGTTGATAATAATGTAAAAATCACACGTAGGCCCCGATTCTGCAACTTCTGCATGGAGGTGGACTGTTGCATCTGCATGGAGCCCCATCAAGCTCTCGGAGGCTCTGCATAGGCACAGCAATCTGTCTGCACACAATACATTTCAGGATTGAGACCCAAGAAAGAAGTGGAAGGTTAGGAGACCAAGTTCTTAAATAAATTGTCACAGCTAAGTCTCCAAGAAACATTTTCATGCAGATAAGTTGTGTTCAATTAGCCTATCCAGCTCTAATGGCTTTTCCTGAAAAGTGTTGTGCCTGCTGCCGTGGCTCATAACGAAGGGTGTCTAAATAACCACATTAACAAAATGTGGTCATCTTGACTACAAATGTGGGTGACTGTCAAGAAAGGAAATCAGATTAGGAGAGACAGGTAATACAAAACTGTAGTACATTTACAATTTGAATTTTAAAATGACAATGTCTGGTAATTTAGGCTCCAGAATTAGGTAGGGTGTGTGTGTGTGTGTAGGGTTGTTTGGTTTTGTTTTTTTAAGTTTCATGGAAATGTTTTGGGGACCAATCCTGTGAAATGCTCTTCACAGTTCGACCCATGAGTCCGTGTTAGCCCCACTGACTTCAGTGGTACACTGCATGGGTGTACAGGCATGCCCATGTGAGGAGCTTGCTGCATTGATGACTGAGTGTTGATGAAGCTATTTTTTGTTTCTTTATTTCTTTTCATAATTTTGCAGAATTCTGACAGAGAAGGAGGAAAAAAGGAAATTGACTAGAAACTGGCAAGTCTAGTTTCACTGCACAAAGTGCAAAAAGTAAACCAATGTGACCAATGGAAAAAAAGAAAACACAGTTTTGTAAAATTCTTTCAGATTCTGTCTACAGCAGAGGTTCTCAAACTGGGGGTCGGGACCCCTCAGGAGGCTGCGAGGTTATTACCTGGGGGGGGGAGGGTCGCAAACTGTCAGCCTCCACCCAAACCCTGCTTTTCCTCCGGCATTTATAATGGTGTTCAATATTTTTTTAAAAAGTGTTTGAGTTTATAAGGGGGGGGGGGGCGCACACTCAGAGGCTTGTATGTGAAAGGGGTCACCAGTACAAAAAAGTTTGAGAACCACTGGTCTACAATTTGTTGTTACCCAGATACAGATTTTAAAGATAAATATGGTTTTAATAAAAGGAGGGTGTCCCTGCGCTCTCTGAATGTAATAATACATATACATAGGCTCCATATTATCCCAAAAAGAATGAACAATGGAGAGTGAATGAGAACTCGGTCTTTTTTTAATATGAATACACTGATGATAGCCTTAAGTGTGGGGAAGCCAGGTATCAGGCTGAAGAGGACCTAACTGCATGGCCACGGGGAAACAGCTTATAAGAAACAAAGCAAAGCATCAGGGGGTAGCCGTGTTAGTCTGTATCTACAAAAACAACAAGGAGTCTGGTGGCACCTTAAAGACTAACAGATTTATTTGGGCATAAGCTTTCGTGAGTTAAAACCTCACTTCTTCGGATGCATCCGAAGAAGTGAGGTTTTAACTCACGAAAGCTTATGCCCAAATAAATCTGTTAGTCTTTAAGGTGCCACCAGACTCCTTGTTGTTAAAGCAAAGCAGTCTATTCTATAATCTATTCTAGATAGGATTATATACTGCAGTCCTTAAGACATTTAGAAACCTAGTGCTTTTCTCAACACTTGAAAGAACTGCCCAGGCACCTTCCTAACACAAAGCAGTTGATGCCACAAGCTTTATTACAACATTTAAAGGAAAATGAATCAGTCACCTGATCTGCTTGCTCAGTGAAGGAGTCGGTCATTTTCACAACAACACTGGCATTAGCTTCTTCATTTTCTGCTAGGTCAATGCTGGCAACCCACTGATAACAACAAACAAGAACAAAGAGAGAGTTTTACTTTTTAAACGGATCATTTATCAGTAAATAACTGATATTTTAAAAACAAGTATTTAAGGAGCCATACAGTCTGTACTTTGCCCACTTCACAGCTGGGGTGAAAAACCAATGCACTTAATGATTTGCAAGGAAGGCAGCAATTGGCCAGCTGCAAACTAGCTGCCAAGCTTTACTCGTTCGCGGGGAAGAAGCCTCCCCCCTCTTTGGGGATTAGCTGCTGCAAGGAAGGGTTTAAAGTCTCTTCCTCTGGCAGGAGAAAGGAGTTCGTGGTGTGTCTCGGCGAGATTTACACTCTCGCTCGTCGGTTCTCAGAGCTCTGCAATTCACGGGTCACTGCACGGGGGAGAGCCCTGGCCGCTGGGCCGAAGCAACGCAGAGCGGTGCAGGGCTGCGATACACAGGAACGCGCGTCCTTCGCGGGCAGCTGGTCCCACACACCCCCGCCCCAAGCCATGCAGCGATGGCACTAAATGCCCAGCCCGCTCTGTCAGTGGTTACCCAGTGCTTGGCTCTGAAATACTGCACGCATTTGGCTCCCAGGGCCCCTCTGCCTCCATACACCAGCACCCTGTGCGCCTCTGTTGCCGCTGCCATGCTCCGTCCACTGTCTGCACGGCTCCCTCTCGCCTTCTGAGCCTGCCGCTGCCAGGGGCTTCGGAGCCCGCCCCGCCCAGCAGCTCCGCCTCCCCGCAGGGCCGCCCAGCGGCAGAGGGACCCTTTCGCTTCCCGCTTCAGCGCTCACCACCGCCATCTAGGCTGGCTGAGAAGCCGCGGGTGGCGCTGCACTAATTCCGCCCGGGCCAGGGATCAGTACAACATGCCCCTGCGGCGGGCCTTCTGTTTAAGTTCGAGGTATAAATAAGGACGCTTGGTTGCACACCATGGATGTATGTATCTATCTATCAAATGCCGGTGAGACAGCGCTGTGCAACAGAATCCTTTGATAACACAGGCTCTATGTGCATTTTCGATCATTTTCCGCCCCCGGTGGATTGCCTTTGCGCTCCTATACAGATTTCCCACGCGGCTAGGAGTCATTGTAGACTAGTGGCAGCAGAAACTTTCTGAAACTAATGCATTTTAGTTAAAAATAAAAAGGTCTAGCAAGCAACACGTTAATGCCCCAATACAAGGAAAAGCCAGGGTGCAAATGGTGCTGGAAATTCAGTAGGAGACACTCAGTACTAAGCCAGTGCCCAACCGGCATGTTTGCGAGCAATCCCTCATGGTCACTACGGGCCACACATTGCACTTCACATAAAAATAAAGGCATCTTGGTCAAACTCTAACTCAAAACATTACATCCTACTTAAATTTCTAGCGCATATGCAATGACCCTATATCCCTATATGTTAATTTACCAACAAAATGCAGCTACCTCTGACGACAGCAGCTATTAAGCAGAACACTACATAATAACTTAGGGCAGGAAATGTTTGTTCCTTTTAATACATTTGTTAGGTGATCTTATTCTCTGATGCTGGGCTCGGGGTAAGAATATGTACATATAGATTAGATAAAATAAGAGTAACCGACTGAATCTGCAGGTGAAATTTAGGTCCACTGTAATCAACAGAGCTGGAATGTATCCAGGACTCCAGGGTTACTCTCCTTACTTTTGCAAATAGTGCTATGTGGGACCTTCACTGACGATAAATGATCAAGCCTTTGGTTTTATATTTTACTCAAAAGACAGCAGCACCTTTTGACAGCACTAGTACCCCTCCACAACTTATTTAGGCACTAGTCAGAGGAGTATTATGTTACCTACTTTACAGGGATGCTGGGAGGATTAATTGATTAATTAATTTAATTGTAAAGAGCTTTGAGGTCCTTAAGTAAAAGTGCCTATAGACGTGCAAACTTTTTTTTTCTTTCAGTGTTATCTGGTAGTACTTCTGGCATGTACAGTTGTGACTGTTTCTGCACATGTTTACATTAGCAAGTCGCTGGTATATATTAAAGAAGGCTGGCATTGTGTTCTCTAAGCTACAACAAATTGCTTTGCATCCTATTTTATGTGGAAGATTAATCTAATAAATCTTGGCATCCTGAAACATCATTTATACACTTCAGTTAACAGGATTGGCGAATGGAGGGTCATCATTTTGTTGTTTACGAACAGTTCTGGTGGCTGTGACAGTAGTGACATTTAGAAAAAGGGGCACCGCAGCAAGCACCAAGGGAAAGACATTTGATACAGCTTCGGTGTCAGCAGAATTCTGTTGCCAATTTTTTTTTCCACATTACATCCCTTTCACACAATTTGTTTAACTTTTCTTTATAATCCATACAACTGAATTGTGCATCTAAATTTCTCCCATGTGGTCCTTGTCAAGAAATTGGTGTCATTTGAGTATTTAAAACAGGGTACAATTAAACCCTCTGATGAAACATTAGTCATGCAATAGATATAGGATTACTTTCTGCAGAAACAAGCACCACTGCGCTACAGTGTAATGAAGTTGTTCTTCGCAACCATTTCAGGATGTTGTTGTAGCAAATCTACACTTTGGGCTTGCTTTTTAACCGTGCCTCTGGTTTTAAAATACAATGAGATTTAAAGGGTGTGTGTGGAATAACTGGCATCTTACTACCTGTGGATTTCTGAGCAGCAGCAAAATGTAAAACTCATCTAATTACTGCCGAGAGGCCTTGGAGATGATTTCTTGAAACTACTAGGATGCCCAACTGCTTTAAAAAGACCTTGTTTGTCTTGGCTTCTGCATTGAGTTTTGTATCTTTTCTCTTGATTGTCATTGCTATGGGGACCCAAAAGTGGATGACTGGCAAAATCCTTTGTAAAACAGGAGCTGATTTGGTCAACGCCACAGACCCAGAGCTAGTTAAGTTCATTGGAGATATTTACTACGGACTCTTTCGGGGGGGCAAAATACGACAGTGTGGTTTGGGTGGGCGGCGTTCCAAATTCACAAGTAAGTAAAGTTTTGGTTGAATATATAAATAAATTCTAAGAGCATTGTAAGTCCTTTTGTTTGTAGTACCTGTAGAATTGGAATAGTTATTGAACTCATATCTATGGCTCATTTTCCTTGTGGCTTTTATGGTTCTGAAATATGAATGAGAATTTTAAAAAACAAACATTTCGTTATGTTCTTTGGTACAACCTTATATCACTGCATAAGCAGATAAGAAAAATATTCCTTAATTATTATGGGATAGACAGAGTTTCCTTTAAATTCTGTGCTAGGGCCTGTGTATCTCTGTACCACCCTAGGAGGAGTTCTAGGAAGGAACTGTGACTCAGAGCCTCCCCTCCGAGTCAGGATTCTCTTAGAGCTCCTGTTTTACATGGGGGAAGGGAAAGTATGTTGTGTTGGTCAACTATCCTTCCCTTGTGTCCAGCTGACTCCAAAGGCTGTAACATAGAGGGAGGAGCCATGGCTCTGCGTGCTCCTTGACTCTCTCTTCTTCCACCATGCCCAGCTGTTTGTGGGAGGGAATATTGGCATACGGCCCCTGCTCACCCACCTGCAAATGCCTGAGCTCAATATCTGGGTAGATCCAGTTCAGGGGAATGGAAGAAGGGGCAGCTTTATATCCCCTTAGTCTCCAGCTCAATCATGTAGGGCTAATTCAATCCTTAATAAATACAGACTTTCTCATCAGGTTGCTATGCAACCTGAAGGGGAGTGCTATAATTGCACAGTGACTACTGGAATGCATGGATATTATACCAAAAGGGTCTGATCCTATAGTGATTATGCAAACCAAACTCCCATTAAAATTGGTGTGACTCTTCCTTGCTAGGACTGCAACCAGATGGCAGAGTTCTGTAAATGAATACGGTATCAAGATTTCCTTTTTTAAAAAATTCTGAGATCTTTAGTTAGATGCTGTGGGCTAACACCTGGCCTCCCCTCGAGAGATTGCCTATGCTGGGTGTGACTGCCAGGCAGGCACTCCGGAGCCATTTTGCCAGTGTGCAGCATACATGGGTAGAATACCTCAGGAGGCCCTAGAGGACCACACTTAATAAGGACCCTTCTTTCCATTGCTTTAGAAACAAGGTACTGAGCAGACCCCGAAACCCAGTGGCCTCAGAGGACTGTGTGATGGGTTATCTGCCCCAGCCCATGATGAGGATGCACAGGAGCTCTCTTCATCCTCTTTCCCTCCTCCACCGTACAAATCTGCAGGCTTAGTCGAATTTTGCCCTGTATGTTTTGTCCTTATGCCCCCTCCCCTAATAAACTGCTTCATATTAGTGCTCCCAGTTTCACACTGACAGTGTGTGCCACAGAAGGCCCTGCCATGATAATTATTCTCTAATAACAAAGGATACTAGTTTCTGTCTCCACACTGCTCAGGTATCCTCCTACCTCCCCCACTCTCCTTCCCTCTATTGGTCCTGTTCTTCCTCAGGATCCAATTTAGAGCAAAGCCTGTCAGTGTGGTGATTAATTTTTAACCCAATTAACAACCCAAAAATTAAATAATGGAAGCATAAACTTTAAAAAATACACATGCATGAAGAGCACTGAATTTTTCAAAGTAATCCAATCGACTTGCGTCTATGGAGGCATGGACATCTCAGAGAAGTGGAAGACTTGCAAGGGATCCTGCATGTGTTACTTCACATAGAGCCACATCAAACCTAAGGCCAGCGCGGATTGGGATGCTCTGCAAACTTTATACAAAATGTAACTAAAACTTGGCCAGCAGCCCAGCAAAACTAGCTGTTACCTAAACTACAACTGAGCCAAACATAGAAAAGAAAAAGAAGGTGAAAGGGGGAGGCTAAAATGGTCAGTGATATACTGACCCAAATAAAAAGGCCTTAGACCATGCCTGAAAAACAGTCA
The DNA here is from genome assembly GCF_011386835.1 of Chrysemys picta bellii. NCBI lineage: Eukaryota > Metazoa > Chordata > Testudines > Emydidae > Chrysemys > Chrysemys picta. The sequence goes on along the minus strand of NC_088795.1, from coordinate 112,633,307 downwards.
TAGAGGGATTCTGCTGAACAGCTTCTTGATTCTGTAGATGGGGTCCCTAAACAGAGAATGGGGGTTCCCTTGCCTCGTTCAGAGTCAACCTGAAAAAGGAGACTGAGAAAACTCATCTGACCGCAGATACATTGGAGGGAACACAAAGGAAACCTTGGGCCTAGATTATTGAGAGCTTTTTATAGGTTGGGCCTGCGGACATGAACTGGCAGGGCAAGGAGAATGGGACTAGGAGACAGAAAAGGAAAATGGAGGTTGTGGGAGGGACTGGGAGCAAGTGGATGTAGGGAAGACTGAGATTGGATGAGATGTCAAGGGAAACTGGGACTGGCTAGGCAAAGAGACTGAGAACCAGTGGGGCATGGGGAAGGGGAAAGATTTATCTGCTGAGCAACCAGGGAGCAGGGGAGAACTGGTACTGATTAGGGAAAGGAACTGGAACAAGGACACAGAGATTGGATGGAGAAAGATTTGGACTACAAACAAGTGGGGATAGGGTCTGTGGTGGGAGGGGGGCAGTGTCTACATGCCAGGTGGGGATGATAGATCGCATGAGGAGCTGGGAGTGGCTGGGAACTGGGATTAGCTGGGCAAGGAGTTGGGGGAGGGGAGCCTGAGAAGGGGAGTTTGGAGGGGTGGGATTAAGACTTGATGGGCAGGGAGACTGGGTGAGAAGCCTGAGAAATAGCGAATGGGACTGGCTAATTGAGGAGAATGAGACTGAGATGACGAGCCGGGTAGGGAAAAGAAGGGACCGGACTGGGACAGGTTGGAGGGAACAGGGTAGAAAGGGTTATGCTTGAGGAGAATGGGCAGAACAGTCTGGACCCATGGGAGCATGGAATGAGGCAGGGGTCCTATGGAAAAAATAGTATGTGACTCTGTAATTAAAAGCTGTATTATAATACATACACACATGGAGAACAGGCAACCTTAACTGTGACATTTCCTAACTTTTGCATACTGGGCTTTGCAACCTTAATAATGTTCTTTTAACTTTTTGTGTGTAGGTGGTGGTGGTATCAAGACAGAAGTAACTTGTTCATTAGCACTATCTATTGAGACTGCAGTATCATATCTAGCCTGTTTAAGGCAGCCTGGCCTGTAGTGAAGTCTCCTAGGCTTACAGCCTGATTCAGCAAGGCACCTAATCACATTTAGTTGCTGTATAAATTTAATACAGATACATAACTATTAGAAATGAGCTCATGGTACCGGGTTTGGATCTGAGATTGTGTCTACATTTGGAACTAGGTGTATGATTCCCAGCTCATATAGACATAGTTGCCCTAGCTCTAATCAAGCTAGCATGCTAAAAATAATAATGTAGCCAAAGTAGCATGGGGATCAGTGAGCAGTGGCATAGGCTAGCTGCCTTGTGGGCCACAAGGGTGCATAATCTGGGCGGCTAGCCCGTGCTGCTGCTCGCCATTGCCCATGCCACAGCAGCTACACTACTGTTTTTAGCACACTAGCTCAATGACCGCTAGTGTGAATATGTCTACTCGAATTGGGAGATCACACTCCCAGCTCATAGCATAGACATATTCTGTATCTGAATTTCCCCAAAGTTCAGGGGGGTACAGGGTCAAAATTCTGCTCCTCTGATGTAGTGAGCAGATAAATTCATCCCTCATGAACTAACACACCTGTATCTACCCAGATTGATTCCTCCCGTAAATAATGTCCTGTTAATTTGAGTGAAAAGCAGTTTATAGCATCAGTATAATGTGTATCCTGTAATTTTCACAGGAAGATTTATACACTGAATAACTGAATATTTGTTTCTTGCCAGTCTTCCCTCATCTGGTGAAAAAGCTGAATGCAGGCCTTCATGTGATGATTTTAATCTTCCTTTGTGCAGCCATTTCCTTTGCTCTGGTCAGTTTTGGATTCTGCATTCTCAATGCAATAAAAGTTCCATACCGAGCTATTAAAGGTCCAGCAGGTATTTGCCTATGGAATTTACTTGCAGGTAATATAATTTTAAAATAATTTTTACTACCAATCACATTTGAATAAAATGGTAAATGTGTACAAAATAAAAACATCTTCCCCTTGCCATATCTATATTTCTCCTTGGCTTATATACTTGTGTGCAAAAATAGAGTTAGCACTGAATTTCCCTATATTAGAATAAAACTATTAGAAGGCATTTCAGCCTTAAGCATATAGTAGATTGTTTTGTATGAACAGGGAATTCACATATATAGCCTCAATATCACATACAAGAGAACTTTAATAGAAACATAACATTGGTGCAATGCTTGGTCACCTAACTAATAAAGGCCCCAGTTCAGGAAAGCACTTAGGCACATCCTTAAATCCATCCTTAATCTGGATAGCACTTAATTATGTGTTTAACTTTAAGCATGTGCTTAAATCATATTTTTGTGAATCACAGCCAAAATGTCTGACTTGTTTTGAAAATGATTAATTATTTTTTTCATTCTGTTGCAGGAGGCTTTACAGCACTGGCAGTCACTAGCTTTATAGCTGCTGTTAAACTTCATCACCTCACAGAAAGAATTGCCAATTTCCAGGAAAATGTCTTTCAGTTTGTAATTTTGGAAGAACAGTATGAAAGCTCCATTTGGCTTTGTGTGGCTAGTGCTACATCTCATGTAGTAAATTTGTTGCTAATAGCCATAAGTGGGGTTCATTTCCCTGAATTCAAGACTAAAACCGAAGAAGCGACTGTTACAGCAGAAGATATCATGTACTGATAACCTTCACCTCCATAAAACTAGTTCTACAAAGTGAACTCTCATGATAAGAACAGCTCCTTGGTTCTGCAACTTTTGAACTGGATGGCGATTGTTGCTGTCATGGACAGTAAAACTGCCACTTGCAGAAATATACAGTATATTTGAGGCCAGTTGTCAGTACCAGCAATTAATATTCATGCAAGGAAGACAAACTATAGAAACCTCATAATTGAAAAACTAACCAATATGGACAACAATAAAGTTATTTTCTAGAATATTTTTCATCTTAAATATTTTACATATCAGAGTTAAAGTATGTTTTCACCAAAACCAAAAAGTGAACTATAGGTAAGGAAGAGAATACATAAATCGCAATACTTCGGCCTTTAATTTACTAGAACGCATTTTTATTTCAAAGCAGGAAGAACAGACACAGGATTTAAGGTTTTATCCAGAGTTGCAAGCTATTTCCTCAGAATTCTCTAGAAAATCTGAGAGGGCCAAGTACACCTTGTTTATTGATGTGCTACAGAACTGGAAAAAGCAACAGAGGGTCCTGTGGCACCTTTAAGACTAACAGAAGTATTGGGAGCATAAGCTTTCGTGGGTAAGAGCATCTGAAGAAGTGAAGTTCTTACCCACGAAAGTTTATGCTCCCAATACTTCTGTTAGTCTTAAAGGTGCCACAGGACCCTCTGTTGCTTTTTACAGATTCAGACTAACATGGCTACCCCTCTGATACTTGAGAACTGGAAAAGTAAACTCCATTACCTGGAAAACTGAAATGTAAGGGAAAGCACCAAGAACTTGTGGAAAGATTTAGAAACTTAGAAACAAATATCAAAAGCTAGACTCTAGAGAAGTGGAAAGAAGAAGAATATGGAATATTATAATAAGAATATTCTTAGGGAAGAATAATAGCATCTAAGAAAAGTGAAGAGCTGGAAAGTGAAGAGTTCTCTAGCCAATGATGGGCAAAATGTTTGTACACAGACGCTAAATAATATTAGGATTGTTATGATAACCTGAAGATTCATATTCTGATAGACTTATGGTCCTCGGGCCTCTGCCAATTCTTGTTTTTATCTGAAATTAAGTACAAAATGTTGTCTGATGAAACAGTATTAAAATGAAAAAGTGTTATACTAAAATGGTTAGATGTGTGGAAAAGTTTGTTTGTGTGAAATACCAGCACTACCACAAGCATTTAATCAACTGAGTCACAACTGATGCGTCATAAACTGAAAATCATCAAGCCTTAAAGTGAACATGAGACTTCTTGAGTTTAACTATCATAGTGAAACAAAATAGATTCCTAAACTATTTATAGATGACAGTTACAGAAAATTGGATGTAAAGAATTTATTTGAATTCATGAAAAACTCTTTTGGTAAAGCTACCATCCCAAATTGATTCTTAAAACACATTTTATTTGTAGTCATCTGATTAATGGAAAACTGCTATATTTTGTAAATTGCAAATACAAATCTTTATTTTAGTCAAAGCCCCTATCAAAAGAGGTATGAAAATCTTTTAGAAGAAAGATCTGAATAGTTCTTATACTGCTGCAGGATATTTTAAGAAAATGTTTCATTTTTATATGAAAATCCCTCTACACTGAAAAAATAATTTTAAAAGCCAAGGTCAACACTTTCAAACTTGGGTACTTGCATTTAGGTAAAATTCTGTATCTGATTCCAGACAGAGCAGCTGGAAACTCATTCCATAAGCATTCAAAAAATTCACCCATAAAGATTACAAAATAGCAGGATAAGGAAAGCAGCGGGAATTTTCAGTGCTTTTGGAGCGCTATTATCATCAGCTTTGCATGAGTGAGAAGCTAGAGTCAATAAAGGAGATGTTTCCTAACCCATAAGCTATAACAGCCAATTTTGTCCTGTATTTGTTTGACTTTTGTTGACTTTCCTTCCTTGAGTCCAGAGACCAGGGGTTGACAACCTTTCAGAAGTGGTGTGCCGAGTCTTCATTTATTCACTCTAATTTAAGGTTTCGCGTGCCAGTAATACATTTTAACGTTTTTAGAAGGTCTTTCTCTATAAGTCTATATTATATAACTAAACTATTGTTGTATGTAAAGTAATTAAGGTTTTTAAAATGTTTAAGAAGCTTCATTTAAAATTAAGTTAAAATGCAGAGCCCCCGGTACTGGTGGCCAGGACCTGGGCAATGTGAGTGCCACTGAAAATCAGCTCATGTGCCGTCTTTGACACCTGTGCCATAAGTTGCCTATCCCTGGTCCAGACTATGGTGAGGAGGCAATATAAGGAGCCGAACTGCAGAAATCCAACCCACAATGTGAATATGACTTATATCTTAACAGCCCACTCTTGTCTATCAGTGCCCTCTGGAAGAACTCCTCATTAGTGTTCCCACCTTACCCTCACCTCCCAAAACAATTCTGGCTGGTCCTGAATCTTGGGCATCTGGGCTCTGCTTTACTACATAATTGCAGACCCCCCTAGTGCTGCTGTAGTTAAGACTGAATTTAAGCACAAACTTAACTGCAAAACTTCTTTCCAGGTTGAAGCTTGGTACCCAGCACAAGGCCTTACAATGCAGCACTTATTTATTTTTAGTCAAAGAATTTAGTGTAAAATGAAATATTTGTCAAATTACAATGCTGTTCTGTGAACATGTAACTTAAAAGCGGCTTTGATACAGAAACAATAAAATCATGGCAAGTAATTTATCCATAACTACCTTTAACTGCCTTAAGGAACTGAAAAAGGAAAGGCACTTAGAGATATTTAATTTTGAGAAATAGCTATAAAAGTGTATGGGAGCTACTTTTCATGAGGATTTTTACCACTTATTCCAACACATTTTAAAAACTGCTGACATAGTGCATGGTCCTGAAAACCCTTACTCACGTGAGTAATCTACATGGGGACTACACACCTGAGTAAGGATTACTGATCAGAGTGAATGTTCGTTGGACTAGGCTCGCAAATTGATCAAAGTGGCTCTAAAGGTACCATTAGGAGCCATTGTGTAAATAAGACTAGAGAAGATGGCTCAGAAGATTGGTATAACAACCTTTTACTTCTCGGTCACCAGTTCAAATTCAGCCAACATCACACATACAAAAATTGATGCAACATTTTGCAATAATAGTCCAAAATGATATCACTTACAATAGGTTCATGGCTATCACTCTAGAAGACTGTAGTACTGTTTGCACAGTGTGTAGTGTGATCAACTATCATTATCATCTGATGACTGGGAAATGAGTTGGTAACCTGAGTTTTGTTCCTGATAGACAAGTGCTTGTATCACAAAAACTACCATGACAGCTGATACCCTTAGAGGAAGTCACCTGGACTGAACAGATTTGCAGGCTGAATTAGCCTTTCACCCCCAGAGGTCATCTCCCCAAAATACGGTTGAGACATGTTGACAGGAAAGGGTGGAGGACACTTGCATTTTAGCTGTCTGTACTGTAATGTTCTGTAAAATCCAAATTCTGATTACAGTTAATGGTGTGCAAATACAGAATAACTCCCCATTGATTTAAGTGGGTTATTTTGGATTTAAATTGGTATAAATGATAAGAGAATTTGACCATAACCTCAGTCAGTTCAGATGCTGAGGGTTCATTAGCATTTTGTGTTTTTAAATGTCCCTTATTACTAGTGTAACATCCTACACACATATCCTTGTGCTTTCAAATGATTTTTGTCATAAGGACTCATTCAGTTGTCAACAAATACTGCTATTACTTTAGTTCACAGATTTACATTTAGCTTTATACTCCCTAGTATGAATAATACTACTGTACTAGAATTACTCCACTCTTCTGGCTTAAAGCCCTTTTAGAGCCTTCACACATTACTAATATTTGCCAGTGATTCGTATTAGTGATTACAATTACTAGTGACTGAACCTATAACCTTAACTAAACAAGACTAGCAGTCTGCTACAATTATAGATGGGACTGGTAGCACTATCTATTTTAAGGTTGCCCAACACTTCCTAATTATAAGACCCTGTTTTCAGTTACCAAACTTTGTTTGGTCAGAAATATTCAATGTCAGGAATCTGCCTCAAGCTGGTTACTATTATCATTATTTGTAAATTTTAGCCAAAATGGTTTGTTGTTTCCAAGAATGAAGTTGTGGGAAAATATGTTGTTTTGCTCATGTTAAAAATTATTCTGGCAGCCTTTTCTTGAGAAGCTTTAGAGCAGTGGTGACAGCAAAATGACTGACCAAGTATTCTACAATTGGTTAATAACATAATAAATGCATCCTGATTGGTTAATAATTAAATCAGTGTTCTAATATCATGTGATGCAACGAGCCGCAGGAGACATATTAAAGAGCCATTTGTGGCTCCCGAGCTTCAGTCTGAGTATCACTGCTCTAGAGCTTTGGAGTATGAAATTTGGGTAGGGTGTTAGCTTTATTCCAGGAATGTGTCTTTTGCTGTCTCCATGACAATCTGTCCATATTTGGCCAAGTTATAACCCTTTGAAAAATTGCAGTTCACCCGTGCTCAGAGATTTCTTAGATTCTAGCAGTTACATTCAACTGAAGATTCTGTCTGCACTGGGCATGCTCTAGCTAGGGGCTGAGCACAAATTTCTTGCAATTGCAGCTCTGCACTGCTGCAGAGTGTACTGGGTTTGGGCACCTGAACAGAGAGCCAGTCTCTCCTCATCTATCAGTCATCCTGCTGCTGGGCTTAGGAGTGTGGCAGAGGAAACTGCCTTATTCAAATACAGAGGGGTGGTATCTGTGGGGGGAGAAGGGAACTGGGACTGGGAGTTGGCATAGGGGAGACTGGGAATGGCTGGGCAAGGCAATTCTGACCGGAAACTGGGGAGAGCAATGGAAGAGGGGGACTGGGAGCCATAAAGTGGGGAATGACTGAGACCAGATGAGGAGTGGGGGGAAACTGGGACTTACTGGGCAAGGAGACTGGGAGTGAGAACCAGTAGGGCAGAGGGAAGGGGGTGAAGGGAGACAAATCTGACAAGAAGTGGGTGTCCATGGGGAGAACTGGGACTGGAGGCACAAAGAGGCTTGGACAAGGAGCTGGGAGGGGGAGGCTGAGGGATACTGAGACTGGATGAGTAGCCCAGGGAAGGACTTTAGGACAGGGAGTCAATGGAGAATGTGGGTGGTGAGGGGAGCCTGGAAGCCAGGATAGGAGAGAGATAATTGGATTGAGACAGCAGGTAAGGAAACTGGGACTGGCTGGGCAATGTGACTGGAGCGAAGAAATGGTGAGGGGACGGACTGGGCCTGGGAGTCCAGAAGGGTGAGACTAGGACTTGTTGGGCAAGGAGAGTGGAATGAGAAGCCTGAGAAATAGAGACTGGGACTTGCTAAGTGAGGAGAATGGGACTAGGACAAGGAGCCAGGAGTGCGGAAGAGACAGGATGGGGATACAGACAGGTTGGAGGGAACAGCACAGAAGGGATCAAGCTTGGGGAGAATATGCAGAAGAGTCTGTGCCCATGAGGGCACACTTCCCTCCAGTGCCTGGTATGGTACCCAAGATCACTGAGCCTCACCATTTCTCTGCTATCAGCAAATATCTGTGAAACCCACTGACAAAGTGTCCCATCTCCCCTATGGACAAGGGGGCCCAATTAAGGTTGCATAGTCAACCATACTGATGGCATTTCCCAACTTTTGAATGCTTGACTTTGCACCCTGGATAGTGTTCTTTTAATGTAGTTTGTGTGTGTGTGTAAGTGTACAGCAGTTGTGACTTCCAAGCTTTTCATTTTACCAAACTTAAGCTAGATCCTTGGCCTTACTAAGGCCTTTGCACTACCTTTAAAAATCTCCCTCAAAGAGCCAAATTCCAGCCAGTGCAAGTGATGATTGTGCCCGTTGCCTGCTGTTTTCCATTCAACTGCAGTCAGATTGGGTTGCTCCAGATCCAAATGTCATGGTCACTGAAGATCCACTGCAGGTTAGAGTATCTACACAATGGAAGGTGGACAGCTGGGCATGATGAAGCCTAGCATAGAGGCTCATTAGTTGAGAGTCAGGAGTCTAGTGCGGCAATCACAAAAGCCTGAAGTACTTCTAGTTGTAGTACAGTACTTGTGCACAGGCCAGTGGCTGGGAGCTGTCATTTTGTGTAGATTTTTCTGCTCACTACTAATTTCTTTACAAAAAGAAGAAAAAGACGAAGTATCACTTACTATTCATTGATGGCCACTTTGCCCAGACCAAAGTTGGTCAGAGAATGAAAATATAAGCTTAAGTGTGGCATGTCAGTTTTAGAGGGCTGAACATCACTCTTGCGTTTTGAAGAAATGCAAAGATGTGGCAACTAAAAATGGCTGAAACAACGTTTCTATACAAAAGGCAGGTTTCTGAGTGATGCGGAACATTCGGTTTTATGTATGGTCAAATGTGCTATTAGGAAAAGGGAGAGCTTAACTTGCTCTTTTGCCCTTTTTAAATTAACATTATTGATTCTATTTTTGACAGAGGTGTACATATGAATTGAGAAAAGTGAATCCAATTACTCTACTGTGTTGCTAATATGGATGATGGAGTGACGCTTCTCCAGACAATGTATAACAAAGATAAAGTGATGCACCGTGGTGCACGGTTAGCAGAATATTTAAGCCATGACCGTGCAAGATTCTAAGTGTTGTATATGCTCGATCATAAGCCAGTTCGTTTATAAGCCGACCCCCACAAGATGGATAAGTAAAAATGGAATTTTTTTATGACCCATTCATAAGCCGACCCTATAATTCAGGGGTCAGCAAACTTTGGCTCCCGGGCCATCAGGATAAGCCGCTGGCGGGCCGAGATGGTTTGTTTACCTCGAGCGTCCGCAGGCACGGAGGTAAACCTAAGTAAACAAAGTGTCCAGGTGCACCAGTGGCTTACCCTGATGGGCCGGGACAGCAACTAGTGGGGAAATTTTTTTGGGGGGGGGAGGGGGGAAGAAAAGCTGGGGGTCAAGAGAGTAACCCCTGTGACCACCCCCCACATGACCCCACCCCCTAGCCCGGGACCCCCACACTCTCCCCATTCCATCCCTTCCTACCTTAGCTGGGGCAGGCCAGGTGAGGATGTCTCTGGCCTGGCCAGAGCTTCTCCGGCAGGCTGGGCAACGCGGCCACAGCCTGCTCCGGCGGGCCAGACCAGGTGGCGTGGTTGCAGCCTGCTCTGGCGGGTGGGGCCGGGCGGCGGGGCCGTAGCGTGCTCCGGCGGGTGGGGCCGGGCAGCGCAGCTGCAGCCTGCCAGCCCCGGAGCCGCAGCTGCTTTGGAGGCTGGGGGGGAGAGCAGCGTGGCCAGAAGCGGAGAGACTCTGGCCCTGCCTCTTCCCTTCTGGCTCTGCTGGGTGTGCTGTCTCTCCTTGCTCCCTCTGTTGCGGGGGGGGGGGGGAGAGAAGGGCTGTGTCTCCCTCTCCATACCCGTTCATAAGATGACCCCTTTCTCTGATGCTTCCCTTTTTTCTAAAAAAATTTGGCTTATGAACGAGTGTATATGGTATATCCAGCAAAGTAATGAGTGCCCTCAGCCCACATTGACAGTACTCAGTGCCTTCCAAGATCAGACAAACCTATTAAGAGTCTTTCTCCATACTACATAACAAACTTTTCTTGTGCATAGTAATGATGACATTTATTGCTTTTGGTAATAAAGTGTTGTTATCCCTTACTTTCCTAAACTACAGCATTACACTGGCATCTAAAGGACACTTATTTAGGTGTCTAATGAAGATATAGGAGCTTAACCTGAAGCAAATTTTCTTTGAAATCTTGGACTTGATGTAGAGAACTATCTGCTTTATTCAGACATCTATTTTAGTTAGACCTCTGTAGAGAAGATATTACAAACTCCAGCGTCGTGCCCTTCCATGTACTGGATATGGTCTAAAGACTAGGAAGGATTCTTTGAGGGCTCTCTCAACTTTGGAACAATAAAAATCCTAGTCAGGAACAGGGAGGGGAGCAGTGGGGAGGGGGATAATATTTCCAGAACATTACAGAGAGATACAAGTAACATGGTTCCTCTTTCAGCACACTCAATCATTTTCACACACTTGGAAAAATGAGCCACAGAGTTTGTATGTATGTAACCCACTGGTGACTGAATGTTACAGGCCCCTTGCTCTCTGCTGATCCACAGAGAATATGAATTATTACAGCCTCAGCTACAGAGCCTTAATTTTTTAGCTCAAGATATAACAGCTGATGGTTTTAGCTCTGGAGCTCCTCAATTAAATTCCTGGTGTGCTGGCCAGGAGGGTAGAACATAACATATAAGAACATAAGAACAGCCACACTGGATCAGACCAAACGTCCATCTAACCCAGTATCCTGTCTTCCAACAATGGCCAATGCCAGGTGCTTCAAAGGGAATGAACAGAACAGGTAATTATCAAGTGATCCATCCCATCGCCCATTCCCAGTTCTGGCCATCCCATATACAGGAACCAATAAAACCTATGTAGCTATACATACTATTCCTAAGGCTAAGATTTTGTCACGGTTATTTTTAGTATAGTCACGGACAGGTCACAGGTTCTGTGAATTTTTGTGTATTGCCTGTGACCTGTCCGTGACTTTACTAAAAATAACCGGGGGGCAGGGCTAGGTGAAGGGGTGGAATGGAGTCCCATGGAGGTGGCGGGAGAATGACAGGCTGAGCTCCTCACCATGGCGGGTGGCACAACCCCAGCTCCAGCAACCGCAGTGGGGTGGTGCAGCCCCAGGTGGCGCGCAGCCCCCTCCCCCACAATTGGCCGCAGCTGCGTGACGGTGGTGCACAGCCCTTGCTGCAGCCCCCACCAAGCCCCGGCTGCAGCCAGGGGAGGAGTGCATGGTCCTCAGAAGCTGTGAGGGGGGCGCTTGGCCCCTGCTGCAGCCACCAGGCAGTGGCACGCAGCCCCGGCTGCAGCCCCCACCAAGCCCGGGACACCGTGGGGCTGGAGTTGCAGGGTCCTGGTTCCAGCCCCAGTTGCAGGTCAGGAGCACACAGTCCTTCCTGAAGCCCTAGATGTCACAGAGGTTGGGTATAGTCATGGAATCCATGACTACCATGACCTCCGTGACTAAATCGTAACCTTAACTATGACTCCCTCCAATGGCCGGCTCATGCCCTTAAATGTTTGTTTTTAGCTATAGCCCTCCCAAAAATAAATAACTATTTCAAATGTTACCACCTTGTTGATTTTCAAATGATATATTGTGCTGCAACTGTCATAACTATAAAGGGAAGGGTAACAGCTGTCCTGTGTACAGTACTATAAAATCCCTCCTGGACAGAGACTCCAAAATCCTTTTCCCTGTAAAGGGTTAAGAAGCTTAGGTAACCTGGCTGGCATCTGACCCAAAGGACCAATAAGGGGACAAGATACTTTCAAATCTTGGGGGGGGGGGGGGGAGGCTTTTGTTTGTGCTCTTTGTTTGGGAGTTCATTCGCTCTTGGGACTGAGAGGGACCAGACATCAATCCAGGTTCTCCACATCTTTCTAAACAAGTCTCTCCTATTTCAAACTTGTAAGTAAATAGCCAGGCAAGGCATCTTAGTTTTACTTTGTTTTCTCAACTTGCAAATGTACCTTTTACTAGAGTGTTTATCTTTGTTTGCTGTACTTTGAACCTAAGACTAGAGGGGAGTCCTCTGAGCTTTTTAAGTTTGATTACCCTGTAAAGTTATTTTCCATACTGATTTTACAGAGATGATTTTTACCTTTTTCTTTAATTAAAAGCCTTCTTTTTAAGAACCTAATTGATTTTTCCTTGTTTTTAGATCCAAGGGGGTTGGATCTGTATTCACCAGGATTTCTCAAGGCTTCCCAGGGAAGGGAATTAGCTTTGAGATGGTGGCAGCGGACCAGAGCTAAGCTGGTAGTTAAGCTTAGAAGTCTTCATGTAGGCCCCCACATTGTACCCTAAAGTTCAAAGTGGGGATACAGCCTTGACAGCAACTGTTTAAAATATAATTTAAAAAGGTGATAAGGAAGATTGTTTGTAGACCCATTCTTGCTGAGTGACACCAGGTTAGATATCACACAACATGTCTGAATCTTGATACAATTCTATACCACTTAGTAATGCTGCATCATCTTATTTAAAATGCTTCCTAGCATTTAGTGGAAAAACTGCACAGTTAGGTGAGAGAAGAAATTATGGATACGCCAGCCATTTCAAAGTGTACTTTAAATATAGCAGTGTAAGTTCAGTTACAGGAATCTGGAAAAGGAAAATGATTTTTTGCTTCGCTCAGCAGCTCAAGGTCTCAGATTCTTGTGCTTAGCAGTCAACCATTCTTCATTTCTCAAAGATTTTCCAGATCATTTGGCATTAAAATGTAATTCATATGAAGTCCTACTGAAATGCTATGTTCTAGTGTACATGCTAACAATCCAATAAATGTCAACATACCCAATGTAGTTCCTTTATGACTAGTACTTTTGCTATAACAACATCACAAATCCACTTCTGTTCAGAATATATAGGGTACACTCATGAGTAGATTTTGCAAGAAATCTTACAACAGTCATTCTCACTAATCTTAAATTTTCAGTTATTACCTTTTTTTTCTGTTCATCTCTGAGATTTACATTTTCTTCACTCAGAACCTAACCTCTCTCTCTAAACATATATACTATGCTCTTAACTGTGGTATCTGAGCAGTTTATGGCCTGATCCTGCAAACATGCACATAACTTTATCTATGAGTGAGTAGTCCTATTGATGCAATTCATGTAAAATCACAGCCAGAAATGCCAAATAGAAATAATTCAAAAGACTAATTAACCAAATAAAACAAATCAAGAAAGCTTATCATATGCCACGAAAAACATAATCCTGTACTGAGAATTCTTTTCATCCCAATGAAATGCAATTTACAAAACAGGATGGCTTTTAATGTGACCGTAAAACATACATTACAACTATATGCTTTTAAAAAGCTTATAGTAAGCAAATGGAGAAAATATTTTAATAACGTTCATCTCGAACAGTACTTTTTACTACTATGAATGAATGCATCGAACCACTATCCACTAGAGGGCAACTATCCACTTTTTCTATGCAAGATGTACTGCATACTAATATGGCTACAGCAAATTTAACACTGTGATCTCTATGGTGCTGGATTGATTTAACTGTTTCTGAATGAGACATAAAACCATGATCTAGCAACTTGTCCTTAATGATCCCCTTATTTCAGGCATTTCCTAACTCTTGAGTGCTGACTTTGCAACCTTAACCATGTCCTTTTAATGACAGGTTTCAGAGTAGGAGCCGTGTTAGTCTGTATCCGCAAAAAGAAGAACAGGAGTACTTGTGGCACCTTAGAGACTAACAAATTTATTAGAGCATAAGCTTTCGTGGACTACAGATACAGACAGACATCATCTTTCCGAAGAAGTGGGCTGTAGTCCACAAAAGCTTATGCTCTAATAAATTTGTTAGTCTCTAAGGTGCCACAAGTACCCATGTCCTTTTAAGGTAGTCTTTGTGTGTGATTTTATATACAAATGACCCCGAGCCACATAGTCCAGCTCCAAATCCAGATGTTCCCAAAGTCTGGGGTGGTAGGGGGAAGGAAAACAGGGGGACAGCAGTTCAGACGAGATTGTCTCTGCACCCGCAGATATTGAACACCGCAGCACAACAAAACCAAGAGCCACTCATTAGCCACGAGGCTGCTCCTGCCTCCTTCTGCAGGAGTCAACCAGACCCTCGCGCCTGGCTACCCCGTGCGCCAGAAACACACCACTCCCGACTTCCCCAGTGAGCCAGGCCTGTCCCCACTGCTCCTGGGCTTTCCCGGGAGCCCCAGGCTAAGGCCCGGCCCCCGAAGCACGCGGCGTGCGCCGAGGTCAGAGGGGCGGGACACGCTCTCTCCTTCCTTCCCTGCCTGCCTGCTGCGGCCGGGGACGCGCGCTGCCGCCGGGCTGGTCATGCTGCTGCTGCCGCCGCTGAGGAGGCTCGTTCGCCGCAGCCTCGGCAGGGCTCCCCCTTTCTCCTGCTGCTGGTCCCGCCAGGGGCCTTCCCCCGCCCCGCGGGGCTACAGCAGCAGCGCGGGGTGCAAGGTAAAGGGTGCGAGGCTGAGGGCCGTGCATGGAGGGGAGCGGAGTGACTGGCTGCAGACAGGCGCTGTCCTGGCCACGCGTGTCTGTGTCCGAGGGTGGAAATGCCAGCGGCAGGGCGGACACCCGAGGGGCGGGGCTCGGACAGGGGTGGGTCGGGGAGACGGTAGCTGGGTTGTCCCCGACAGTCGCCCTTGTCTGTGAAGACTGGCCAGGCTGCCCATTAAGTGTCATCATCCCCCGGCTTTTCCCGGCCCTCTTCACTCGCTGGTTTAGCTGCTGCCCCGCACTCACACGCCCCCCCCGCACGTGCGCTGGGGTAGTTGCATGGAAGTCCTTGCGAGTGTCGTGCTTAGAGTTAAACCTCTGGCTTTGTGGGATTGGGGCCAGAGTCAGCACCTGGGACGTCCTGAAGTTCTAGAAAGATTTGTTAGGGTTCTGTAGGTTGGCAGCTGATCTTCGACCGGCTGCCAATGCAGAGCCCTCCTGCACGTGATTTCCTCTCGTTTGGTGGTTTTGTTTCCTTCTCAGTGCACCTGATAATGTCCTTGACCGTGACTCAGTCTCAAACAATGTAACTTTTTCATTTTTTCAAGATGTGCCTGTTCAGAGATAATGTTAATTAACAAACAAAATAGCCTGTATTTTAAATCTGTGTCTGGAAACTTCATTTTTATACATAATGAACCAGATTTTTAAAGGTATTGAGGGTGCCAAAATTCAGGTAGGTGCTTAGTAGGATTTTATAAAGCACCTGCCAATCTGTATCCCTACTTACCTAAATACCTTTAAAAAGCAGCACAATGATCTGAAGCATGGCATTATTCATATTATATCTCTTTCTTTCTCCTGTTTAAAGAATGTTACTTTTGGTCTGGGCTTGTATCCTGATTTATCTAATCATGACTTTATACTTTAGACTCTAGATTATTTAATAAAGTGAGTTCACTAAACCTATTTCATACAGTATTATGGTTATGTTCAGAAACATTTATCAAATCTCAATATATATTATTTAGAAAAATAGTATCTTGCATTAGTGTACTTTTTGTTTTTTTAAAGGGCCTTGTCTTAGGAGTCTATGCAAAAGAAAAAGAAGAGGCGGTTCCTCAGTTTACTAATGCCGGAGAGACTTTTGATAGACTTATATCTGGAAAGCTGACGGAGTTATTGTCTATGTAAGTGTTTAGATCAGTTTCTTATATTTTTTAAGATATTGTAAACACAGAAAATACATCTTTATTGATTGTTCTACTTTGCAGCCATACCACCTCATGCATTGACATTCATATCTACTGACTTAACCCAATTCTGTTTAGCCAGAATCAGATAAGGGGACCTCTAATGAAAAAACAGTGCAGCAGGCAGTGGAGATGGTGATTCTGTAGGTGGTATGTTTCCCTTTGAATCTATTCTTAGCCAGTGCCCCTGTGTTAAGTTAAGGGATATTGCATGATTGGAGAATAAAATTATTACCACAAAAATCAGGATCTCTGTTTTAAAAGAGCTCATGGCACTTTTTTGTGTTCTAGATCTGGGCCTCCTTTGAAGAAAGGCAAAACACGCCTATTTCATGGCTTGCATCAGGTATGAATCTTGAATTTTTGTAAGTATAACGACGACTGGGTGGCTTGAATTTGAGTCTTCGCATTATTCCTTATTATAAGCTTATTCTGGGTGCAGCATATTATTTCAGCAGAATGTTATACTCTCTCATTAAATACTGTGGTGTTTGAATTTAATGTGTTGCTATACTGTGGTTTTTCTAAGATTTCAAAAAAATACTTTTAGTGATTTTTGCCTTCTCTATCTAAGTTCCTTTACAAGGGCCCAATCCAGCCCACAGAGTCAATGGAAAGACTCCCATGGATTTCACTGAAGATTAGATCAGGTCCCAAAATCCCAATTCTGTAGCATGCGGCACTGCCATTAAAGTAAGTAGGGATTCCTTGCATGAAAAGGCTGCAGAATTGGACCCTACGCAATTCTCTCCCAAGAGCATGAAAAAGTGATAAAAAGAAGACCGTTCAAATCACTGTTGGCTGGAGCCGGGCTGGAAAGCTTGCACTAGCTGCAGTCTCTTGTGAGCTGGATGTTGCGCGGTGCAGCAGTTTGAAAACTGATTATTATAAACTGTAGCAGAGGGGTATCTGTGTTAGTCTGTATCCACAAAAACAACAAAGAGTCTGGTGACACCTGAAAGACGAAAAGATTTATTTGGACATAAGCTTTTGTGGATCTGAAGAAGTGTTTTTTTACCCACGAAAGCTTATGCCCAAATAAATCTGTTAGTCTTTAAGGTGCCACCGGACTCCTCATTGTTGTTATAAACTGAAAGAGCATAGTTTTTGTAATAGAGGTGTGAGGAGACCTCAAGTTGAATGTTCTCTTAACTTTATCCCACTCAGGAGGAGTGGGGATCCCTCCACCTCTATATCTTTATGGATGGAGACACATTTTAAATAATTTTTCAGTGCATAGCAGCACTAGAAAGAGCTCTCAGCAGTGGTAAGGTGCAGAAAGACAGTTTGCCCTTTTGAGACCTTTTTCTTCTTTCTCTCTGTAGTGCTCAAGAGGTAGGGGTATGTGTGCAGAATATCAGTTAGCCAGTGGCCTGCTGCCCTTGAGTTGTGGAACAGCCACAATGGTAAATACCCTTGCTCAGGATGGAGGCATCCTGCCATGCCGTGTAGACTAATAGGTGGGGACAGGCTGAAAAGTGCACAGACCTTGTCATGTTATACTGAACATAAAGCCCTAACCAATAAGAACAGTCCTATTACTTAGGTTGCTTTTTGAGGCAGACACCAACTTCTCAGTGTGTGTGTGTGTGTGTGTGTGTGTGTGTGTGTACAGGGCGTAGCACAATGGGACCCTGACTGGGTCCTCTAGGCACCACAATAATACACATAAATGTTAACAATTAGATAACAGTGAAGTTGTCCATCTGCTTATGCAAGATTACTGAGAGGTAGAGATGAGCATATCATAATATGCTAATGATAATGGATGTATTTTCATGTTATGTTTGCCTTCATTTAAAAAGAATGCTCTTTATCATTGATATTAACCTTCCATCATGGCAATCAGAGTGAAGAAATTAAATCTGCTTGTGTGTTGGTTTTGCACAGGATTTTCCAAGTGTTGTAGTTGTCGGCTTGGGTAAGAAGGCTGCTGGAGTAAATGATCAAGAAAACTGGAATGAGGACAAAGAAAATATTCGGACAGCTGTTGCAGGTTAACTTGTTTTCATTTAATATTTGTTCCTTTTGCAAGTATTTGATCTATTGAAGCCCTGCTGTAATGTGATACATTCCATTTTTGGTGAAACACATGAGCTTAAATCAAACAGGCCATAACACATTTTGTTTTAAAGCATAAGACCTAATGTATGGCTTGGAAAATTCACTCACTGCTGACAAGTGGGAAGGTTTCCCTGGTGAGAAAAGGGCCTAGGTCTTTAATTTTTTGCAGAATATATATTTTCCATGTTTTTAAACAAAATCCAACCCTCCCCTCCTCCCAACCCCCAAACTATAGCCTTATGGTTGTGGAGATAACCTTCCAAATATGAATCAATGCAGAGTAGAGTCTTCCTAAGACTAGAGTTGTTTGTCTGCAGAATCTGCTTCTCATAGCTTTCCCACCTAGCAAGAAATTGAAAAGACCCGTGTCACTTTCACTTCACCATGTGAGGATCAGTGAAATTGACAAGATTATAACCATGCTAAGTGTGCCCCTAATCTGTGCACATATGACAACCTTAAATATTTCCTGTTGTTGCTTAGGTGGTAATTAAGATTTTGATATCCTTGACAATATAACATGATATATTATGTGTTTCATCATCAGAGAATCGTAGGACTGGAAGGGACCTCAAGAGGTCATGTAGTCCAGTCCCCTGCATTCATGGCAGGACTAGGTATTAACTAGACCATTCCTGACAGGTGTTTGTCTAACCTGCTCTTAAATATCTCCTGTAACGGAGATTCCACAACCTCCCTAGGAAAATTTATTCCCACGCTTAACCACCCTGACAATTTTTCCAAATGTCTGACCTAAACTGCCCTTGATGCAATTTAAGCTTATTGCTCCTTGTCCTTTCCTCAGAGGTTAAGGAGAAAATTTTTTCTCCCTCCTCCTTGTAAATACCTTTTATGTACTTGTTATCATGGCCCCCTTCAGTCTTCTCTTGTCCAGACTAAGCAAACCCAATTTTTTCAATCTTTCCTCATAAGTCATGTTTTCTAGACCTTTAATCATTTTTGTTGCTCTTCTCTGGACTTTCTCCAATTTGTCCACATCTTTCCTGAGATGTGGCACCCAGAACTGGACACAATACTCCAGTTGAGGCCTAGTGAGCGCAGAGTAGAGTGGAAGAATTACTTTTTGTGTCTTGCTTACAACACTTTTGCTAACAAATCACAAAATATTTGCTTTTTTTGCAACAGCGTTACATGGTTGACTCATATTTAGCTTATGGTCCACTATAACCCCCAGATTCCTTTCTGCAGTACTCCTTCCTAGGCAGTCATTTCCCATTTTGTATGTGTGCAACTGATTGTTCCTTCCTAAGTGGAGTACTTTGCATTTGTCCTTATTGAATTTCATCCTATTTTCTTCAGACCATTTCTCCAGTTTGTCCAGATCATTTTGAATTTTAATCCTATTCTCCAAAGTACTTGCAATCCCTCCCAGCTTGGTATCATCCACAAACTTTGTAAGTGCACTCTCTATGCCATTCTTCAAATCGTTGATGAAGATATTGAAGAAGAACCAGATCCAGAACTGATTCCTGCAGGACTCCACTTGATATGTCCTTTCAGTTTGACTGTGAACCACTGATAACTACTCTTTGGGAATGGTTTTCCAACCAGTTATGCACCCACCTTATAGTAGCTCCATTTAGGTTGTATTTCCCTAATTTGTTTATGAGACGCTCATGTGAGATAGCCTTATTAAATTCAAGATAAACCACATCTACTGCTTCCCCCATCCACAAGGCTTGTTACCGTGTCAGAGAAGGATATTAGGTTGGTTTGACACAAATTGTTCTTTACAAATCCGTGCTGACTCTTACTTATCACCTTATTATCTTCTAGGTATTTGCAAATTGATTGCTTGATTATTTGCTCCATTATCTTTCGGGGTACTGAAGTTAAGTTGACTTAAGTTCCCTGTAAGCTGCGAGGCCGTGTGGCCGCGCAGCAGCCTATTTAGTGCCGCACAGGTGCTCAGGGAACCCACCTGGGGACCTACTGAGGGGAGGGGCGCCCTTCTCCTGGCCCCAACCTAGCTCGGCCCCCAACCATGGCTGGGGAGGGGCGGTGCAGCGCAGCCCAGAACCCGCCAGGGCGGTGTGGCCCAGACCTGTCACAGGGCGCCTCTCCCTGAACCCAGCCCTGGCCTAGACCTGCGGGGCTTAGGGGAGGGGCATCTATCCTGTGGCCCCAGTCTCGGAGCTGCTGCAGCGGGGAGAGGCTGCTGTGGAGAGAGAGAGAGATGGGGAGAGTCCTCTCTCCCCGCCATAGCCCCAAAGCACCCTCCTGCACCTCAAACCCCTCATCCCTGGCCTCACCCCAAAGCCCGCACTGCCAGCTGGAGCCCTCACACCTCTGCACCCCAACCCTCTGCCCCATCCCCGAGCCCCCTCCCACACTCCGAACCCCTTGGCCCTAGCCCTACCACCTGAATTTTGTTATGTGCACCAAAATGGAGGTGATGCATGACACATCACCTTCATATCAGTGCACATAACAAAATTCATTCCACACATGGGTGGGAAAAATTAGAGGGAACACTGAAGCTGACTGGTCTGTAATTCCCCGGGTTGTCCTTATTTCCCTTTTTATAGATTGCCACTGTATTTGCCATCAGTTGGGGGCTGAAGAAAGTTCCTTGTGAATTTGTGAAGTCTGTCTCTCGGAATCAATGAAATCATGCTGTGTGAGCATTGGGCATATTTATGTGGTGTCTCATAATTTGGTATAACCTTGCTTTCTAGCATTTTAATTGAGAGGGATATCGCATTTAACCTTAGTCCTTGTCACAGGGTGGCTGGCCCCAGTAAATGAAGTAGGTCCAGCACCCCTGTGCCAGAACAGGTGCTCCTAGTTGGTCAATTAAGTGGGTTGGACAGCACCTGGAGGCTGTAAAAGACCAGGGAGACCCAGACAGGAAGAGATCCAGTGAGTTGGAGAGACCTGGTGAATCAGAGCTGCCTATGTGGGAGTCGGGGGTAGCGGAGAGTTGCCAAAAATTGTATGTTTGGGACCTGGGAGAAAGCTGAAGGCAAAAGAAAAGAGTGACAGATTTGCTGACTGATATCCCCAAGCCAGAGAGTGAGGGCTGAAGGCAGGAGGAGCAGCAGGAAGGAGAGTTGTTTGCTGGCTGTAACCCAGAGCCAAGGGCCGAAGAGAGCTGAAGGCAGGCAAGCAATGGAGGAGCTTACCTGCTGACATCTGCAGGGCTGGAGAGCTGGTCCCAGAGGAATCATGGGAGGGCCAAGCAGAGTGAAAGATGCTCCCCTGGCAAGGATGTTCCCAAGCAGAGAGACTGGCAGGGGTTCCTGCTGGGAAGAGCAGGGTTGCACTCCACTTGAAAGGGCTGGGGTGGCTGTTCTGGTACAAGGCTGGCGTGGACTGACAGAGAGTCTGGACATGGATGAAGATGCCAGGGTGGTATGTAGGATGTCATGGGATAAGACAACAGGTGATCTTAATGACTACACTGGGGTGAGAAAGGAGCTTGGGTTTTGGGGCCTGTGTTTTGGACCATGTATGTTATGCTGCTGTAATAAACCAGCACCAAGAAGGGGTCGTAGACAAAGCCGGAGTGGAGTTACTGGGGATGCTGAAAGAGGGAAACTGAGGCAGATGTGTCTGTCATGCCCCAACCTGCAGCAGGAGGGTGCTTCCAGGCAGGGCTGCTATATGGGAGTCCCTCTTAAACAAGTGTTTTGTTTATGGAATACGTTCATATTTTCTGCTGTGCATAAATGAACCTTTTGAATCAAAAGGCTTTTGTGACTTTAAAAAACTAACTGCTATTTAAGTTATACTAGCAACACACTGTATTACAACTTCATTTTTGATGGCTACAGGCTTTGGTCAGCTGAAATACTCTAAAGTTGTGTAGTTTTAAGAACTTTAGTTTTGTCTTTCAACCCTTGCTGAATTGCTCATTTGATAAGTTATATTCAGAGTTGCATGATGAATACCAATATTCTGCTTTTTAAACATTGCTGCTATAGGCTTTGCTCTATTGAATATTTTTTTCAGCTGGTTTATGCCAGAATCTACCAGGTGTCAATAGAACTGGGTTCTTTCCTTGAAAAGTTATATTAATTACCTCAGGAATTTTGCTGCTGCAGTTGGTACTCACGTATTGATGTATTGTATTTGCCAGTTGGATGCAGACAGGTTCAGGACCTGGAGGTCCCTTGTGTTGAAGTAGATCCCTGTGGAGATGCTCAGTCTGCTGCAGAAGGAGCTGTTCTTGGGCTATATGAATACAATGAACTTAAGCAAAAAAAGAAACCGGTAGTTACTGCTCAGCTACATGGAAGGTGATGGCAAACTAAAGTTTTACTTGTGAAACATTTGGATACCTAGAGTATGTATCACTCCTTTTCCCCCCACCTCCCTTTTAGTTGGTATTGCATAAAATATTTTAGCAGCGGAGACATCTTTACAGCATTTTCTTTGCATGTCTAATTGCCATTGCTAGTGTGTCATGTTGTTTGTTTTTCCTCTCATAAGTGCTTCCCTGCAGCAGAGAAGGGTCTGGGGGCAAAGAAAGGGCAAAAACAACTGTCTGTTTTATGATGTGTACAGTGCTTTTAATGGTACTAGGCCCAAAAACTCAGAAATGCAGGAGTTCGTTTTCTTTCTCTCTCTCTCTCTCTAAATGAACAAATCCTTCTAAGACATGAGAAATGCTATAGCAGATCACACCAGAGGTCCACTTTATACCTTGTCTCTAGCAGTGGCCAGTACCAGGTATGTCAGAAGAAATTGCAAGAAACCCCCAGTGAACAATTATAATACTGGATCCACGGGGAAGACACTTCCTAACCTTTGTCACTTAGAGGTTGGTTTGTGCCCTGACGTGCATGGATTTATATCTCCTCTGTTTATTTTGTTGTTCAGAAATGCCTGATTCTTTTTTGAGTTCTGATAAACTCTTGAACCCCAGCATGTCTTACATACATTGCCTATGACAGTGTATCTAGTGATCTATTTTTTACGCAACAAGAAAAATGACACACGCTCCTTTTGGATTCTGAATGGCATTGGCCTCTCCTTGGGAGATGAGACAAATAACAGAACTTCTCTCAGTAATATAGCACTTTCTCAGAAAAGTTCAATGGCTTCTTTTATATCCCCTCCCCTACCAGCCTCCAACATCTTCCCTGCTGCTAGGGAGTGAATCCCGGATATGCATGGGACAGTTCCTTCCTTGAAAGAGGGAAGCTGCACCCTGCCAAGTAGTCGTCTAGGTAAATCTCTCAACCTAATCCTATACTAATAAGCCTCAGTGCCACACTCATCCCTTTCCCAGGGCAACAGATACCTTGAGAGTCACTCAGGATTACTGGTCTTTATGAAACAACTAACTTCTCAAGTATAATTGTGGCTTTGTGACTAAGGCACTGGAGTGGGATTAAGAAGAGTTGGGTTCAATTCCAGCTCTGTCATAGACTTCCCCTGTTCAACTCTGAGCCAATCACTTATGTTCTTGGTGTCTCAGGTCCCCATCTGTAAAATGGGGCAATAATACTTCCCTTCCTCATAGTAGTGTTGCGAGCTCCTTGATAGCACAGCATGCATAGGATTTAGGGATATCCCTCTATGAACACCTTTCTGTGATGGTTGACAATTCATTGACCAGAACTATGCTTTGAAACGGGGATCCCACTATCCAAGCTCCACCTTTATCAATTAATAATCATAATTTTAGCAAGATTCAAAAATGGATTGGACAGGTATGTGGAGAATAAGAATGTCCAGAGTTGTTGTTGTTACCGTAAACACATATTTTGGAAGGGATATTCAACCTCATGCTTCAGGGCTTAAGCCAGTCCCTAACTATTACGAGACCTAATATGGGTGCAGAGAGTATACCATATCTTCTACTGCAGGGTTCATGCACCTTCCTCTGAAACATCTAGTGCTAACCATTGCCATAGACAGGTACTGGACTAGGTTAGGTGGACTTCAAGTCTAACCCAGTATGGCAGTTCCCATGTTCCTATAATAGAGGTAATGTAACGTTCCTTCTCACCTCCCCTTAGTGGGGCAGCTTTCTTTTCAAAATATAGACAACAATTGAATACTGACAATCTTATTTTTGCAAGGGTTCAATTATAATTATGTGGTGTTTGTTTAGTGATGGCAAGGAAGCCTGGCAAAAAGGTGTCATGTTTGCTGAGGGTCAAAACCTGGCTCGCTATTTGATGGAGGCCCCGGCTAATTATATAACACCAATGAAATTTGCTGAAGTTATTGAACAGAAACTCAGAAGTGTTAATAGCAATGTGAAGGTCCATATAAGGTATGTTCAATTTAAATCATTCCTTCTCTGTAAGTTGTAATTGATTAAGATGCAGCATGTAAAATGTTCCTGGAGTTTGTAATGAACTTGCTTATTTTTACCCTTTTGCCGTTCACAATGACAAATGCAAGGAAAGTATTTGTGCAACAGTCTGTAAACTTTAAATAACTAAAAGCTTTGTTGGTGCCCAGAAATAGCAAGTTATTCTCAGTATCAAGAGCAGGACTTCCAGTCGCTACAGTAGGCAGAGATAGACTGCTGGGACAAAAATAAAGAAACAAGACGAATATGTTTATTACTTTTGTAATATGACAAGCCTTCTAAAAAACTACAGAAGAGGAAGCCTGACAGTCTTTGTATATTCACTGGGAAGTAATACGAAATCTGCAATCTGTCATTTAGGAAAAATAGAATTGCTTGCAGACATGTTTAAAACTCTTAAGAATTATGATCTTTTTTTAAACATAATTCTATATTTCTAAGTTCAACTTTCATGATAAAGAGATTGCACTACAGTACTTGTATGAGGTGAATTGAAAAATACAATTTTTTTGTTTTTTACAGTGCAAATATTTGTAATAAAAATAAATATAAAGAGAGCACTGTACACTTTGTATTCGGTGTTGTAACTGAAATTAATACATTTGAAAATTCAGTAAACATCCAAATATATTTAAAATAAATGGTATTTTATTGTTATTGAACAGCGCGATTAATCACACAATTAATTTTTTCTAGTCTCTTTTTGTAATGGATCTTATTAAAATCTTTTTTTTATTATAGGTCAAAAGCATGGATAGAAGAACAACAGATGGGAGCATACTTGAGTGTAGCTAAGGGCTCAGATGAGCCTCCAGTCTTCTTGGAGATTCACTATTCAGGCAGTGCTAATGCAAATGACTCTCCGTTAGTGTTTGTTGGAAAAGGAGTTACCTTTGATAGGTATGTTTGCTAATATTTTTATGACTGAAACAAAAACTATAATCCAATTGTGGAGGAATTGAGGTGCTTATAAAAAAAAGTGGGTATTGCAAAAATATTTGCCATTGTGTCACTCACTCTTTTTTTCTAAAAAACAGCCAGATTAGCTAACACTTTACCGATCTATTGTCTGTAAAATGGGCCGTTAAATTGCAGAGGAGAGGGAGAAATTGGGAGCAAGTATGCCAACAAATTTGAGATTATCAAAGAAAATTTACTAATAGGCATCTTGGTATTTCCATTGAAAAATCAACAATATTTGAAACAACCCCACTTACTATTTACGGTTAGATATTCTGTTGCGAATGACTAGAAGAAAACATTCTCCAGTCAGAACAGCTTGCTTTAACAAAATTTGGGAAAATACCAAGAAGAGTTTGTCAACTTCTTTTATTTTATTCACGGAGGAAATAATCCATTATTGCCCACTTCTGTTTAGTGATGCTGATAAATAGCATTTCAGAGGAAATTCATGAAACGAGAACTAGTAATTGGTATGTAAAATTATATGAAAAACACAGCACAATAAAATTGTACAAGTTGTGCAAAACTTTAATAATTCACTGAAGATCTCAAACCCCTAGCAGAATATATGGAGACCTAAATACAGTATTGCAGATAAATGCATTTAAAACAGGATCTTTGAAAACCTGTCCCTTTTTCACTTCCCTGCCAAGCTCAGAGATGGGGATCCTGTGTTTCCCTTGTACAAGTTGGCCACTACTATGCATGCTTGGCTTTATCAATTGTTTCAAGGGAAATGAAAAATCCTCAACTTATGGTTTGCCGGGTGAATGAGAAAGGAATGGATTTTAAATGCTGCTGTTCTAAAACGTATTTAATGGTAATTTCAAGGCTTTGTATGTGCCAATGTTGTTGTCTTGGTCTGAGATTTTAATGAGAAGTTTTTAAAAAATTTGTTTGCAAAAAGCTTTGCAGCTCACCTTTTAAAGTAACTTTGAGAAGCATATTCCAATCAAAAAATCCAAATGCTACTTCAGAAGGTCAGATACACTGGCTGTGCTGTGGATCAACCGGTCCAGAGGAAAGTTTAGCCTCGAGTGCAAGAGCAAAATGAAAACCAAACATGCCTGTGGCCTGGTGTGTGTGCAGCTGCTCAGGAGGAAAAAAGAATGCTCGCTTATATGTGCTGTGCAGCACAGTGCCCATCTTTTAACCATCTGTCTCCCCCTGGAGGCCAAGGAAGCTACTGCAACCCCCATGCGTGGGGCTGGGCAGGTGAAGAGAAACTGATGAGTCCCAATATCAATAGTAGTTTTGTTTTATATATGTTTACTATACATCAGAGTAAGTGGGTGAGTTAGGACTCTCCCATCCTGACTGCTGGTGTGGGGGCCTCCGCCACCCCCCATCATTCTGGAGAGACAAAGGGATCTCCTGATCCAAGTGAAGAGGCTCCCTGCTTTTTACCCTCCCCTTTCTCCTCAGTAACCTTGGTGGTGGTGGGCAGGAGGGAAGGTAGGGTTCTTTGGCTCAGATGGACTAGTTTTGGAACTCTGCCATGGAGATAAAGGGATTATAGTGTCAGAAATTAGTTAACATGTATTCTCTGGGCTGCTGATCTCAGCCAGGCACAGATGAATTCTTGCCAGTGTCCCTCTAATATTATCTATACAAAGAGATGCTTTTATCATTCCTGTGAATCTGTTATATGTGGTAGACTCTATCACTCTCCCTGGGAACACAGCAGGGTTGAGTGTATTGGCATTACAAACTCAGAGCAGCAGAGTTACGAACTGACTGGTCAACCACACACCTGATTTGGAACCAGAAGTATGCGATCAGGTAGCTGCAGAGACCAAAAAAAAAAAAAAAAAGCAAATACAGTACAGTACTGTGTTAAATGTAAACTACCTAAAAATAAAGGGAAAGTTTAAAAAAAAAATTGACAAGGTAAGGAAACTGTTTATGTGCTTGTTTCATTTAAATTAAGATGGTTAAAAGCAGCATTTTTTCTTCTCCATGGTAAAGTTTCAAAGCTGTATTAAGTCAATGTTTAACTGTAAACTTTGGGAAGAACAATCTTAACGTTTTGTTCAGAGTTACAAACATTTCAGAGTTACAAACAACCTCCATTCCTGAGGCATTCGTAACTCTGAGGTTCTACTGTACCTTGTTGCTTCCAAAGGGGAGATGGAGCCTTAGTGGGCCAAAAGCAGACGTAGAACAGACTTGTGGGTTTGTTTTTGTTTTTTGTTTTTTGGCCCGGTTACAGCTCTAAATGAGGTATATGCTTCTTAGAGTCTACAGTCACTGAAGCATCTGCTTTGTTTCTTCAGCGTGTTTTGGCAGAGTGAAAATAGTTGGGTTTTTTTAACTTCCTACAGAATTTCCTCTCAAAACTCTCACCTGGAAGACCTAACTACTGACTAATTTATTAATCTACTGCACTTTATTTAAACTGATTTACTAGGGCTATCACTTTCCCTTATTTTAAATCCCTTTGATTTATCTTGGTTTTCCTAAATGTAATTCAGTGTGTTTACCTTGTTACATTTTAGCATGTAGCAGATTATCTCAGAGATGTTTTATTGTGTCATATTAAATTGATATGAGGAGATTGGTTTTACTAAAACCAGATATACTGCTTTTTAGAATACTAGGAAATTAAAAAACAATAATAAACTATTGATATTATTGTCATAAACATACAGATGGACAAAATAGTTATTTTAAAGCATGTGGTGTGAGGTTTCTATGTGCTGAATGAGATTTTTCTAGAATGTCTATTCTTGATCTGTGCATCCCCAGTGGTGGCATTTCACTTAAGCCTTCTTCAGGTATGGATGCAATGAGAGCAGATATGGGAGGAGCAGCAACTGTGTGTTCAGCCATTGTGACAGCAGCAACACTAAATCTACCTCTTAATATAATTGGTAAGTTTGGGGGCAAAGGGGAGAACATCAGAAAATATGATTTAAAATGTTACATTAGGGCAAAACTATTTTAATTTCAGTAATGGAAATGGCTGCTCAGAATTTTCGTGGACACTTACCAGGCTAATCACATCACCTATTTGCTTTCATAACAATGTAAAAAAATCCCAATATTTTACTTACCATCAAAAATTGCCTACCCTGGGTGAGAAGAATTTTGCAAGACTGAATTAAAACTTTTTTATGAGGGGAATGCATGACTCATAGAAGTGGGTGGAGACTTGTCTCTGTCTCGTTGGAGCTGCATGTCTAAAATACCTGTGCATCAATCTGAGCACTACTTGTTTGGTGTTTGAGACCTACAGATTAAGGAAATTAACAGTTAGTCTCAATACATTGTTACAAAGAAACAGAATAGGGTATATCTAGTAATATAAACTATTGGAGAATCTCTTATGGTGGGTGGCGTCTCATAAATGGTCTGGATGAAAACCGATAGTTCTGATACCCACACTGGGGTTGATCCTGTGAGGTGCTTCTCCATTGATGTCTTAAAGGAGTTGGGAGCATTTGGGACCTGCAGGAGATGCCTGACTCCCATGGGATACTCCTGATGACTAGTGTTGATTTACAGATAATTACACTTTCTTTGTTGAAAAAAAGAGGACTCATCTACCATAATAGAGACCATTTAATGTAGAAATGTTCATCAAAGAAGGTCTCAAGATCATAGACTGGCATGTTGCATCCCCAAAAGGATGGAAAATCTAATTTAAAATATATGCTGTCAAAAAGAATGGCCTTTTTACAGTATATTAGGGTACGTCTATACTTACCCACTGGTTTGGCGGCAAGCAATCTATCTTCTGGGATCGATTTATCGCGTCTTGTCTAGACGCGATAAATCGATCCCGGAAGTGCTCGCTGTTGACGCTGGTAATCCTGCTCTGCCAGAGGAGTAGGCAGAGTCGACGGGGGAGCCTGCCTGCCGCATGTGGACCCGCGGTAAGTACCTTTAAGTTCGAACTAAGATACTTCGACTTCAGCTACGTTATTCACGTAGCTGAAGTTGCGTATCTTAGTTCGAACTGGGGGCTTAGTGTGGACCAGCCCTTAGTATATGAATAAACTGATGAAAAAAATGTTAGTGTCTCCAAGGTATATATTGTTGAAGTACTGGTGGCTGACTATGTAAATCACAAAAATGCCATTTTTGGGGCAGCAATATTGAGTTTATACATCTTTAATAAGGTAAACCCTAGTATGGAACAAAAGCACCCAGTGTTGAGGGGAGAGAGGATATGAATCTGATGTGCAAAGTACCAGTGTATAACTAAACATATGTTGTCTGCTAACTGCTCACAAATCCAGTATTGGGAATAGAACTTGCAGTCTTTGGTTCCAGAAAAACGAGCTCCTGGCTGTTGAGGTAAAGGAGCAATTCCATTAGTTCAGCTAGTATTCATAAATACTTGGTCCAGGGAGCACTTGCAGATGGTCTGTGGAGAGCTGTAAGGCCACGTGTTGCTAACTCTCCTTTTGTTTCCAACTGCTTTTACAAATGCCCTGGCCCTTCATTGCAAAGATACCTGCAAAAGCAGCTGGAAATGAGGAGGAGCCAGCCTACTTGCCTCCCTTAGGAGCCACTCTTAAGGATGGAGATGTGGATAGCTAAATCACTTTTTTAATATTTTCCCATGTAAGCAGTGGTTGTAGTTGCCACAGCATGTTGTGCAACTGTGAATAAATGAGTTGATTCACACAGTGGCAAAAGTGGATGTCCAGGAGGAGGTTGACACAACTAACAAGCTTGAGAAACCCCAACTTTATGGGAATTAAAGATGTTTGTTTTGAAAACAACTTCATGTCAGCCCAGCATTATCCTCTTTAGTATGCTCTGTCCAGAACACAAGATCATGGGCTTCTCCTTGTGTGTGGCTGGTGGACTGCCATGTTCCTTATCACTATAGCCACGGATGGAACCACAGCATTGACTTGGGCTCTTCACCATCTTCCCCAGCTGCCCTTATGTCAGTGCTGTATAATGGTTCCCCTGGATCTCTTTCTTTTGACATTGTAAAATGTTTGTTTGGAATGAGAAGCTCTTGAAATTCCCCAGAGAGCTTTAGAATTCCAGAAATAAACAGCCCTTTATAAGGATATGAAATATGCATATAGTGCCACATGTTGTAAGGTGCAACTTATTGAGGGGGAGCCTCACCATTGAGATGAGAAGCTCACAACTCTTTTTTTCAAGACCATGTGCCTGATTCTGACCTCACTTGATGTAAATCAGGTGTAACACATGGTGTAAAAATAGCATAGGTTAGGGAATGTAGCATGTTAAAGATAAATGTGCAGACTTAATTGTGTAATGCTGAAATGTCACTAATGGAGAAATTTGGATCATGTCATTCTTCAGACAGGAAATTTCAGATGCAAATCTAGAAATTGTATGTACATTCCAGACAAGAATGCTATCCTTCTGTTACAAATGATTTTAGTGTAAAGAGTTGTCTTTTAAGTAATTTTTCTGTAACTACTGAATTTAGAAACCCATGATACATTGCAGTAATTCTTTCTTTTCCCTTCAGGTTTGGCACCTCTCTGTGAAAATATGCCCAGCAGTAGGGCGAACAAGCCTGGAGATGTTGTTAGGGCCAAGAATGGGAAAACAATCCAGGTATGTTTGTGTTAAGTTGGTTTTAGACACATTCATTGCAAACCAAGTTGGTTTTAGACACATTCATTAATCAATCAAGTTTTACTGTTTCAACTTCTGTTATAAGTAGTGCACAAAGACTATTTTTAAAAACAAATGTATTTCTCATATTATGTAAATTCACTGATTTAACTAAAATTGCTAACAGAGCATTCTTTCAGTTTTGGGGGTTTTCTTGTATTTGCAAAAACATTATAAATTACTAGGGAAAAGTAAAAAGCCCAGTCACATACATTTTCCAGAATCTGCTGTATCCATAGAGAAGGCTGTTATAGTGCTTATAAAGCCAGAGTTAAAGAGAGTCTTCAAACAGTGTGCAAAGCAGTAGTTGCTTTTGGTACATTTTCAAGGCCCTCTTCCAGGCACCTCTTTTGTAAAACACGAGAGCATTACTCTTCTGCTGATATAACCAAGGCGTTGACCCTACAAACTGCTCCACATATGTGGAACTCGGATGTCGCAAGGTCCACTCACCGCACATGGTGTCTCCTCCTGGTGGCACTGGGGGTTAGCTCTTGTCGGGCACTGCCCTCCTCTGGCAGCGTCTCTCCCCATCGTCTCTTTCACCCTGCGGCCCTTCTCACTCCCAGAGCTGCTCCTTCCTGTTCATGGCTTGGCCATCTGGCCAGGTCACTAAGGCCCTCCCCTTCTGGGGAATTCAAAGTCCTTCCGGACCAGCTGTATGGCTGGCATCTCCAACTCCCTGTGTCACTTCCCAGTGGCTGGTAGGGGAACCCAGGCCTGCCTTCAATACTGGGTTCTAACCCAGAGACCCTATAACAAGTAGCCAAGGTCTGTACAGTCCTACCCATTGCTGCTGTTTTTCTGGACTTCTTCCTACTTTTCTGGCTTCTCCCTCTCTCTCTGGTTTGCCAGCCCAACCTTCTTCCTCCCAGGGAGTGACTGTAGACTGCTTCCTGTTCCTGTCCAGCTGAGCCCATTTCCAGTTATTGGCCTATTCCTTGTCTCCTCCTTCAGGTGTAGTCTGGGCAGTTAATTGGTCTGCCTAGCCATTTCAACCCCTCCAGGCCTTGTCTGGGGTGAGCATCACATAACACCAGGTCTCTCCATAGGCACAGGGTCTGCTGTGCAAAGCAGCTTGCAGAATCAGGGCCTAAAATACATATTTTGTGTTTAATCTGCAATACATAACCATTCCCCACTTGGTTAAATTCTTAACACATGCCCTAATGCTATAGACTGTTGTTTCCCTGTAGGAATTGATGGACAAATCAATATTTCTCCTTCCAGAATTTCTGTGTAATTCTGTTACCCCCCAGTCATTACTTTGACGTTAGGAACCTTTCTGTTCCTTGAGGTTTCACCAAGCTATATGCATGACTATCGAGTTCTAAACCACTGTGCTTCTCAGGGGCCTCATCACCCTCTGCTAGAGCCAGAGGCTCAGGAAAGCACCACAAGGGTTATCATGCTAAGTTCACTATAATGCACCCCCTCAAACAAGAGGGGCTGCAGGGGCCATATATTTTTGGAGGGAGGAGCCCTCGAGACCCAAAGGAAACAGATCTCTGAATCTACAGATGTCGGAGCCATTTACAGGGATATCTCCTGTCTCTGTGCTACTCTACAGTTCCTTTTCCCTCCTGGCAATATAGTTCCAGTAGGATCTTTATTTCCACTGACTAGGTCCCCTTGCAGCTGCTAGATAATAGCCATTGGATTTCCATGGGCTTTGCAGGGGACAGCAGCCAATCTTCTGCTGTACCCTCCTGCGCTGCTCTATGCTGCTGACACCTACGAGCCCTGGCATGGGAGGCCTGGCAGCAGTGCTGTGAGGTTCCCTGATTTATATTAAAAATAAGCTTTTTGTGAATGCTTGACAACTCCATCTTGGGTTGATTTTAGTGTCCTGTTCTAGTTCACTTACCTAAGATCACTTTGAAAAATAATTGATCATCAAAATAGTTTTTGTTTTGTATTTATATTAGAAAATAAATTTCAACTTCTTGCAGTTATTACACAAGCTGTAATGCACAGATCACTTTCAGCCTGATAGCTAAAACCCAGCTGATCTCTTTAAAAAGAATTTTTAAGAAGCAAATCAAGTAAAGGGGAACTTTTGAGTAG
The DNA here is from genome assembly GCF_011386835.1 of Chrysemys picta bellii. Classification (NCBI taxonomy): domain Eukaryota; kingdom Metazoa; phylum Chordata; order Testudines; family Emydidae; genus Chrysemys; species Chrysemys picta. The sequence goes on along the minus strand of NC_088795.1, from coordinate 112,600,308 downwards.
ATGACTTTCTCCCCCCCCCCCTCCCCCTGCCCCCCTTGTATCTACAGGTTGATAACACAGATGCAGAGGGAAGGTTGCTATTAGCTGATGCTCTCTGTTATGCCCACAATTTTAATGCAAGGGCCATTGTGAATGCTGCGACACTAACAGGTAACTAATTTCCTTTTCCTGCTTCATGTTGCAAAACAGTTTCTCATAATGGAAAAACTTACTCCTTAAACACATTTCTTAGGAGTTCTATTAATAAATGAGAACTTTGTGTATTTTGTCCTCCTTGTTTATGCATGAGGGTTGTAGTTTTATTTTTAAAAATATTAAAAAATAAAATGTAACTTTTCTGTTCACATACATCACAGTAAAGCAGTGGTCATAATAAAATAGGAAATCTTTCGTTTACAAACAGTATTTCATTGGGTTAAAATGCATATGTGAAACCAAAGAATTCTTTATGTATATGTCTAATAATGCCTTAAATTACATTTGTTTAATCACTTATGCTAACATATATCGGCGGAGGGCAAACTACAGCCCGCAGGCCAGATCCGGCCTGTCGGGGCTTTAAATCCGGCCCGCCGGATTGCCAGTCCCGTGGCGCAGCAGAGCTAAGGCAGGGTCCCTGCCTGTCCTGGGCCCGCAACGCTCCTGGAAGTGGCTGGCACCATGTCCCTGCGGCCCTTGGGCTGTGGGGGGGTGTGTGATACACACCGGCAAGGGCAGCGCATGGCAGAGCCACCTGCCCCATCCCACCCCCAGGAGCCACTGCTGGACATGCCATTTCTGGGAGCGGTGCGGGGCCAGGGCAGAAGGGAGCTTGCCTTGGCCCCGCTGTGCGCTGCTGCCACTCCAGAGCCGCTCGAGGTAAGTGGTACGGGGCCGGACCCTGCACCCCGCACCCAAGCCCCCTGCCCTGAGCCCTCTAATCCCCTGCCTTGAGCCCCCTGCTGCACCCCAACCCCTTGCCCTGAGCCCCCTCCTGCACCCCAACCCCCTGCCGTGCCCCGCATCCCTCCTGCACCCCGCCCCCTGCCTTGAGCCCCCTGCCACACCCCCCCGTACCCCAACCTCCTGCCCTGAGTCTCCTCCCGTACTCCGCGCACCCCTCCTGCACCCCAACCTCCTGCCCTGAGCCCCTGCTGCACCCCGCACCCTTCCTGCACCTTGAGCCCCTCCTACACACTGCACTCCCTCCCACACCCCTGCCCTAGCCCTACATTCATGGCCCTGCATACAATTTCCCCATCCAGATGTGGCCCTCGGGTCAAAAAGTTTGCCCACCCCGATATATACTCATGTATATGCCAGATTCTGCAGCCAAAGAGGAAGCTGATTTCAGGATTACTGGCTTATACAAAAGTAACTTCCCCTTGAGCTACTTGACAGCCCAGAGGAGAAGAAGGTAGTTGCCACCACCATGATAGTGCTGCTTCTGCCTGGGGTATCTCGGTGTCAGGGAGATGGAGAGGAGCCAAAGCTCGGCATGCTTCTGGTTTGTGCAGGTCTCCTGCAGAGCATTCAGTTTTGGTATGCTCTGTTGTTAAAATGGGCCTCCTCATTATTGCCTGGGTACCCAGGGTATGTCTACACTGCAGTTAGAAACCCATGACTGCCCAGTGTCTGCTTGCTCAAGCTCACGGGGCTTGGGCTGTGGGGCTGTTTAATTGCGGTGTAGAAATTCAGGCTTGGGCTGCAGCCTGAGATAGCTCTGGGATCCTTCCACCTCGCAGGATCCTAGAGCCCTGGCCCAAATGTCTACACCACAATTAAACAGCCCCACAGTCCGAGCCCCATAAGCTGGCACAGGGCAGTCATGGGTATCTAACTGCAGTGTAGACAAACCCTACGTGTCCTAAGAAGGGTCAGCATCAAGAAGTAGCTCTGTGGCACCAGTTATACTAGTGTGTAAGCCCTTTGTCTTATACATGGGTCAATATTTTGGTAGGGTATTTTCCCTTTAATTGGATTGGCATGTTGACTTGTATTCACTCTGTTTTAGACAATGATGCAAGCTTCAGTTTTCGTGGGTTTTTAAGCTGAAAAGTTTAGATTACAAACACTGCAAGGGAATTTCAAACTCCTGTTTCACCTGAATACTTCTAAGAATTCTGTGACGGGGTGGACTAGGCCCAGAGCCCCCCTGCTGGAGGCCTCAAGGTCCTGCCACACTGATCCCAGGAAAGCACAGTAGAGAAATCCTCCAAGTAGCCTAGAGTTACTGCAGGGGAATCAACTAAGCAGAGAGGCTGCAGGAAGCAGCCAGTCAGGGTCCAGAGGGCCATATAAAAGAAGCTGCAGAGCCAGAGAGAGTCAGTTCCTTGCAGGAGCTATAGGAGTGCAGCTGGTGCTCCTGGCTGGCCAGAGGGAACTGCAGCACCATGGACAGCTCAGTGCTCACAGGGACTAGGGGAGTGAAGAGAGAGCTCCTGGCTGATTGCTGGGTCTGAATTTAGATGAGCCCTGAGGTAAGGCTGAAGCTTTGACAAAGGCTGGGGCCTAGGGAAGTGGTCCATGTAACTGAAAGCAGTATAGTTAAAGGGACACTGTAACACATGGCTGGTATTCTTAGGGTCTCTGGTCTGGAACACAGATTAGTGGGCAGGCCTTGGACCCTCTCTACCCCTCATAGGCCACTGGGAAACTGGTTTACAATTGGACTGTGAGAAACCCCCAGAAGGGGAACTGAACTACTTAGTGGCCCAGCTGAAGAGCTGGGGCCAGAGTAGACCAAGAAGGTGAAACCATTGCCTCCAGGGAGGAAGCTATTTAAAGATCGCAGACGTACCTGACTGGAAGGGGCACTCATGAGAGGTGGGTGCCACACCGTTACAAATTCTATAAGAAAATATTATTTTGGGCTTCAGTTACCTGACAGTGTGCCTTTAATGTGCCCCAACTGGTAACTACAGAGCTGAAGGACAAGGAACTTCTAAAACTGGCTGTATAAAAAGTCCATATTAAGGTTATTGGCCAGACCACCCCTTTCTGTGGTAAAATCCATGGCAGGCCAGTTATAAAGGGAAGTAAGTATGCAAGTTTCCTCCCAGATTGTTGTGTGAACTATGGAACAGGTGTTAGATGATTTCTTGTGCCTAGGGATCTATAGGAGATTAGGGCCATCTACCATTGTATTTTGGGCAGCTTGCCTGCTAAACCCAGGGTTGTGAGTTCAATCCTTGAGGGGGCCAGTTAGGGATCTGGGGCAAAAATCTGTCTGGGAATTGGTCCTGCCAGTTGGACTAGATGATCTGCTGAGGTCCCTTCCAACCCTGATATTCTATGATTCTATTGTCACTCATTCTATCTGTACTATTAGGGTTTAGCCAGCTGATGACTAGATCCTCCTGAAAGGGGAATTCCTGTTGCTAAAAAGACCTGGATTGTGCTTCCATTCTTGCCTGATGATCATGGTACAGGGGACATAGTATTTGTCAACCTGCCCTCTTCCATCCAGACAACCTTCCACAGGGTCCTGGGCAAGGGGGGATGCTGTTGGGAGGGGCAGGTATCTCCACTTTCCATGTGAGAGGGATGACATTTGTCTCCATCTGGGTAGACCAGAGGGCACAATTGGGCCCGTTACTGATTATATACTAATTAACAAAGGAGCAGGTTTTCAATAATACTTCTTCAAATAAACGCAAGAGTACCAAGACTCCACTGGGGATAAGGACAGGAAATCATCTTTAAAAATACAATTGGAAGGTAGAATGCAAAAGAAATGTTCTGCTCCATCTCCAAAAGCAAGAGGTATAATTTACAGGGTGGTATTTTACAGGTGCCATGGATGTAGCATTAGGATCTGCTGCAACTGGAGTTTTTACCAGTTCACCTTGGCTTTGGACTCACCTTTATGAGGTAGGCCATACAATGGATTTTTTTTTTTTTAAATGTTAGGTGTATATGTTCCTGAAGGTCTCTCTTATATAAGTGAGATGACAGATGATGTATTACATTTTAAAATACAGTGGTTTGGGGGGGGGGGTTATTTTTTTTAACATTGTATTTAATTGAGAAGCATAAGTTGTATGAGTGTGTGAATTGTTGGCTCATTGATAACTTCTTGGGTAGTTTACAGTGCACTGGTAGTATGCACCTGAGTCTCAAGGATACACACCCTCCTGTGGCTTATTGCTTAATTATAAGCTCTAGGTCTACTGGTTTCCAGTAACTTGTGTTAAAAGGTGAATTGGTCTTGATTAGGTGTCATTCATTAAATTCTTTAAAATGCCCAATATATAGTCAAACTATAATTCCTGAGGGAATTCTCCAGAGGAAGTGATTTATGAAAAATCTGCATTACCAGCAGAAAAATGAGTCTTGCAGAAAATTGGCTCTTTTTTTTCCTCATAAACAGAGAGCAAAATTTAAAGCATCCAAAATTGAGTTTCATCTTTTATTTTTCTAGCATTTTTTTTCCAGATGCCGGAAGTTACCTTGTGTTACTAATTTCGAAGTGGTTTCATAACTACCTAGTCCACCCAGAGCTACGATTACAATATACATTACAGTACTTGCACAGTCCATCTAAACAAAAAATACCACATCAATATGTCCCAAGTATAACAGTTGTTTCTTCTGCAGGCCAGTATTTTGACAGGAGACCGTGTTTGGAGAATGCCTCTCTTTGAACATTACACAAAACAAGTTACTGATTGTCCACTTGCAGACCTCAGTAATGTTGGAAAATATAGCAGGTACATTATTTAACTGAAATGCAGCAACCCTTGTCTTGACTGATATACCCGTTTATCATCATGTTATTGCTTTAGAAATAGCCAGCATTTCCATGGTTACTGGAATGCTTTGAACTTGCACTAACATGCACTAGTACAGTTAGATTTTAAAACAGGAGTTGGGATTTCAGTATTTTTACTTTTAAAAATTGCTAAAATATAGAGCCAAATCTTGATTTGTCGATTTAGGATCAGATGGTGACAACAGCTCTTGTTCAGGGGGAGAGCACACAATGAACCTCCCCAGCCCCACTCTGTGTCCTGCCCAAGAGTATGTAACAGTCCCGTCCTTGCACACTGTGAAACATGAAGAGTTCGCCCTTTGTGTACCTAGGGGCATGTTTCTCTGCAAAGCGGGTGAGAGTGGGCCAGCTTCACCAAAGAAAAGAAGCTCTACCATCCTAAAATGATGCAACCAGCATATCTGGAAGCTGGGGAACAGAACACCAGTACTATCACCGCACATGTCTGGGAGAGGGGTAATATTATGTTTAAACAACCGCAGGGCTCTGTAATTCTACCAAACATTGAGTATTACTGTGTTCTTCAAGTGCGTGTTAGTGTGGATCCCCTGTAGAGGTACATGTGCCTCATGTCACAAAATAAGTCTTTTGAATACTGGGGGCCATGCATGCATCTTGAGCTGCCTCATGCTCTTGTCTGAGTGCATAAAGGGCAGCCACAACTCTCCATCAGTTTTCTCAAGGACCTCCTGAATACTCACCCACCTGTCAGCCAGCTTCTGCATGGAATCTCAATACTATTCTCCAGAAGCTCATGGAGCATCCTCTTGAGCTGCTGTCTGATTGCTTGGTACATCATCTTATCCTCAGGTTGCTGTTACCTCAGAAGAGAATGCTAATGAGCTCCAAGCTCTCAGGGCTGGACCTCCTTACACCTTCTTTCACAGGGACAGTTATGCTGAGACTGCACCCTAAGTTAATCCCTGAAGTGGTCTCAGAATTTCACCTAAATCAATCAATCAATTTACCAGTCTTGTTCCTGAAACCACACTCAACACAGGGAGAAAAGTTACATATTCCAGAAGGAGCAAGTCTTTTAGATTGTCTCTCCACCTATTTGTGGGCCTATGTGACCCATCAAAATACCAGAACATTTTGTCACAAGAGAACCTCTAAGTGGACAAAAGCAATGTATTTCCACCTGCCATCAGATAACTGGCAAGCCTCTCCCTGCAAACACCAAGACACACACAGACAGTGTTGTCAGCTTGGTTCAGAAGCATGCTAGTATCTGAGATCTACAACGTAGCAACCCACTGACTTTTGTTAAACATTATGTCCTTAACATGGGTGCCAGATCTGATGCCAAGTTCAGCAGAGCAGTGCTTCTGTCATTTGAAACTGAGACTCTTCATTTCCACCATCCTGAGGCGATACTGCTTGCCACTCCACACTGATGCATACTTGAAGAAGGAAGAATGGTTTCTTACCCTGTGGTTCTTTTGAGATGTTGTAGTGCAGCATGGATCTGCCCTGCCCTCAGTCCCCACTTTTTGAAGTCCTCAGCTTTTAATTGAGAGAGAACTGAGGGAGAGTTCCAGCTGCTTCACCCTTTATGCCCTTGTATGGAAGCATTAGACAGCACAGGGTGCATCTACAGATATGCAGAAGCTTCCAATCTCATGCACGTGAGGTGCATGCACACCTTCAGTTAGGGTGACCAGATAGCAAGTGTGAAAAATTGGGACGGTTTGGGGAGTAATAGGAGCCCATATAAAAAAAAAAAAGTCCCAAATATCTGGACTGTCCCTATAAAATCAGGACATCTGGTCACTCTACCTTCAGTGGATCCACACTAATTAAAACATATTGAAGAACCCCAGTTGCTGGAGAGTAGCTAACTATTCAGTGTACATTTTGTTGTTGACTTAGAGTTGTTGAAGTTTTTAAAAATCAACTTTTTTTCTCTTCTCCCTCCACCCGCAACAGAGCTGGAGGCGCATGCACAGCTGCTGCCTTCCTGAAAGAATTTGTGACTACAGCTAACTGGGCTCATTTAGATATTGCTGGTGTGATGTCAAATAAAGATGAGGTTCCTTATCTTCGAAAAGGCATGGCAGGACGACCCACACGAACATTAGTAGAGTTTGCTACACGCTTGAGCCAAGACAAGGAAAGTGTCTAGTAAAATGCTAATTCTGTAATCTTCCACTCTGCCTTAAATCTGTCTACTTCAATTAATCTTAAAATTTATTTTAAAACAAGTTAATGGCCTACACTCTAATAAAATGCCAAATGTGGAAGTACATCTACAATCCAGGAATACTTCCCATAATCTATAAAAAGATATGATGAAAGACAAATGCATTTTATAAACAGTTCTTACTGAGTAAGAATATCCCATAGATGAGGTTCCCTCTTCCCATTTTATGCTGTTGAAGGTGAGAAGTTCTGTTTGAACTATTTTTAGACACTTAATACTGAAAAAAATGATAATTGTAAACATCTGGACTTGTGTTCAGATGTATAATAAGTAGTGATCTGTATAATGGTCACAAACAATAAATCTACCTTTTTAGTTGCTTTACCAAGTTCTTTTGTCTAAACAGTATAATGTAGCCTCCACTATAAAACCATTAATCTGGAATCATGGCCTTTCTTCTGTGTTTTGGATATACCATACATGGAAGAATAACTCTTGACAGGGTTTATTGACAGAAATTTTGTCGGAACAACATAAGGGAGAAGCTAGAGGGACTGTTACCATTTGTTTAATTGGCTAATCCGTGGTAGTGCTTTATTAGGTATTGGGAGACTCCATTGATAGAGGTATCTTAAACTAGACAAAGAACCTGAAAATAAGCTGTAAGGAACCTTCCTATGTTGGCAGGGAGATGGATTGTCTTGCCAATTGCTATATGAGATGCCAATTTATTGAGCATAATTAAAGGAAATTAAACAATTTCCTGCAGTTGTTTATAATGCCTCTCAAAAAGCTTGGCATAAAAATTTGTCTCCCTGGTTGTTTTGCTTTTTTCATTGTGCTTGCATTGATTTTTCTCTTGTGCTTTCAATAAAGCTGAAATTAACATGACTGTTTATTTGGGTAACTTCCTTGTTTGTGTAATAGCATAGTTAATGGTACTCTCAATCTGAGCACAGTTTAGGGGAAGGATTGTTAAAGAAAAACTTTTTCTTGGAGGGTGTGTCAGTAAGAGGGACAGCTTTTCTAAGGTGCAGTACGTCAGTGTATTTAAACAGAGGAGTTTACAGAGACTAAAACTACTCATTTTTTTTACTGATCAATCTGCACTATCATGTGACACCAGATGAAGGATTCTGTTTTAACTTCTGAAATCTGACCCCTCACCTGTAAATTTCCCAACTGCAGTTCAGTCAGGACATAGTTGTGGCTGGCTAATTGTTTAGAGCAGGCCTGCACAACTCGTAAAGCGGTGAGGGCCATATTACTCCAAAGAAAACAGCTGAGGGCCAAAACGTCCCCAAGCGCTGCCCAATCCCCCCTCCAACCCCCCCGAAACACAACCCCCCCCAGCACCGCCCGCCTGCCCCACGGAAACAACCCCCCCAGTGCCGCCCAACACAACCCTCCCCGCCAGCGCCACCCGCCCGCCCCATGGAAACAAACCGTCCTTCCCCAGCGCCGCCCCACCGAAACAGCAGTATTGAACCTCGGTAATTTGTTATAGCGGGCCCTTAAGGTAGTATAATTAAAGTAAAAGAAAAATGTCTTTTTGCTAGAAGTAGAATAATATATTCTTTGTAATCAGTTGCCCTCTTGAATGA